>NC_077248.1:28423755-29023755 GCF_947179165.1 Solanum dulcamara | reverse complement strand
CCCATGCCATTTAAGGAAATTTTTTAGCATTCTTCTTCATTTTCAGACCAAAATATCCAGAAATTTCCAAAGATAGAGATATAGAGAGAGGAGAATCTTAGAGAGAAACACCAATTTTGACCAAAATTTGAGCCCGAATTTCGAAGCTTATAAAAAGGAAAGTGTTGTACGTCGCATTTCCTTCAATTTGAGCTAAACATCAGCCAAGAAGGAGAGTGTTAATGTGGTTTCTAATACTTAAGGTAATATTAAAGTCCCCTTTTCATTTTTAACAAGTTTATTTAGAGTTTTAACGGATTAGAATGGAGAAAATAGTGTTACAAACTCATTTATTATTTTGTTGAGATTTATGGATTAAGGAGATGTTTTAGGTGTATTAAATGGATGGAATTAAATGGATTATAATGTATAATAATTTTTGATATTGTTTTTGATGAGTTGTTGTTCTTGAATTTGGAAGAATAAAGTGTATGAAGATATTGTATACAAAGTGTATACTTGACTATTTTGTGATAATATTTGGGGCTAGTTTACATGATTTTCACGGTTGTTTTGTGATGATATTTTGGAGCTGTTTTGGTATGATATTTGTGGCTTTTTGCGATGATATTTTGGGGACTGTTTCATGGATGTTATGAACTGTTTTGTGGGCTGGAATATCAGAGGATTGGCTGTAGTAGTAGTTAAAGTTATACCATGGATATATGGAAATAAAGAAGTGTATACAAATATTGACATTCGAATGTATATTGGGCTATTTTATAAGTAAATTGAGGATGGATTTAATTTTAGTTTGATATGAAATTATTGGTATTTTTGTTGTTGATATTTTAATTGGTGTTTGGCTAAATTAGAATTTCTAGGATTATTAAGTTTGTAGGGGAAATGTTGCCCGAATTTTGTTAAGTTTCATTCATACTTAGATTAGTTAGTAAGTTATGTGGATATCTAATTGTGGCCTATGATATCTTAATTTTAGACCCACGAGCTAGACGTTGGACATTTAGATAGAGTTCAAGGTATGTAAAGCTAACCTTTCTTTCTTTTGGCATGATCCATATGAAACAAACAAACGACGAATGTATAAATTCCAAAAAAGCTCATATTCTTAGAGACACTAGGATGGATAATGTTCTTGATTCCCATAACTTATATCATTATATCTCAATACATGTGTAGGATTCCAGCCGTCATATTTTGGTATAATTTATATTTTGATATAATTCATATTTTGGTATAATGAATATTTGGTATAATTCATAATGACATTCGAAGGGTACTTTAGATGATAATCAAGTTATATATGGTTGCTCATGATATTCTACTCGTGCATATTATTATTGTATTATTCATCGAGTCCCAGGCCGGGTATGTTATCATGTATGGTTCTAGTACATTATTCAGCGAGTCGAATGACGGGCCGGGTACGATATACGTGTACATGATTTTATTCACCGAGTCTCTTACCAGCGGGCCAGATACGGTATATGATGATATGATGACATGATGATATGATTATGACATTGAGTCATATAATGAGCTGGGTACTGTATATGATAATGATATACATGATTTTGTTTAGTAAGGCACAAGTACAGTGATTCCTTGATTATCATATTGGTTTCTTGGAGTCCCTACTTCAGTTATGATCTTACTTAATGTATTTCGTGCTTTATATACTTAGTACATATCTTGTACTGACCCCCTTTCTTCGAGGGGGGGGCCTGCATTTCATGCCCATAGGTACAAATACTTGGTTTGGCGACCCTTCAGTCTAGGACTTTTGCTGAGCTGTTTGGAGTGCTCCATTGTTCCAAAGCCTAAGTTATTTTGGTACTGATCTTTTGATATAAACTTATGTATGTATTTCTAGGGGTACAATGAGGCCCTGTTCTATTATGTTTCGCTATGATATTCTTAGAGGTCTGTAGATACATACGTGTGAGTTATATATATAAGTTTTGTCAACTATGTCTATATGATTTGACATGGATATCTCCATACATAATGAAAGCCTTTTCGACTTGCATACTATATTGGTATACGTAATAGAAGCCTTATCGGCTTTTGTATTATATGATGATTTGGTTAACTATGACTTCTCAGGAGACAGATTCATGATATTTGTCATTGTACATCCTTAATGGCTTATTAAGCTTCCCATAGTTCCTGATTTCAACTTGACAATATGTAACAAGTGTGTGTACAAGTGTCTACCTCTGTCACTAAATAAGGCCTACGCGGTTGGGTCGTGATAGAAGTAATATCAGAGCAGTTCATCATCGGAGTATCTATAGACTGTGTCTAATAGTCTTATTTATGGTGTGTTGCGCGCCATATTTATAAACATGAGGCTATATGACATATAGTATGTTACCTTTCCTTCCTACTCTAGATCATATGATTGAGCTAAAAGATAGGAAATGATATCCCTTATATATTGATCTTTGATTTCAGCAGAAGAATGGTGTCAGCAAGAGGAAAAAAATGGCTTGAATGTATATAGATATAGATTGTTGATAAGTTTAGTTATAAAGTGCGCACAGAGGAAGCTGAAGGAATTAGTAACGGTAAGCAGAAGGAATGTTAGATATGGTACGAATGTTGCATGTATGATTAAAATGTTGCTAAAGATTTAAATGGAAAAGTAAACAGAAAAGTATAACAGGTACTGTTTGGATTAGACATACGAGGTAAGTTCATCATTTCCATACAGTTGTTGATATTGGAAACCCTGTGTGGCTATGATATATTCTATATATGTATATATGTTGGCCCTGTGAGGCATTGTTGGTATTTTATGCGTGTAGGTTTTGGGATAGTAAGAAAAACAGAGAAAATTCTACCAAAATTTTCCTAGAAATAAAAAGAAAATGAGATATAAGTTCGTAATATCTTTGAAAGGTCAAGTCAACAATAATGAAAAGGAAATAATAGAGCGGGACTACATGGATGTTACACATATAAAATAATAGTTGATGACAAATAAAAAGGTTTCTAATAAGTGACACATGGATATAGTGGAGGATTAGGGTGTTAATTATAATTTAGGTGGATAAGTCTTATGGGAGATCCTTTACACATGAAAATTTGATATGGAATGGAGGAGTTGACTAATATAAATATGCGTACAGGTGTAGTGGTGGTTTTTTTATAATCATTATTAATGTGCATAGCGGACCCATATTTTATTTAAGGTGGGGTTCTTTGAAAATATTCTGGCTTTCTTAAAAGGGAAGTAAAGTGGAAGAAGATTATTTCTTGGTATATAAGATAAAAATTATCTTTTTGTAAGTATATTTAAATTCATTAAAGTCATAACTAAGTCATGGGACAAGAAATAGGAAAATTATATTATAAATAGTATTTGATGTTGTTGTTGGCTCATGGGCTGTTTGTTGGACTATTTTGTGGGTTATGTAAATGTTGTTGTGGAAGGAAATTATGTATGTAATTGATTAAATATTTGATTGTAAGAGGAGATAAAAGAATTGAATAAATTAATAAGAAAATAAAGGTGGAGGAAGAGCGGTGGAAATGAGTAAATAATTGGGATTATTGGATGACTTTTGGGGGACACTTCAATATGAACAACAAGGTCCAGATGGCAGCACGATAAACATTACTACATAACTATTGAGAGGAGGTTTGTTTGAAGACTATTATTATAATGTATATAGTCATTTTCATTAGACAAAAAGAAAGTGTTGGATGAAGGGATATATTTATTTTAACTGGGAATAAGGAATTAATTGTCAATGTTAGTGGGGAACATGTCAATAATTAAGGGTTATAGTAGAAGGTAAGTTGCCTAATGGCGAATAATTGCGGATTCCACGTGGGGGGGTTGCAACAAAAAGCAATAGATGACTCCTTATATAGTACATGTGCATGCATTGGTGTATTCTTCCACATCCAAGCCTTTCTTAATTAGATGATGACTATGTGGGCCCCAAAACCCATTAAGTACAAGCAAAATATATCATTTCATATATGCAGCAAGCTAAGAACATGAGTTTTCATTTGAAAATATACCATTTCCTATGGAAAATAAAGTGCACAATACGAGCATGGCAGTTCACTTTCTTAAAAAAAAGTTCCAAGGGTGCTTTATACGCTTAAGAAGTGTTAACTATAAGAGTGAGTACAAACAAAATATTATGTGAATATAATAAGGATTGTTATGAAAATGAGTAAAGCCTAGCGAGGAAGTGACTAAAAGGTATGATGTGATCTATATGACTAAAGTATAAAAATGAGTTATAGAACGAATAAGAAAGATTTATAAAGTTCTTTTATAGGGAAAGTTCAGAATAAAGACTATGTGATAACGGAAATGATAGCGAGCACAAAAGAAGAAGGAGTTAATTTGAAGAAGAAAATAAGAAGAAAGCGAAATAACAGTGTAGTAACAGACTATGACACGTGTAGCTGAGAACACAAGAAATATAAGTGACGAAACTGTGAAAGACCAAACTATAGAAAGATGAGCAATGAGGTAGAATGAGTGCTAGAAAATGACTGCGATGATAAGGACAAATAGGGACGAACAAAATACATTTTGAAAATGAGAAAGAGATTATGCAGAAGTAGTGCTTTCTGAAGGATACAGAGGTAGCATGAGATTCTTCGTGCATAAAATAAAAGATGAACTTGATATAATTTTGAGTAAGTTAAAAGTCTGTACTAGGTACACAATAAGGGTAAAAGAGCATAAGGAATAAAAAAAAGTACTGCATATGTATGACTTCACCTCGAAAATAGTGAAATCCTTAAAGTACAAGGGTTGTAGGTTTGAAGAACAAATGATGTATTGTAAATCTATTAGAGGAAACATATGATACAGGTTGGGATAAAGATAATGCTACAAGAGAGCATTGGATACTTATCATCAGAATATAAGTGTGACCTCATTGGGAATTTGGAACGACTACAAGTACTAATCAATTATTGACTGGAGTAATGGAATGTGGCCTTGGATGAGTTGCTACATGGGTTGCATTACTCAAGCACAGATGGTCAGATGGAATTTTGTACTATATATAAAAAGGGTCTCATCGCTTCAAGATTTTGTTACAATTTCATATGTGGATAGTCAAAGTTATAAATTATAAAAAAAGACATGGATATGATACAATATACAAGTGAGTTGGAAGAGAAAAATCAAATGAATTTGATATTGGAAATAGGGACATAGAATGGAATATAAACATATAATGGTATAAGTACACCCTTAAAGGGGGTAGCGGATGAGAGAAATGAGAGTGTAAGATTGAAATAATTGATACTACAATATATTTAATATGATACTTAGACTTTAAGTGAGATCCCTTGCTGAAAAAAGTTAGTAATATCTAAAAATCAGCAGTAAACAGATAAACGTCAGGCTGGTATTGGAGATAGTACCGAGAATTATTTGTAAAGATCTTGAATGATATGACGCTAAAAGGTGGGTGCTTATACACGGAAAGAGCACGACAAGAGAATGGTAACATGTAACTTAAGAGGTATTATAAAGGACAATAATGTTGTACTATATTAGAGGTTAAGATGGGGAAATAGGGTTGTGCGTTAATGATATAGTGACTTATAAATGACAAAGTGAAGGGATAGAAAATTTCCTATAATAGGATGTGAGGAAGTCAAAGGGTGAACAAAGGAGGGAAAGGAGCATGACAAGATAGGTTACTAGCGAGCTCAAGTACGGATGAGTTATGCAAAACATAATGAACCGGAGAAGGAAAGACTACGACCAAGATTGGATATAGTTTATACAAGTTGTACAAGAATAGTTATGCAACCTACGAATACGTGTATGCTAATAATGAAACCAAGTGAGTACTTCACAAGAAGAGTAAGGATTCAGTAAGAGTAATGCGGTTGCGATATTTTAGATACATTAAGGGAACATGTAAGATTATTTTAGCCAAATTACTGAGATAGAATTAGTACTGAGGGAAATTAGGACATGGCCATAGTTGATCCCCGATAACAATTGAAAGATACAAGAGGAGGATGCAAGGTAAAGCACAAAGACTAGTGAAGCGATGCTAAGGTATTTGAGCACCTTCACATATTCTTGTAAGGACTGAAACATAATGTGTGAAAAAAATAAGAACAAAAAGTTGAGTAAAGAGGCAGTAGAAGAGTTTGAATTAAAGGTAAAGAAATGATACGAGATAATATGCCTAAAGTATTACAAGTCGGATTAAGGGAAATTGTGAAGTGGTTTAAAAGAGACGATTAGAATAAGATGGTTACTGGATAAAAGTGAATTTATATGTCAGGTCAAAAAAACTTTCTTTCAGAATAATGATAGACAGAGCACAGAGTAGATATGTAAAGTTATTATATGAGGGAACTCTAGCACTACTTGATAGACAACTCTAAAGATTGAGATTAAGAGCTAAAAAGCGAAGTGACAGTTAAAAATCTTTTAGAAAGAAAGTCGAGAGGTAACACATGATGCTGAAGATTCCTGAATATTAAATGTACTAGCAGAGCAATATAATGTTATTGAAGTAAAATAATGTTACATCTTGGGAAATTTTGTTTTACTCGTCAAGTCTGCAAAGGGTCTACAGGTTACCATAGGCATGAATTACTCCAGGGATTGTAAACTCTAAGAAATCGACGAGGAACAATGCATTGTAGAATCTTATGTAAAGATTAAGAGATAAGATGCGGTGAGCGATCCCTCTTATAGGAGTAACTTATAGAAGAGAGGTACTACATCAATGTGAGGATAGAAGCCTTATAAGGAAAACTACCTATATAAATGTTCACTCACGATGTGAGACAACTATTTACCTTAGAAAGAGTGCTCTCAAGACTAACATGAGATTTAAAACCCCTTAGGATCATCATGTTTTTTAACCTTTATTCAGATATAAGTTAAGTGAGAAGAGACATCCGAAAATGATTCTAAAGAAAAGAAGAAGGTTCCTATAATAGTTGAAAAAAATCGACGAGTACAAAAAAGAATGATCAAAAATAGCACCAAAAAGCAAACAAGGAAGAGTGCCATATCTGAACAAGGGAATCTGTCTTATACTAGAAAATTATTAAGGAGTCCATAGCATATTAGCATGGAAATTGGGAACTAAAGGGGACAAACATTTCAAGAAACAAATAAAAGCAGCATACGCTTGTAAGGTACAATATTCGAAGATGAATGTTCCAAAGGGGGGAAGGATGTCATATCCCGTATTTTTGTATGTTGGATTATTCGTAAGCTGAGGTAGGGTTCACATATCAAGATTTTTTTAGGAAATATTACAAGTTATATGAATAATATGTGTGAAGTGAAACACAACTTAAGTAGGACCTTTGTGCCAAATCAAAGTGGAAGCCATCGAAAAAGAAATATTTTAAAGTTATGTTTTTAGGTAATCTGACTTCGAGAGTCCATAACCCCTTCAAAATTTGGGAATTTGGGAAAACTCTCAAAAAGAAAGTTATAGATAATTGAAATATATTTCTAACCAAATTTTGTGGGTCTATATTTGATATCGGGATAAGGAGATATGGACGTGTTAAGGCAGAAAGGTCAAGCTGAACAGTGGATTAGGCCAAACCTGATTTCAAGTCGGGTCAGGTCCAATACCTACGCCATTTATGGAAATTTTTCATCTTTCTCCTTCATTTTTCAGACCAAAACATCCATAAATTTCCAGAAAGAGAGATAGAAGAGAATCTTTGAGAGAAACACCAATTTTGACCAAAATCTGAGCCCCGAATCCCGAAGCTCATGAAGAGAAAATTATTGTACGTCGTGTTGCCTTCAATTTAAGCTAAACATCAGCCAATAAAGAGAGTGTTAATATGGTTACTGCATACTTAAGATAATATTAAAGTCCCTTTTTCATTGTTAAAAAGTTTATTTAGAGTTTTAACAGATTAGAATGGAGAAAATAGCGTTTTAAATGCATTTGTTGTTTTGTTGAGATTTATAGATTAAGGGGCTATTTTATGTGAATTAAATGGATGGAATTAGGTGGGTTATGATGTATAATAATTATTGATATTGTTTTTGATGTTGTTGATGAGTTGTTCTTCTTGAATTTAGAAGAATAAAGTGTATAAATATATTGTATATAAAGTGTATACCAGACTGTTTTGTGATAATATTTGGGGCTGTTTTACATGATTTTTGTGGCTGTTTTGGAGCTGTTTAGTATGATATTTGTAGCTATTTTGTGATGATATTTTGGGGATTGTTTCATGGTTGTTGTGACCTGTTTTGTGGGCTGGAATATCTGGGGATAGGCTGCAGTTTTTTTTTGTTATTGTTATACTATGGATATACAAAAATAAAGAAGTGTATACAAACATTGACATCCAAATGTATATTGGGCTATTTTGGAAGTAACTTAAGGATGGATTTAATTCTAGTTAGATATGAAATTTTTGGTATTTTTGTTGTTGATATTTTAATTGGTTTTTGGCTAAATTATAATTTCGAGGATTATTAAGTTTGCAAGGGAAATGCTGCCCGAATTTTGTTAAGTTTCATTCGTACTTGGATTAGTTAGTAAATGATGTGGATATCTATTTTTGACCTATGTTACTTAATTTTAGACCCACGAGCTTTAGAGCTAGATGTTGGACATTTAGATAGAGTTCAAGGTATGTAAAGATAACCTTTCTTTCTTTTGGCATGATCCATATGAAACAAACGAATGACGAATGTATAAATTCCAAAGAAGCTCCTATTCTTAGAGACACTAGGATAAATAATGTTCTTGATTCCCAGATCTTGAATCATTATGTCTTGATACATGTGTAGGATTCCAGCCGTCATATTTTGGTATAATTCATATTTGGTATAATCCATATTTTGGTATAATTTATATTTTGGTATAATTCATATTTGGTATAATTCGTAAATGACATCCGAAGGGCACTTGAGATCACTACGGTCTTGATTTTCAAATGATGGTTCATTTTGATTATTTTATTGAGTCTCAGATGATAATCTAATTGTATATGGCTGCTCATGATATTCTACTCGTGCATACTATTAATGTATTATTTACCGAGTCCCGGGCCGTGTATGTTATCATATATGGTTCCACTACATTATTCAGTGAGTCCCGTGACGGGCCGAGTATGGTATACGTGTACATGATTTTATTTACCGAGTCCCTTACTAGAGGGTCGGGTATGATATATGATGATATGATTATGGCACCGAGTCCCATAATGGACGGGTACGGTATATGATAATGATATACATGATTTTGAGGCACAGGTATAGTGATTCCTTGATTATCATACTGGTCTCCTGGAGTCCCTACTTTTGTTATGATCTTCATTAATGTATTTCATTCTTTATATACTCAGTAAATATCTCGTACTGACCCCCTTTCTTTGGGTTGCTGCATTTCATGCCCGCAGATACATATACTTGGTTAAGTTATTTTGGTACTGATCTTGTGATGTAAACTTATGTATGTATATCCAGGGGTACAAAGGGGCCCTGTTCCGTTGTGTTTTTCTATGATATTCTTAGAGGTCTGTAGATACATACATTTGGGTTGTATATATAAGTTTTGCTCAGCTATATCTGTATGATTTGACATGGATATCCCCATTTATAATGACAACCTTTTCATTTTGCATATTGTATTGGTATATGTAATGGCTGCCTTGTCGGCTTGCATATTATATTATGATTTGGTTAATTATGACTCCTCAGGATAAAGATTTATGATATGTGTCATTGTACATCCTTAATGGCTTATTAAGCTTCCTATAGTTCCTACTTTCAGTCTGACAATATGTAACAGGTATGTGTACAAGTGTCCAGCTCGGGCACTAAACACGGCCTACGGGGTTGGATAGTGACAATAAAAGAATGAGAAACATATCCTAAATGCCATGTAGCCACTTGATATAAATACAGTGCAAATAAGACTCTAGTAGACACGATTTCATAGACACCCTAGGAAACTTGAACTATGTGCTCTAATACCAAGTTTTTCATGCTCAATCCTACACTCTAGATGTGTCCGACACTCAAAAACCACTGATGTTCCCAAACAAACCCTTGTGTTGGCTGACTACTGAACTGAAGACTAAACATATGAGCAGAAGCTTTAAAAAGTGAACCTTTAAAATATTTAAGTAAATCTCATGCAAAATTCTGAATAAAATCTAAATATAAATACTTATAATCATACTAATAGAAGTGTTTGAAACTTTTGAATATAAAAGACTAAACTAACTCACTAACTTCGTCTATGAAGCCTGTACTAAACTTAGATAGGTACTGGGAGAAGACCTACAACTACCTAACTACTTAACTAAGTAGGACTCATAATTAAATAAACTGAACTAACTAAGCTGGAGCCCTCTGATAGTGAGGAGGTCTCAAATGCTGATGCAAAGGAATCTTACTGAAGTGTCTGTGATCATAAGTACCTGAATCTACATCATAAATGATGCAACATTGAAAAACATCAATATATTAAATATACCGTATGTAATAAAACTAAATAAAAATGCTAAATTGAACCGAATGCTCATACTGAAAGGAATACTAAAAATAACTAGATTGAAAGTAAAACATGCAAGTGTAGTAAAAACCTCAAAGCTTTACAACCAAAATAAGATAATAAATGCAACTCTTTAAAAGAAATACTTTTCTTTTATTGGGAAGTTTCTCTAACCAAAAACTATCACTATGAGCCTCATGATGATACAATATACTAATCACGTTGCCAGAACCATCCAATACCTTGCTTGAATAAAGGATGCAAACTCAACTCATGAACCATGTAAAAGTCCGTATCAGGGGTTGAAGTGAGGACTCACCCGAACCAATGGTAAAATCCTATCCTATGTGGGCTATGTGGTTTATAGGGTTTAAATTATCTAAACTCCTACCTAAATTAATGCTCAATACTTCTTCCAAAATTATACAATAATGCTCATATAATAAAGTGAGTAAGATACTCAAAATCCATCTCATTGTGTTTCATTGGACTTTACTTTGACTAACTCATCTCTTTCTCAAACTCTTTATACTCTCTCTTTTAAAACAACATGCATTTGGGATTAATCGTGTTCCCTAAATCTCATTCTCAAAATATTAATTATGTATAGTACTTTTAACTCATTTGAACTTTGAAAGTCATGCATAAAATCAACAGTGTAAAACTTCATAAAATCATGTAATGTAATGCACTAGGGACAATCATGTTCCCTCAAAAACTCTTCTTTTACTCGAAGAATTAATATAGTCTCTCTTTATCCTAAAACAATTCATAATAATAAGCAACGTAGTAACTTAATTCAGTTGTGGAAGTAAGCGTAAACAACTTTCTCAAGAATTTGAATCATAGGAATATTCAAAATCATAATAAATATACATAGGACTCAAAGAAAAGAAATTATTACTCAATTGAAACTCAATACAATTTGGACTAAAACTCAAACTCAAACTCTTTAATGATGGAATTGAGATGTAAGGCACGTGGACGGACTCAATCCAATGCTATGATTAGCCTTACATATCTTGAAGAACTAGATTCTTGAAGAACATTGACGAAGATGCTTGAAACCCTAGTTTTCTCCCCTTGATTCTTGGTCCTAAGCCTTGGGAAAGTTTTTGAGAGTTGAGTTCGGATAGTAATTCTTAGGACCTTAATTAGGTGCAAACCATCGGGTTTTAGGCTTAGCAGTGGAGGAAAAAGACTAAAATAATCCATATTAAAACATTACCGAAGTTGTCTATGAGGAAATCTACAGTTCGTAGAAGTTTTTTTGGGCTGTAGGACCCAACTTTAGTAACTTAGCTGAAATATGAGGTTCAAGACTTCATCCTACAGCCCCAAACTATGGCCCATAGGTGCTTATATGACTCGTAGTTGGGTCCGTAGGAATTAGACCCATAAAAATGATTAGGAATTTTCCCATGAGTGAAATCTATGGGCTGTACCTCGACCTAAGACCCATCGGTTAGGTCCGTAGATATTGACTCTAAAAACTCTAATCTAGTAGTTTATAGTAAAATGGTAATAACTTTTTACTTCTAACTCTAAATGAGAAAAAATTAGTGAAGTTGGAAAGAAGACTAGGTCATAGACCACATAATTAATTATATACTAAGAGATATGTTCATTTAAAGTTGATTTAAGTAATATTTTATATTGAAATTCAATTGGTAAGGAAGATTTCAACTCAACTTTGTGCTGGAGGATTCTTGTGACCTTGATTTATCTCTAAATCTATTCCCACATTAAAAAAATAACCTTAACACCTACACACAATTAAGAATCACCTAATATGACCCTATATGTATATGAAGAACGGTTTGGGTCTTAGCTCAAAATTTTTTGGGGTGTTATAGCTATAGTGGATTTAGACACAGTTAATGGAAAATATTTCCCAAAATTGTTCATTATTTGGCAAATGCACTTTGGGGAAGAGCAAGGGAGACCTAGGGAGAAAATCATCAGTTGTCTATAGAAATCATATCTAAAGGGAAGCAAAGCGCTCCTTACTTGGTACTTTGAATTATAGGCCTTAGAGGCAGTATTTGTGGCCTAAAAGAGGGTTTGGTTCATCTTAAGGAGGGAGAAATCTGGATTAATGAGAATTTTTAGGTGTAAGTGATTGGATTGTTTATAAAAATGTTATTTTTAATTTATTTATCGTAATTCACTAGGGTAATCATAAAATTGGTAGTTCAAGGTCAATTAGTGGTGGGAAAGCCCTGAATTAGGTAGGAAGATCATGAATTTTGTCTGTGGATTGGTATTAAGTTATAATCCAAGAATATTTAGTCAATTTGTGATTGAATTATAGTATTTGTGTTTTATTTCTAGACCAAGAACAAGCTAGGATTCATAACAAGTGGAAAGCTCAGGTTCAATAGAGCTTCCAAAGCTTGATTCGAGGTAGGTGGTGGTTGTTTATTTTACAGGTTATGTATTATGTGCATGTTAATTGATTTTATAGTATTATATGTACAATGCATGTTTGGGAAAATATAAAGGATAAATGTTAAGTGATATCATGTTGATAATCTCATGCATTGAATTTGTTTAATTTGCTTATGGCTTTACAAGTATGTTTGTTTCATTGTGATTGTGATTGTATGATATCTGTTACTTATTGGTTAGATAAGATATCATACCTCGTTTAGATTATCGGTTGGATAGGGTACCACGCCTGGTACAGGATACTATTGATTCACTCGGGTACCATGCTTGGTACAAATTACTTTATGGTTAGATCAGGTACCATGCCTTGTACATGTTACTCAATGGTTGGATCAGGAACCACACATGGTACATGTTTGATAGTGTTTTTGCGTGTTGGTTCCTTGAGCAAACTAGGCTTATTTATATAATGTCAGACATGCTTCTTATGTTTGTTAAGTCAGGATTGGTGATAGAGAGTCTTATGTTGTTGACTTATTGAATGTATCTGTTGACATGTGTTACTATGTTTTAGTTACTTGCTTACATTCATATTCTTTGAGATGACAGATGATCTTACCAGTACACTGTTGACTTTGTGTACGAATACTGCAATTGGTCTTTTCTTTTGAGTACATGGCATATTTAGGTGGTTGCTTTGCGACCTCAACAATTAGAAGTTCTCTATCTAAATCCATGGGTGAGCTTTTTTTTTGGGCTGCCTGGATTACTTCTTATTTCTTAGTTCATCTGTTCAAACTTAGACTCTTGACTTTTGATTTCTTGTTTGGTGTTGCATCCCCTTACTTTAAACTGTTGAGAGTTTTGGTACAAAACTTTCACTTTCTAGGTTTGGTTATTTTCTATGAATGTTTCTAAAGCTAGTATTATTTATATATCATGTTGTTTTAATTAAAGTTGTAGTTATAAGACTGTTATGTTGTACAGGTTGGGTTGGTAATTGATTCTCCCACTGAGGTTTTAGTGTAGGTTCCCCTTATGGTAGTTTAGGTAGTGATAAAGTTGGTATCAGAGTTGTAGAGTCATTGATATCATCATACAAAAATGTGTCTAGTAGAGTCTTACAGAATAGCATGGAGACGTTTCTATTTTTCTTTGTGAGGCTACAAGATATTAGAAAACTATCTTCTCTTTATTTCTTCATGCAATAACTTGATTCTAATTAGTATATGGCGATCAAAATTAGTATTTGACTTCCTTCACTCTTTTTTCCACAATTGGTTGATACTAGATGTAATGGTGCAAGGGAAGTAGCTCCATCTACATAACCATCAACATGAGGATGAGGCAAAGAAAGATGAAAAGGAAGAGGTAGGCGTGGAGGGATAGAAACACATACCAGGGGTAGGGTTTGGATAGCAGAAGAGTCAAGAATGTGACTCCTCCCCCAACCCAGGATCATGTTTAGAAGGAGGTTAAATTAGAAAACCAAAGGTAGAAATACTAGATGGGGGTGCATGTCTTCTACCTATGTTGTTTGAGGTTGTTCAACAGGTGCTAGCATTCTTGAGTGGGTTGGCGGGTACTAGAGTCTCTCCCCTACGTTGGCTAACCAAGTTTTTTTACCCATCCCTTTGCTTTTATAACCCCCATGATGGATGAGGCATCGGTACTGATACATTCTTTTGTCCAGTACTAGGGCCTATTATGATTGGAATATAGCATGAGTTGTTGACTAATTTCCTAAAATTGAAGTCTCCAACATTCTACAGTATCGAGAATGAGGATGTGCTTGGTTCATCTTGGACTGCTATGGGAGGTTGCATAAGAATGGCATTGTGTAGCAACATGATGTAGAGTTTGTGACTTTTTAGCTACTTGGTGATGCTATGCAATGGTGGAGGGTCCTTATGGAGTGTCGATTGTATGTCTTACCACTAATGACTTGGGCTTAGTTTCATGACCTTTTTCTGGAGAAGTATGAGCCCCGCACGTTGAGTGATAATTAGAAAGATGAGTTTTTGTCCCTTGAGTAGGACAATATATGAATTGCAGCTTATAAGGCTAAAATCCATACTTTGTCCTGTGGTGCTACCAAACTGTATGGGACCGAGGAGGAGAGGATCCAGTTATATATTATGGGACTGAACATTGAATTTCAAGTGCGATCTATGCACATGACGTTCATATGAAAGAGATTTAAAAAGATAACTAATTATGTGAAGAAATTAGAGCGGGTTATGCAAGTTGGGCAGGCCATGATATTGGAATATTGTGGATAACTATAACGGTTCCTATTCTAGGGATTTTAGTCAGCAAGTTTATTTAGCTCGTCTAATTTAGTTAGCTTTGTCCGCTTCTACAGGTGGTAATTCTGGGACCGAAAAATATTCTAGCTCAGCTCACCCCATAATCCCCAAAAAAAGACTTCAGTTTCTACTAAAGCTTCAATTTTATGGATGCCATATATAGCCAGTAGAAGCATCCATGGTCAATAGATGGGCTCGTGGAGTCAAACTTTAGAAACCAACTTAAGGGGTTGAGATTTATGGACCAAGTGCACGAGCCATATACCTTTTACATGCCGTAGACTTGATCCATAGGTCATGTCCTGAAACTTTACCCCTTATTATATTTTTCACGACCACTCTTGATGACCATAGAAGAGTTTACAGACCGTAGAAGGTTCTGTTAATGCAAATCCTTGAAACTCAGTCTTTGTACTTTTCCAAGGATGACTTATACGACCCGTAGAAGGGGTTTACAGACCGTAAAATAAACCGTTAATCCAAACATCAGAAACTGTAGAATTCCATTTATGTTTCTACGGCCCTTACAAGCTTCTACAGGCCATTGATGGCCCCTTAAGACAATTTTGGAATATTTTAATTAGGGTTAAATTGTTCTATTTCAACTCTTTCAAAGTCCAAGCCTCTATGTTTTGCAATAAAATTAGGGTATTTATCAAATTAGTTTCACCCTAATACTCCCATAATCATTCTCAAGACGTAGAACAAGGATTCAACAGGAGAAAACCTAGAGTTTTGAGTGTGTTCTTCAAGTGTATCAAGAATCAATTTCTTTCGGGTATGTAAGGCTAGTTGATCATAGTGTTGGAGTAATTTTGTCCTCACACCCTACATTTAAATTCAGTCAGTAAGAGATTAACCTAGGGTTTTAACCCAAGTTTTCTTCAATTCTTGAATGGGTCTTGATTCTTTCTATTAAATTTTGAGGTATTATCATTGATTATATATATCTTTCATAAATTCTGATTATTCAATTATAATTCGTGTTTATATCTTACATGAATATTTATCTATGAATTAAAGTTTTTGCATTATTATTCATTATCCATTGTATTTAGAATCTATGTCTAATTCAACTATTTTGCACTACTATTGAGAATGAGTTTTAAGGTAACCAAAGGGTTCCAAATTCTACAAGAAGTAAAATTAATATATATATATATATATATATATATATATATATATATAATATTTTGAAAACATATATTGCATTGTCTTAGTTTTGAAGCTTTAGATGTTTTCTTTTACACTCATGCTTTACATTTCCGTCAAGTTATTATCACAGTTATCTTTCAGTTCAATTATTGTTTCATTCATATGTATTAAATACCATTCATTTTAAGTACTGACATATTTCGATGCCACACCATTTTATGATGTAGACTCATGTAATTAGGATTATCAATAAGTGCTCAATTGTGATCATACTTGATAATCTCTTGGTGAGACCTCCTTGATTTGGGAGGACTCCATTTATTTATGATCTTTTAGTATTAATAGTTCCTTTTATAGGTAGCCGTGTGGCTTGTCCAAGAACTTATCATAGTTATTAGAGGCTTCATCGATATAGTCGAGTCAGTTTGGTCATTTAAGATTTATGAGTTAAACATTATTCCAGATTTTATTTAATTAATTTCTGACACTATATGAGTTTTACTTAATCTATTTGAAATGCTCATTCTTTAAGCTTCCACATTTGAGTTTAGTCTTCAGTTTAGTAGTCAACAAGGCTAAGGGTTCACTTGGGATCAATAATGGTTTTTGAGTGCCGGGCAAACCTAAGGTGTACACTCGGGGCATGACAAACTTGGTACCAGAACAGAAGGTTCACGAGTCCTTGGATATCTATAAAGTTGTGTCTAGTAGAGTACTTATGTATGTAAAGCACGTAACACCTATATTAGGGAGGCTACATGATATTAGGAAAATCACCACTTGTTTCATACAATAGGCTTGTGCAATAGAGTTTAACTCTATAAAAATTTCTTCTAACTCATTTTCAGATCATGCCTTCAAAAGGTAGTGCCAGTCATAGGAACGAGTAATGGAGCTCGTCTAACATATCAGGAAATTGGTAATGGGTTCAAGTGGTGCCCTCTAACCCTACAGGTGTTCTACAGACCCTAGCTCCTCAGCCTCCATTCACTTTAGAGGCAAATTTTAGAGGAGCTGCTCAGATGCTGACTTAGTTGGTGGCTTCTCAAATAGACCATTTGGGCACTCCAGTCTATGTCTTGTCTCCAAGAGTCATCACCTACAACTAGGATTAGGGATTTCTTAAGGATGAATCCATCAATGTTCATAGGGCTCATTTAGGAAATTGGCTAAATATTGCACTTGGGTATGGGACCCACTTTCAATCAAAATGACCTTATATGAAAATTTCAACTGCGCCATTGAACGGGTTCCAAATGAATACTGAGCACCACGTCAGAGATTTTAAAATTGGCAAAAAAATCACCTTTTCAGCTGATATATATAGTTGGTGCAGACCCATTGCAGCCTTATTTCTCAACTTCAACCCTTCATAATTCTCTCATTTCAAGTCTGATTTTAGTGATTCGAAGGTCCATCTTGTGGGATTATTTGCAAGGAACACGTTGGTGAGCTTGAAAAATGATTTAGGTACTCTGTTTGAGATAAAATTTATGAAATACCTACTGCCATGATCCTTTTTGTGAGCTTGATTTTGGGAGTTTTTGATACTTGATATCTTAATAATTTTAGATCCAATTTTAGTGATTCTTGGGGCTATCTTGAGTGTATTTTTGATAAAAATGCACTAGCATGGTTGGAATTCGTATTTGAAGCTTCATTGGAGGTAAGAATTATGGAAGGTAATTTTTTGTCATTTCAGGTCCGAATTTGGTGATTGAAGAGCCTAGATTGTGGGGTTTTTGGTGAGGATCATCATGGTGTGGTTGGTTTCAGCAGTTGGACCTTCGTTTATAGTAATTTGTTGGTTGTAGCTGCTGTCATGTCTCTTTAATGGTGATAAATTTGTGAAATTATTGTATGTGCTTGTTTGGGATATTTCTAGCCCTGAATTGTGTTCCATTTTGGAACACAAGTTTGGGGTAGTGTTTAGGACCTGTTGACAAAGTCAATTCTAGAATTATCAGAGCGGATCCCACATTCCTATTTTTGACTCCAAAATTAGTCCCTTTCCATTTTTTCCTTTAGTTTCTAAACAACCATAATGATATTGTGATTCTATTTTTGATAGTGTGATAATGATCCGAGGCCGTTCGAAAGGGAAAAGCTCCGGAGAGTAGTTTGGAGCTCGCATATTCAACCTACAGGTAAGCTAAGTCTTTCCTTTCTTTAGATTACTCTTGAGATTGTGATTGCATGTTGATTAGTTGGAATTTGGGTTGGGTAGCTATTGAATCATGCATAAATTTTTAGAATTTATGTTTTAGGCCTATTTTGGGGATTATCGGGTAACAGTGAGCATGCCTTTTACTATTATTTGATACTCTATGCTAAGTGGAGTATTTGAATACTTTTTTATTATTTAGTGGAAGTATTTTGGGCTTTAGCCTAGTTTTGACTAGTGCTTGCCTACGAACTTCAGGATTCGGACACGATAGGTCTTAGTTTTACCCCGATGTCATTTCGGCAGGCTTAGATCCCTATAGACTGGCATAGCATACTTGAGTTTGATAGTTTGAGCCTTAGATAAGCGATTAGCTTGGTCTAACGAGTTTGACCTTATTTCTTCGATTCAACAATTTCATGAGTTACATCGACAACACCGGTTTTATTCTACAATTGGAGGTTAGTTGTGGATTCAACCTCGGGAATTACATTGATTGACTATATGTGGATAGTGTTCCATGGATGTTATGATTGTGGATCAATTGGTACTCCTTCAGCAGTTACATTGGTACTTTTGCCGAGTATATGGATTCATGCTCTGGCCCCGACCTTATTGATACTTCAAAGAATATTCAGATTAAAGCTCCAACATCAATCACTCAGAAAATCATATAGAGCATCCGATTGGAGGTCTGGCCTCAGTTACTTGGTTCTTGCATTTGGTAACTTGGATACTTTTGAGGAGAATCTGGTGCGAGGTCCGTCCTCCCTTCAGTCAGGTTCTACTAGTGTTGTTTGAGGTTCTGGTTCAGTATGCTGCAATTTTGAGTCCTCATATTCAGTTCTCTTTAGTCATCGCTATTTTGTGTACTCGTCGGGCTTATGGGGGCCATTCGAGTTTTTATTTAAACTTGCACATGGATGTATGTTCTAGACTTATGCGGTCTAGTAAGGAGTAGTTTAGTTTATAGGTTACTTCAGTTAATCCTTTATACAATCGTGATCATCTTATTATTATATTATAGCTTTCCTCTCTTGAACTCTATTCTACTCTATTCCTTATTTATATATTGCCTTTACTTTTCAAGATGAGTCGGGCTATGATGCCTACTGGGTATCGATACTCATACTACACTTTGTATCTTTTTCATGATGTAGGTCCGAGCACTAGTGGCCAGCATTGATATCAAGCATATAATTGTCTGATCCGGAGATAGGGTGAGCACATGGAATTTTTTACTATTTCAGTCTACATCTATATATAGTGACTAGTCTTTTACATTTTGAGACAGTCTAGTTTCTATGGTTCACTTTTGGGACTTGTACACATTTTGTTAGTGTCTCTATACTTGTGACTTCTAAGTTCTGGGAGGGATCTTCATTTGCATATATATTCTTTGGGTTGGTTTCGCTTATTTATTTTGTTTATCTTAAAATTGCCTATTCTTGTTTAGTTTCTTCCGTCAAATCCATTACTTGTCATACTGGGCTATAGGTTGGCTTACCTATTGGTGTGTTATAGTAGGTGCCTTCATGACTCAAAAAATTGGGTGGTGATAAGTTGGTATTGGAGCCCTAGGTTCACCGGTCTTGTATAGAGATAATTTCTATTAGAGTCCTTCAGATCGGTGCACAGACATTCATGACTTATCTTTGGGAGGCTACATGATGTTGTTAGGAAAATTTTCTTTTTTGCCTCACTTTCGTGCAACATCTGTCTTATTGGTCTCTTGGAATCTAAGTTATTTCACTCTTTCGAAGAATGGCTGGCATGCAAGGCATGATGGACTGGGGTGATATACTCGAGCCCTCAGAGAAAGCCTCTCCCAGGGCAGAGGCCAACTTATAGGTCTTACGAGGGATGCATCATCGGTCTGTTATTGAGATGAGGGTTTTAAGCCCGAGGAGGAGCCACAGACAGCTTATGTTCCTCCATAGCTATTGGGGCTGGGACTAGCCCACCCACCAGCCACACTCTTTACTAGATAAAAGATACAGTCTATACTTACCTAGATCTTGGAAGTTATCGATGAGATGAGACAGGCACCAGCAGCAATACAATGGAGCCTCTTCCAGGTGAGCTGAGCGGAATCCTAAGCTGACGGACTCCCAAAACCTGTATCTGTACCTGCGGGCATGAACGCAGCCCCCCTGAGAGAAGGAGGTCAGTACGACATATGTACTGACTACATAAAACATAACATAACACAACTGGATGCATATCTGAAATAGAGAAGAAGGGGGTAAATTATAAAATCAGCAACTTATACTTGGGAAAGTAAAATCATGCATGCTCAAATTTTCAATATAGCCAGCCCTATCAAGGATCCGGTGAATCATATCTATAGTACCATCACCTTCTTATTATAACACATCATCACATCATCATATATATACATACGTACCTGGCCCTCTAATGAGGGCGCGATGAATAATGTAGTGGAATTGTGCACGATTACTATTCCTGGCCCGAGCGCGATGAAAGAAGTGTTACAGTATACACGAGTAGAGTAGTGAGAAATAAAACACAATTTAAATCATTATCTAAGACTCAATGAAGTCATCAAGTCAACTATCACCTGGAGATCAGGGTAGGAATATAATTTTCAAGTGCCCTCTAACTGTCACTCGGGGCTATATCAGTTAGGATCTCAGGGACCTTAGACATGTACTATAGTAATGCTAACCGCTTATGAATTCAGAAGCACTTTTTGTCATTTAGTCTCTCAGACTAGGAGCCTATATAGTTATTATTTCTTTAACATATATAAGTTTCCAGAGAACTAGTTTAACTATTATAAGAGTTCGATGTTCAAAAGTAAATAAGAGATGTTCAAGGATGGAGTTACCCTGGAACTCGTATCATATTTAACTTACAACTAATACATGCCAGAAGAGGAGAAAGAATAGGCTTTACATACCTATACCAAAAACATGCCAAGAGAAGCTTCACATACCTCGTACGGTTTACTCTTTGTCCCATTCGCCTCATCGTCCTTTGAACCTATTAAACATGAAAGTAATACAAATATCAACCACTCTTAAATTTCTATCATCTTATGTTGCACCTTAGTATTCATGGAATCTATTACCTTGTTCGTCTCCTCGACTAGTTCTTTAATTAGTTAAGGCGTCAACGAAAATTGGGCAACATCTCCCCTACAATATGCCCTATCCAAATTTACAAATCCACTCCTAATCACTACAGACAAGCAACAAAAACAACCTGCAGCATATGTTTAAGCAATTCACATCAACAATATACAACATAAACTTCAAACGACTTGCTCGAAACTATGATACCAAAAGAGGGTCTCTAGTCTTTATTTCGCAACATCTTTACTTATATGAAATGAGGGGTCATGTGGATGAAACCATAAGCACCCCTAACCATTTTAGAACACATTTATTTCCTGCAACAAAACACCACCCCTGCAGCAGCACCTCACAAGAACAACACTTTACTTCGAATATAATTCAACTATAATGAATACAATTTGGATTGTCTTCAATGTCAAGCATTCCTATACAATTTTATGTTCCTAGACACACACAAGGCATATAATACACTCCATAACATCACCATAAATTCCAAATTAAAAGGAGAAACCTTACCTTATCTGAAATTGGCCAACACTGCCAAATTGCAACTCGGAACTTCTTCAAACGTGCTGAAATTGAGCGGGCTGTTTATGTCCCTTCTCCACTGCCCTAAATTGGAATTTTTGGTTATCAAACACTATTATATAGACTTGGGACACCTAAAATAATCAATTCACGAAATAATCAATAGACTTGGAATTTTTGTTTATCCCTCCTCTTGTTCCTAGAGTTTTCCTTTCAACTTTGTCTTGTTTGTTCCAAGTGTAAAGCTGAAGTTATTGTTCCGTAGACATTGTAAGATAAATGTATACACCTCTATGTTGTTGAAGAACACCATAGATAATTAATTCACGGAGGAAAAATTGAAACTTACCTTAATTTCTCCAAAACATGGCTGCTTTTCTCTTCTTCTTCTCTCACATTTTTTTCCTTCTCTTTGGCTGCTGTTTTGGCTAAGAACTGAAGTTCTTAGTCACAATACATACATATGTAGGGTGGTTTAGTAGGTGACACATTTCATCCTCTAAGGATGACACGTGTCCAACCCTTATTGGACCACCGTAACTAGGCAACCACTTAGGGGCTGCCATGTGGCAGTGGGGTCCACCCCCCACCCCCAAGAAGGCAGGTGGGTCACCTCCTTGCTTGAGGTTCTGCCACATGTCATTCTCTTATTGGCTTCCTCTTGTCATCTTATTCCCTTTCCCGTGGGTTCGTAATCTCATCCTATTTTAAGAGCCTATGTAATCCATGCTACGTAAGCTTAGTATGTCCTTAAATATATCAAGTGTATAAGACTTCTAAATTAGTAGCTTACGTAGGTAAATCAAGTCTTACGACTCATTTCTTGTCCTCCAACCCATTCTAGATTCTCACGACTCTATTTCCAACCTTCCCTCTCACGGGGTATCGCATTCTTCTTTCCTTAGAGTTGTTTGATATATGTGGACAGTGGGGGTATCATGGCCACTTTCAAGAAAACTAGGAACATGTTTCAAGGTTCAAAAGTGCGGAGTGTAACACATGCAGTCTTGGATTGTTACGCCAAGACCGTTACCTTAGCCATGCCTCACATTCCTCGGGTTCTAACCATGAATAGGATGAACGTCGTCCGCCCCTACATTATGAGACAATATAGGGAAAATATGTGTTAGTACATAGAAGGTAGTAGGTATCTGAGATATGCATGAACAATAAACATATGGCGTAATCAATATGAATCGTGGGATCTAAGACTAATATCTTATAAAACATGTATAAATTTTTTTAAGTTGTCTAAATCTCTTTATGGTCTCAAACAAGCTCCTAGATCTTGGTATGAATGATTGAGCTCTTTTTAAATTTCTCATGAGTTTTCAAAAGGTACAATTAGTACCACTCTCTTTATCAAATGTACTTTTCTTGGAAATCTTATTATTCAAATTTACGTAGATGATATTATTTTTGGGAGTACTAATGCTTCATTGTACAAGGATTTTTCAAACTCAATGCAACGTGAATTCGAAATAAGCATGCTGGGTGAGTTAACATTCTTTTTGGGTCTACAAAATATATTGCAATTGGTTTGTGCTGCACTCAACTGTCATGGATGATTCATCAGTTAGTAGACTATAATTTATCTTGCAAACCTGCTCATTTTTTTGTGATAATTCTACTGCTATTTGTCTTTCTAAAAATCCTATGCATCATTCTCGTAAACATATTGATATCAAGCATCATTTTTTAATAGATCATATTTTAAAAGGTGATGTTTAAATTTCCTTTGTTAACACTGATTGTCAATTAGCTGCTATTTTTACAAAATCTTTTCTTGGAAAGAGGTTTTATTTTCTTCAAAAATCTTTGGGAATCATTGAGAATTTTTGTTAATTGATTTACCTTAATTGGTTTTCCATATTTATCCCTAGAGTTTATTTATTACCTCTGTTGTTCACTTCCCAAGGTAATTATTACTGTCTCTTCCACTTCTCATCTTCATACATCAATTAGTCCCTAACATTCTTAGAGAATTGTCCTCTCCTCTCCCACGTACTTACTCTTCCTCTTTCAACTTTTTTCCTCCTTTAAACCCTTCATCCCACTTGTTTCTTTATTCAACCATTTATCTCTAATGGTGACATCTTCTAAATCTTCTCCCATTCAAATTCCCATAACTAAGGAAAGAATATTGTTTCTTCCCCTATTCTAGTTGACTCTGATGGGTCAGAATATCAATCCCTCTCTTGTTCCTCTGAACCGTCTCTTCCTCCCAAGCGTCCTTTTGAAGAACAAACAATTAGAGACTTGAAGAAAACGGTAAAGTTTGACATTGATAGTTCATTGGATGTTAAAATTGACTTTTGGGTTTTTTCTCATGAATCCTTATTTCACTCCTTGAAATCTAAGATCATTGTTCATGACCGTATTGTCGATCTAAATCTCTTATTTTCTCAAAGATGTCCCATCAAAGAACTCTTTGAATATCAAGGTTGTGCAAACATATTCTCTTCCACACCCAATACCATATATGAACCTCTTGTCCATCTCTTTTAATCTAATCTCAGCTCATCCAAGCCCGGAGAGTTGGAAACCCTTATTCTTGGCAAAAGAATTTTTTTGACTATGATATTTTTTACGCAATTTTTGAAATCTCATGATCTGGTACTTGTGCTCCTTCCAAATACTCTTGGCCGTTTGATCTTGGCATCCTCTCTGAGGAAGAAAAATGGGCCATCGCCCTTGAATCATCTATTAATCTACCTTGTCAATTAGGTGACTTGTCATTTGAAACTAGAGTAGTCACTCACATAACTGCAACTACTATTCTTCCTCGAGCTGGGTCTCATTCAACCCTCACCACTAGAGAAACTATTGTCATAAACTGCCTACTTTTGAAACATCTTCTCAAGCTATCGTCCTTTATTAGCAACTTTATGCTCGAAGCTGCCTCTGGTAGTTGTAGTCTTCTCTCTGTCATGTTAATCACTTGTATTCTTTAGGAAAATCACATCTTCCTCAATGAATTTCCCCCTATTCTTGTTAAACAAAGCTACAATTCCAAAGCTTTTGGTTGAATAGAATACGTCAAATCTGGTGACTCTTGGCTTCTTAAATTTGATTCAGGCGAGGGAAATTATGACCCATCTTAATCTAAAGCCAAACCGTCTGACATTCGCTCCTCCTCTCAGCCTATTCCTCCTGCTGTGCCTGATAATAAACTGCTAGAGGACTTTTGGAAAAGCTAAATGAGATAAATGGTAAGTTTGAATCACTTCAAGATTTTCTTCTCGCTTCTCACTTTAAGTTGGATAAGTTGAAGGAAGTCACTAAAGAAACTGGAGCTGATGTAGCAAAAATTCTCCTCAAAATGGATCATTTCATCAAGGAAGCTGTCAACATTGCAAATTATGTTCATGCGTGCACTGAAGGAGTTTTTCTTCTATCTCTACTTAATTTGAAGCCCTCAAAACTACGACTCTTTCGAAATCAACATTAGTTCTATTTCAATCTTTTTGGACTGTATTTTGGGCATAAGCCCACTGATCAACTATCTTTTGCTACTTTTCTAGTGGTTAGACCATGTTTTGTTTTGGTTTGTAAATTGGTCCTAAGCCTAGTTATTTGCTTGCTTGTTCATAGTTAGTGCTTTTCTATTGAATGGTCTATACTTCATGTTCTTTCATTTTTGTTGATGTCAAAGGGTGAGAAAATATAGACAGGTAGTCAAATATATACATGTATACAAGTCAGGGGGAGTCGACTGGATTTTGAAGAAATCACACAATCAGGGGGAGCACTACTTATAAAGGGAAGTCAACTACTTACTTATTGCCATCATAAAAAAGGGAAATTATTAAAGCTAAATTTTGATGATAATATGCAGGTATCACAAAAAGGAAAGAAGAATAAGCAAATCAAGATTTAAGAAAGATCCAAAGTCAAGTATCAACAGAAGAAGGAAAACAATCAAATCTAGAGGGATTCCCAAAGAAGGCAATGCTAGGAAAAAATCTTGGTACTTCACACATAAGGCAATGATATCAAACTGATTGATATCATCATTAAAAAAACGGATGCATGTAGCTGAATTAAGAGGAAATAAGACTCTTAGTTTATGAAGGAAAACCAGCTATCAATAATTAGCTCTCAATCAAAGCTTTTGCAAAAGAAAATCAATCCCAACAGCTAATAAGATCTGCAAAGTTGTAAATACTTTGCCCTTATTCTTGGAAAGAAGAAATCAACTTCCTTTCAAAGGATCAACTCCTTTGGGTTGCATTTAGCCTTAAAAAAAATATAAGCACCATACCTATGGCTGATAGTGAGATACACTGTCGAATACACTCATACAATATCTTTTCTACTTTAGCAAGAATTGTGATTTTTTGTGAATTTCTGTGTAATCAATAAGAGAGGAGAGAATAATAGAGTGGTGAGGCTTTGTAAAAAGAAAAAGAATCAAAAAAAGAAGAGTGATCAAAAAAAGAATTGAGTGTAGATTTAGGATCCACTTTTGTTCCATTTGTAACAATTTACAAGCTTTAGTAGAATACCCTTGCAACCCAAGGGTACTAGACTAAGATCCACATTGGATCCCAACCAGTATAAAACACCCCGCGCCACATTTCCTTCTTACTCTTTATTGTCAATTTACAATTCATGATATCTTTAGGTAACTATTATAAATATCTAGTCGACTAACCAAAATTAAATAGTCAATTTACCCACCCTCTTGCACTTGCAGTGATCAATTAGTTATGAGTACATAATTCCACAACTAAGGTTATGGGAACCATGACGAATTAACGATGCAGACTTAATAAAAAGTAATTCTTGAATAGTGTGCATGCATGTGTTGGTTTTTCCTTTGCTTTGATTGATTTTTAATAATGACCAGTTTTAGAACTCAAGTTATTCTTACTTACCTAATCAAGTAGGTAACGAATGGGAAAATGGATTAAACAATAAGATCTGGGCTAATCATCCTCGTCTAATTAGCTCAAACGGATCAAGGAATAGCTAAATCTGGGATCATTGGTAAGTGTTAGTAAAGTATACACCCATAGATAGATGAAGTTGTGCGATGACATTAACTTATTTACTGGATCAAGGATTTAGATAAATTTAACTTACCGATTCTACATATAACACACTAAAAATGGATTACTATTATTTTTATTATTTGATTTTTAGTCATTATTTTCTCATTTTACTTTCTTTTATTTTTGTTTATGGTAAAAAAGGTTATGATTCCCAGTGCATGCAGAATACGAGGAGTCAAGTCATTCCTTAGAATCCCATTATCCCCAAAATCAAAAGAACACTAAGTAGAATGTCGAACAATAATAACAATAATGGACACAGAGTTAGGGATGAAGTTCTCAACAATCAACCACAGAATATTCTTAATAATCCACCCATAGTGAGAGAACGTCCTCCACCCAGGAAGGGACTTGAATTCAGCATATAGAATAACTATGGAGTCAACTATGATGCCATCAGAACGACAAGAGACATTGTGTTACCTCCTTTACCGCCTGGAACTAAGTTCAACATTACGAGAAGACTGATTCAAATTCTTCATAGTCAAGGACTGTTTGCTAGCCTGGCTTTCGAAGATCCTTACACCCATCTAAATAACATAGTGTATATCTTCAAAAGCAGCATTGGTGACCCAGAGCTAACAGTGGATGTCATCGGATTGCGTGTGTTTCCATTATCACTTACTAGTGACTCTACAATTTGGTTGTTCGAGCTCCTATACAAATCCATCGTGACTTAGGATCAATTAAATGAGGCATTCATTGAAAATTATTTCTCCTTTTCAAAAAAGCTGAAGTTGAGAGACCGAATCAACAATTTCCAACAAATGTTGGGAGAGTTAATTAGTGGATCTTGAGAATGATTTGTAAAGTATCTATGAAGTGAGACAAATATTAGAATAGCCAATGAGTCCTTTCTTGAGATATTATACCGCACACTTGATGAAAATGGAAAAGTTGTTGCAGACACCATTACTAGAGGAGCATTATTGGAAAACAATTTTCAAGAGGCTTCTAAAAAACTCTACCGCATTGCAAATACTAACCGACCTTGGAGCACTAGGGATGCCAAAACTTTAAAAACAATGAGGCACTACAAGAGATAGCTCAATTGAGAACTGAATTCAAACTGGCATTCAAGAACTTGGGATTAGAGAAAATTAATAAAATCGACCATCAAGGTTGGCCGCCAAGTCATGATAACTATGGATATGAGGAAGATGCATATTATGCGAATGATGAAGCATGGGGTTTGAGGACTAACATCCAAGCATCAAATCAGGATTCTTGGCACCAAAGTCAAGTAAATCAAGGTCGGAACAATAATAACTTTAATCGAGAAGACCATTAAAACCTCCCAACAACTAAAATCATGAAGGGAACTTCTATCATGAGAAGAACTATAATCGTGTAACACTGCCTAAAAATATTGTATATGGTGTTCTAATTCTCGATTAAAATGATATTGCTTCTATATTTTGTGAATAACTTTTCATATAATAGTCCAAATTAGGTGATTCAAATTTATGAACAACCGAACATCATTACCTACAACTTTCATAAAGACCATAACTTAAGATTCGGAGGCTAAGTAGGTCAAATAAATTAATTCTTGCAAGATCTGGTGTTGTGAGTAAATGGAGTAATTGTAGAAGAAAATCATATCTCACTATAAGACCCTCCAAATCAGTTGGTTCTTGAAATACATGAAAGAATACTTCTAGGATTCAAGAGTGTTCATTAAGTCCTTCGATTTTGAGTAATGTTACGCATTCCAAGTATGTAAGGCTTCAATGAGAGTATTCCTTCCACTCTCATTACTAAAGTATTTTTGATTATATGATAAATTATGTTTATTTATCCAATTCTCTTCAAGCTTTACTTTAAGGTATATGGTTGTTTATCCATGGGTTCTTCCATACATGTAGTCTAAAACTGTTTCAACTAAACCTCTTCATTTCAAATAAAATTTTCTTATAGGTAATTCTTATTTCTACTAAATAGCATGAATCATGGTTAAGATAATGATTATTGGTCTATTTTGATGTAAAATAATTTTATATGTATGAATTAATGGTTTTCAAGTAATTTCTCTATTCATCTCTTTGAAGATTCTTGAAATTCATGCTGGGTTATTTAAAGCATGATTTTTAATTAATGGATATTAAAGTATTTATGCATAATTTATTTAGCATACATGTTTGAAAGTTGAAGTGACTTAAATGCAGCTAGTTTTCCTATATTGTCAATGAAGTTTGACTTGAAAGCTTTGACTCCAAATAAATATTTATGAGAGCAATGTCTATGATAAAAAAGGAGTCTTATAAAATAAAAGAATGATGAAATGCTATAAATGATGTATTCTTTATGCTATAAGGACGATTCTTGCATATTTGAATCACTAAAGATTTTAATGAGCTATTCCATTGAATGTGATGTTTTGAATTCTAAAGCTATATTCTATGACTATTTTAAAGTATTAAACTAGTTCGTGGTATTGACTTAGCACTGAATGAGGCATTGAGGTGGGATTCGGCAAGGGAATCCTGGTAGCAACCCCTTGTCTCATTAACTGTGTGCCAACATAGGAGCCCTTTGTAGGCTTAGGCTAATGGATCCACAAATAGCCCTTAAATATATAGTTAAATAAATGAATGAAGTTGTGTTACACCCCGTACTTTTGTACCTTGGAACGTGTTCTTAAGTCTTCTGAAAGAATCTTAAGTTTCATAGAAGGATCGTAAGCCTCTTAAGTTTCTTAAGGTTTCCTAAAGTTTCTTAAAGCTTCTAAAAGCTTCTTAAGACTTCTTAAGAACTATTAAGCTTCTTAAGAGTTACCATATGATCCGAATAATCTATAACGCTATCAAACAACTCTAAGAAAAGGAGAATGCGATACCCCATAGTAGAGAAGATTAGAAATAGAGTTGGAAGCATCCGGAAGAAGTTGGAGACCAAATAATGAGTTGTAGGACTCGACTTATTTACATAAGCTTACAACTTGGAAATCTCACATACATAAGCTACTGGAGTACATACCAAGCTTACATAGCAAGGATTACATAGGTTGGTAAAAGAAGACGAGATTACGAACCCACGAGGGGGAAAAGAAAGTGCCACGTGGAAGCATGACAAATTTCCACGTGTATGAAGCTGGAGAAAGGGTGGTTGACCCCCCACATGGCACATGGCAGCCCATGATTGGAGGAAGGGATGTGTTGGCCCAATGAGGGCTTGCCGTGTGTCATTACTTAGGGCTTGCCACGTGTCACCACTTAGGGAATGACATGTGTCCCCCTCTTAAAATAGCCTATATATATGTATATATCTTATGAATCATTAAGTTCTATATTCCTCTAGAAAATGCAAGAACAAGAAACAAAAGAAGAGAAGAAACTAGAGAGGAAGAGAGCCACGGTTTTGGAAGGAAAAAAAAGTGAGTTTTTCGATTTTGCTCCATCAGTTAATTATATAGAGTGTACCACGATGTTATGAAGGTATTATTATTGAAAATATATGGTTTGTAGAAGAACCAAAATGTTAGAAAGCATCCACAAAGTTGTAGGCACACTAAAGAAACTTCCGAGGCAAATTTTGACGAGTTTAAGGAGTTTCGGTCAAGGTAAGGGCTTCCCTTTCAAATAAGAGCTTATGATGTTGTTATAAGGTATATTACATGTATTAAATAAGGTTGTAAGTGTAAAAATTGCATAAGGATGATTGACGTTAGAAACAAACTAAATTGAAGTGGTTATAGCTAAATCAAAGTCGAGTAGCTAAATTGAAGTGTTCATGTCCGCAGGTACAAATTCACACTTTGGGGATTTGTCAGCATAGGAGTTCCACTCAACAGTTCAGAAGCACTCCATTGTGCCGGAGCCTAGTTTTGGTATTAACCCTCGATGTATATATTTATTTGTTCATGGGTACGACGGGGGGCCTATCCCGCCTTATGTTACTGTTTTTACTCTTAGAGGTCTGTGGATATGTATGTGGGTTGTGTATGGTTCGTATATGCATGTATGTATAGTGCTGCCTATGATAAGCCTCATCGGCTTATATATTATCCTGCCTGTTGATGTGCTATAACTTAAATAAGGGATAAATTTACTTATAGATAGCAGGGATATACGCGAGTGCCCAGTTTGGAAACCTATCACGGCCTAAAGGGTTGGGTCATAAAAAAAGTGGTATTAGAGTGGTTTGTTCCACAAAATGTCTACAGACCGTGTCTAGTAGAGTGTTGTTTATGATGTGTGGTGAACCACATCTATAAACAGGAGGCTACAAGACATTTAGGATGTTACCTTTCTTTCTTGTCTTAGATAGTGCGATAGAGCCCAACTATAGGAAATGAAATTTCTTTTTTTCTAACCTTTGGTTTCAGCTGAAGAACGACATCGACAGAAGAAAGTGATGGATGATATTGGAAGCTACATAGTATACAGGTAAGTAATGGTGCGAAACAGGCATGCTGGGTAAGGTAAGAAGATTGAAATATGATTGAAATGTAAAGTTGAAAATTGAAAGGAAAAGTAGATAGGAAAGTACAATGGGTGCAGTTCGAGGCTAACATACAAGGTAAGTCCATCCCTTTATACTGTTGTTGATATTGAGTGCCTTGTGAGGCTATGATATAAATATATATGTATTTTCCCTGTGAGGCATTGTTGGTATTTCGTGAGTGCAGGTTTGGGATAGTAAGGAATATAGAGAAAACTCTGCCAATTGTTTTTTGAAATAGAAAGAGAATGAGATATAAGGTTCTAATATATCTTGAGAGATTGTATCCACGGTAATGATAAGATTCAACTAAACTAGGAGTACAACTGTCTTTGGGAAATAAGTTAATTGTGATATAGGTGGCAAGTAGAAGGTCAATACTAATATAATGAGAAAAATAGTGATGGATATGAATGTCTTAAGATAGCCTGCTAGGTATTAATGATGAGAATGACGAGGAAGGATAAGGGGTTAAGTACGCTTGCTCCACCAGGTGGAATTAGCCCAGAGTAAGGATCGTGAATAAAAATTAAGAAATATTACCCTCCGGGATTGACCATAAGCAGAATATAGTGTGAATATAATGAGGATCATCATGGAAGTACGTAGAGCCTAGTAAAGAAGTAACTAAAGAATGTGATTGTGAGTAAGATTAAGAGTTAGCATGGGTATACGATAAGAATGGAAGCTCATAAAGCAGAAAGGGGTATTGTGTATATGTACCTCCACTTTGGAAAAAGTGGGATCCCTCGAGGATAAGGAATGGAAAAATTGCAAAACAACTGAGGCATTGTAAATTTATTAAAGGAACAAGTGGTATCCTTTGGAAAAAAAGAGGTTATAACAAAATGTGAAACGCGTGTCATCAGAGTATAAGTTCCCCCGAATGGAGAATCGGACATGATTATAAGCACTAGTAACGTACTGATTGGGATGAATGAAATGTGGCTTCGGCTAAACTATTACATTAGTTATATGACTTGATTACCAGTACTTGGACAAGGGTGTGTACTATTTATCAAGAATTCTAAGCACCCCATGATTGTAAAAATGTTTCTTACAGGGTCAACCTAAAGTATAGATGATCTAATAGAAGTTGTAGACATGGTGCAGTATGTTAAAGGGTTGGAAAAGAATCATATGCACATGAATAGTTGAAAATAAATAGAGGATGACATGGGTACACCTTAAAGGGGGAAAGTGGATAAGAGAAATACAAGCGTGAGAGGAAATCAACTAATACTATCACATGTTGACAGGAATGCTTAAATTTCAAGCGAGATCCCATACTGGCACGAGTTAGTATTGGCTTGAGGACAACCATAAACAAATAGAAGTTGCAGTATCTGAGACCGTGTGAAGAATCATTGGTAGAGACCTTAAGGGATGGGTGCCTACCACAAGGGGTGAATATGATAAGAGAGTAAGACTGAGCAAACTAAGGATCGTGTAAAGGGTAGTAGGTCCGTGTTTGAGTAAATATTAAGATATGACAACAACATCATTGGTCACTAATATTGTGACATATAAGTAGCAAGAAGAAAGAATAAAAAATCTCTTACGGTAGGAAAGGAGGAGACCAAGGAGTTCTTAAAGGAAGAAAAGAAAGGTGTAGGACAAAATAGCATTAGCATGAGCAAGTTCTAGTGTGAAGACGATAGTAAAGCAAGATGGACCGGGAGACGAAAATACTATGTTTACCTCATACCAGGTGTATAAGAGTAGTTGTGCAACCTAGGAATATTTATATAAACTATAGGACCAAGCAGAGGAGTACATGATGAAAATGAGTTATGATATTTTGGAGATGTTACAGAGAAATACAAAGAGAAGTTAAATATAATAACTAAAAGGACATGACCAGGGTTGAACGAAGGATCTATCCCGATATCGATTATAAGATAAAAGAGGAGAGGGTAAGGCGTAACCTGAAGACTAGCGAGACGATGCTAAGGTAAACCTTGGGCTAAGTTGAGTGCCTTCGCACATTATTGCACGAGTGGCAATGTAATGTGCGATAGGAAAATTGGAGCCAAATCTGAGCAAAGGACCATGGAGGAATCTGAACTAACGAGAACCAACCTATCGCCTTCCTAGATCGACGGTGTAGAAAGTTGTGAGCTAAGGATGTAGCTTCTGTCAAGGCATTAAGAAGAAATAAAAACCGTGAAGAAGTGACCTAGGAAGCTGAAGAGGAAATGAAACACAAGTATCTGTAACTATTCCCTATATCTATCGATAATCCCAACCTTTGGAATTTTGATATTGAGTGCTTGATTAAAGTATATGTTATTGCAGTGGAACATAAAAACTCTCTGTATGGTCTATATAAGATCTTGAGGAAGGTTGTGGTTCACATTCGACGATGAATGTTCTAAAGGCGGGAAAGATATTACACCCCGTACTTTTATACCTTAGAACTCGTTCTTAAGTCTCTTGAAAGGCTCTTAAGTTTCATGGAAGGATCGTTAGCCTCTTAAGTTTCTTAAGGTTTCCTAAAGTTTCTTAAAGCTTCTAAAATCTTCTTAAGACTTCTTAAGAACTATTAAGCTTCTTAAAAGTTACCATGTGAGCCGGATAATCAATAACGCTATTAAATAACTCTAAGGAAAGGATTATGCGATACCCCATAGTAGAGAAGATTGGAAATAGAGTTGGAAGAATCCGGAAGAAGTTGGAGACCAAATAATGAGTTGTAGAACTCGACTTATTTACATAATCTTCCAACTTGGAAATCTTACATACTTAAGCTACTGGAGTACATACCAAGTTTACATAGCAAGGATTATATAGGTTGGTAAAAGAAGATGAGATTACGAACCCACGAGGGGGAAAAGAAAGTGCCATGTGAAAGCATGACAAATTTCTACGTGTATGAAGCTGGAGAAAGGGTGGTTGACCCCCCACATACCATGTGGCAGCCCGTGATTGGAGAAAGGGATGTGTTGGCCCAATGAGGGCTTAACACATGTCACCACTTAGGGCTTGACACATGTAGTAGCCTATATATATACATATCTTATGACTCATTAAGTTCTATATTCCTATAGAAAGTTCAAGAACAAGAAACAAGAGAAGAGAAGTAACTAGCGAGGGAGAGAGCCACAGTTTTTGAAGGAAAAAAAGTGAGTTCTTCGATTTCACTTTGTGAATTAATTATATAGGGTGTAACACTATGTTATAAAGGTATTATTAATGAATATTTATGGTTTGTATCAGCACCAAAACGTTATCAAGCAGCCACAAAGTTGTAGCCGTGCTAAAGAAACTTCCGAGGCAAGTTTCGACGAGTTTGACGAGTTTCGGGCAAGGGAAGGGCTTCCCTTTCAAATAGGAGTTTATGATGTTTTTATGAGGTATATTACATTTCTTAAATTAGGTTGGAAGTGGAAAAATTACATAAGAATGATTAATGTTAGAAACAAATAAAATTGAAGTGGTTATAGCTAAATTGAAGTCGAGTAGTGGGTTGTCGTTGTGGTGCTGTGGGTGCACATAGTTGGGTTACGTATTATAGGGATTAAAAGTTTTTAAAAAAGTGTGTGGGTTATGCTATTTGCAGCCTAATGACCCTCCGTTTTATATGGTTAAAGATATTGCAAAATAAAGATTAAAAAGCTCTATTTTCGCATCGTAGTTTGGAGCTTGTATTGTGTAAGGTTGAAGTGATTTACTTGTAAATATACTTCTAGTTGTTGTTGGTGGTATGGTTGTTGATATTGTGGCTGAGTTGAAATCTCAGGGATGTTGAAGTTATAGGGGAGATGCTGCCCAATTTTTGGTAGATTCTGAACTAGTAACAAACTTGGCATAAGTACGTAGAGCTACCCTTCTTTTTTCTTGATATGTATTTGACATAAGTGTGGTGATATGATGGTAAGGTAATGCAATAATAAGGTTAATATACCGAGCCCATGACGGGCCGGGTACGATATATGTAAATGATGACTCTTTGGGGAAAAGTAGAGAGTAGGTAAAGCTTATTCTTTCTCTTCCTTTGGCATGTCCTAATTGTAAGTAAAATATGATACGAGCTCTGGGCTAGCTTCACTTTTAAGTAATAAATGTAATACATATTTCTTATTTACTTTTGAACGTCAAACCCTTGTAGTAAGTTGAACTAACTTTCCTTGAACTCTATATGTTGAGAAGTACTGGGTGCAGAAGCTTCTTTTTCTAAGGACTATGTGATGACGGGTATCCCTGATTCTATGAACCGTTAGTGTTACTTTAGTACATGTCTAGGGTCCCCGAGATCCTAAGTGATATAGGCCTTAATGGAATTTAGAAGGCACCCGAGATGGCTACACTACTATTCTGGTCCTCAGACGATAACTTAATCTTCTTATATTGTCGAGTCTCTGATAATGATTTAGATTGTATATGGTTACTCGCTACTTTATTCGTGTATACTGTAATACATCTTTCACCAAGTATCGGGCCGGCTATAATATAATTATTATTATATGATATGTGGATCGAACTGAATGTTCCTAGGCATAACTATATGATATGAGGATCTGACCAAACGTTCTTCGGCATTACTATATGATACGTGGATCAGAAAGAACATTCCTTGGCATTACTATATAATATGTGGATCGCACCGAATGTTCCTTAGCATTACTATATGATATGTGGATCGGTCCATCGTTCCTCGGCATTATTATACGATGTACAGATTGGGCCTTATGTTCCTCGGCATGTACTTACTATATACATAGATCAGGCTGTATGTTCCATAATGCTAATAATATGTATGTGCTTATGATGACAGAATGTTATAGATGGTACACCAGTCCCCTAACGGGTCGGGCACAGTACGTGACAGTAATATGTATGACTTTCTTTTATATGATGCGAGTACGGTAAATGGTTAAATGTTATACTTTCCCCCTGCATCCCTATGCCAACTATAATCTCCTTATGATGTCTATGGTTTACATACTCAGTACATATGTCTTACTAACCCCCTTTTCTTGGGGGGGCTTCTTTCATGCCTGCAGGTATAGATACACACTTTTGGGATCCATCAGCGTAGGAGTTCCACTTAGCAGTTCAGAAGTGCTCTATTATGTCGGAGCCTAGTTTTGGTGTTAACCTACGATGTATATATTTATTTGTTTATGAGTTGTTCCACCCCGTAGTTTTATACCTTGGACTGCGTTCTTAAGTCTCCTTAAAGGATCTTAAGTTTCATGAAAGGATCATAAGCTTCTTAAGTTTCTTATGGTTTTCTAAAATTTCTTAAATCTTCTAAAAGCTTCTTAAGAACTCTTAAGCTTCTCAAGAGTTGCCATGTGAGCCGGATAATCTATAACGCTATCAAACAACTCTAAGGAAAGGAGAATGCGATACACCATAGTAGAGAAGATTGTAAATAGAGTTATAAGAATTCAGAAGAAGTTGGAGACCGAATGATGAGTCGTACGACATGACTTATTTACGGAAGCTACCAACTTGGAAATCTTACATACTTAAGCTACTGGAGTACATACCGAGCTTATGTAGTAAGGATTACATAGGTTCATAAAGTAAGATGAGATTATAAATCCACGAGGGAAAAAAAAGAGTGCCACATGGCGGTATGAGAGAGTTCCACATGGAATCATGAGAGAGTGACACGTGTAAGAAGCTGGAGCACCACATTGTAGCTTGTGATTGGAGGAAAGGGGTGTGTTGGCCCAATGAGGGCTTGACACATGTCGTCACTTAGGTCTTGACATGTGTCACCCCCTTAGGTGTCCTACATATATATGTCTTATGAATTATTAAAGTTCCATACTTATGTAGAAAATTCAAGAACAAGAAAGAAGAGAAGAGAAGAAACTAAAGAGAGAGAGAGCCATGGTTTTAGAAGCAAACAAAAGGTGAGTTCTTCGATTTCACTCCGTGAATTAATTATATAGGGTGTACCATGATGTTATGAAGGTGTTAGTAATGAAAATTTATGGTTTGGAGCAGCCCAAAACGTTAGAAAACAGCCACAAAATTTTAGGCGCACTAAAGGAACTTCCGCTGCAAGTTTCGACGAGTTTGACGAGTTTTAGGCAAGGTAAGGGATTTCCTTTCAAATTGGAGTTTATAATTTTGTTAGGAGGTATATTACATGTCTTAAATAAGGTTGGAAGTGTAAAAGTTGCATAAGGATGCTTGACATTAGAAACAAACTAAATTAAAGTGGTTATAGCTAAATCGAAGTCGAGTAGTGGGTTGTCAAGTGTTTTAAAAAGGATGTGGGTGTTTTGGTTTCAGTCACATGACCCTCCGTTTTTTATGGTTAAATATTTTATGAAATAAAGATTAAAAACTCTATTTTTGTATCACAGTTTTGAGCTAGTTGTTTTGAGTTGTATTACGTAATATTGAGGTGGTTTACTTGAATATATTCTTCTGGTTGTTATTCTTTGTGTGGTTGTTGACACTGTGTCCAAGTTGAAACCTCGGGGATATTAAAGTTACAGGGGAAATGCTGCCCGATTTTTTGTAGCATCAAAACTAGTAACAAACTAGTCGAATGTACTGGATAAAGAAATGACTTATATTAGTACTAGGTTTTAGAGTGGCATATTTGAAAGTGAAAGGCTATTAAATTTAGTAGTACTTTCATGTCAAATAGGTTAAGGAGGTATCAAGGCAAGCCGGATTTTAACTAATCCCGCAAAAGGTATGTCAAGCTTTCTCTTGGCATGTTTTGGCATAACAACGTAGAGCTACCCTTCTTTCCTCTTGATAGGTCCTTGACATAAGTGTGGTTCTATGATGGTAAGGGAATCCAATAATAAGGTTATGATACCGAGCCCATGACGTGCCGGGTACGATATATATAATGATGACTCCTTGAGGAAAAGTAGAGACTAGGTAAAGCTTATTCTTTCTCTTCCTTTGGAATGTCCTAATTATAAGTAAAATGTGATACGAGCTCTGGGGTAACTCCACTTTTAAGTCCAAAATGTAATCCATATCTCTTATTCACTTCTGAATGTCAAACTCTTGTAGTAAGTTGAACTACTTTCCTTGAACTCCATAGGTTGAGAGGTACTGGATGCATAAGCTCCTAGTCCTAGGGACTATGTGATGACGGGTATCCCTGATTCTATGAACGGTTAGTATTATTTTAGTATATGTCTAGGGTCCCCGAGATCCTAAGTGATATAGGCCTGAATGGCATTGACAAGGCACTCGAGATGGCTACACTACTATTCTGGTCCTCGGACAATAACTTAATCTTCTTACATTGTTGAGTCTCTGATAATGATTTAGATTATATATGGTTACTCACTGCTTGATTTGTGTATACTGTAATACATTTTTCACCGAGTCCCAGGCTGGCTATAATATAATTATTATTATATGATATGTGGATCGGACCGAACATTCTTCTGTATTACTATATGATATGTGGATCGAACTGAACGTTCCTCGGCATTACTATATGATACGTGGATCGGACCAAATATTCCTCGGCATTACTATATGATATGTGGATTGGGCCATCATTCCTCGGCATTATTATATGATGTATAGATTGGGCCGTATGTTCCTCAGCATGTACTTACTATATACATGGATCGGGCTGTACATTCCACAGAACTAATAATGTATATGTGCATATGATGATAGAATGATGTAGATGGTACAACGAGTCCCCAAAATAGGCCGAGCACAGTACGTGATGGTAATATGTATGACTTTCTCTTACACGATGTGAGTACGGTAAATGGTTAAATGTTATAATTGCCCCCTGCATCCCTATACCAACTGTAATTTCCTTATGATGTCTATGCTTTACATACTCAGTACATATGTCGTACTGACCCCTCCCTTTCTTTGTGGGGGAGGGGGGCTGTGTTCATGTTCGCAGGTACAGATTCACACTTTGGGGATTCGTCAGCGTAGGAGTTCTACTCAATAGTTCAGAAGCGCTCTATTATGCTGGAGCCTAGTTTTTGTATTAACCCTCGATGTATGTATTTATTTGTTCACGACTACGGCAGGGGCCCTGTCCCGCCTTATGTTACTGTTCTTACTCTTAAAGGTCTGTGGACATATATGTGGGTTGTGTATGGGTTGTATATATATATAGCTACAGTGGTGCCTATGATAAACCTCGCTAGCTTATATGTTATCCTGCCTGTTGATGTGCTATAACTTAAACAGAGGACGAATTTACTTACAAATAACAGGTATATATGCGAGTGCCTAGTTCGGGCACCCATCATTGCTTAGGGGTTGGGTGTGACACGGGTATGGCAGGGGCCTTGTCCCGCCTTATGTTACTGTTCTTACTCTTAGAGGTCTATGGACATATATGTGGGTTGTGTATGGGTTTTATATGCATGTATGTACGGTGGTGCCTATGATAAGCCTCACCGGCTTATATGTTATCATGCCTGTTGATGTGCTATAACTTAAATAGGGGACATATTTACTTACAGATAGCAAGGATATACGAGTGCCCAGTTCGGGCACCCATCACGGCCTACGGTGTTGGGTCGTGAAAAGTTGACGGAGTTTTACCCGACAAGTAATCTCCCCGACCAACATAGGAGGTTACGTTTGATTCCATGTAATTACTCGCATGGTCTTAAATATTGGTTATGGTCATCTTTCCATAAAATGAATGTTTTAAAGGATATCTATATGATTGATTATGCATGCATTGCATTATGTTTCATATTACATAAATGTTTTAATGTTTCCTCAATGTTCATGCATTCCTACATACATAATACATTCAAAGAACTAACGTATACTCTTTTGCCTACATGATATCACCATGTAGGGACCAGTGTTCCACCTCATTCTCCTCCACGTGGATAGTTGAGATTTCGTTTGAAGACTACTTTTGGTGAGTTCCCATATTCAGGGAACAATACTTCTTTATCTTTCTAGCTTATTATATGTTGAGATCTTTAGACACTTACTATGTCATTTCTTTCTATTATGATTGAGGGTGAGCTAGGGACTTGTCTTAGCCCTGTTAAATCTAAAAGTTAGAGGTATTGTTGGACATATGTAAGTTAAAGATTTACTATTATGATTTCTACTTGTTTATTTATTGTCATTACCTATGAAAGGCTTAAAAAATGCTAAGAGGATTTTTTGAGGTATTTTCGGGTTTCTCATTCGCCATGTAACATCTAGGCCCTACGCTTGGGTCGTGACAAATCAAAATAGATACAATGATCAAAACTGCAGGCAACATAGAGAAAGCAATTGGGGAAGAAGAGCTAACAAGAAGAGTGGTGCATAAATCCCACCCAAAAATTGAGATGGGGGATCCGAACTTGAAGAATTGAAGACATGATAACAAAAATAATGAAAAGGTATGGCACAATTGAGGATAATCTTAAGGAGATACAATGATATTTTAGGATTGAATCAAAAAGTTGAGTCACATTATACATCCATAAAATTTATTAACCAACAATTTTGGCAGATTCATCTTTTTTTGAACCACACCAGAAAGGAACTCTCCCAAGTAATAAATTCAAAACCCAAAGAACCATGGGAAATGCATAGTTGTGAACACCCATGGTGGCATTTCATTTTGGTGTATTACATACTCATACATTCTATTTACTGATGTCCATTTGAGCCTATATTATTTTATGATGTAGAGACACATACTAGAGGTCATCAATAAGTGCATCATTTAGAATCTATCTATATTCAGCTGATTGGTAAGTCCTTCCTACTTCTTTAGGATTCCAGATTTATCTTTCTAGATTTTGTGTTTAAATTTATGCATTTGATTTGAGGTTTCCATGAACCTATTATTGACACCATTTAGACAGTTGATAAAAGCTTCATAGACTAAATTATTGATATTGTCGATTGGTTTTGTTATTGCCTAGTTTAATTCTTACTAGACTTGTTGATTTTTTTATTGGAAAGATTGTTCGCCTTTGGCCTCGTTATGAGTAATGTCTTGATGAGTTGAGTCTTTCACTAATAGAATGTGATTGAATGAACATGTGATTGGACTAAGTGGGTAGCTTGCAGACCATCAATGGTCTTTAAGTGCCAGCCACGCCTAGATGACGGGGCTCTTGTTGATTGAATACGTAAAGATTAACTTTTATGTTCTCTATTTTCAAGAAATTATGTATGGAATCCAAAGGCCCTAAAATGAGCCTGCATCGGCAAGCAACCGCAAAAGAGTTCATGGTGGGGCATTTGTTCCCCTAGTATAAGCAGTACCACAAGGTCAAACACGCTATTATTTTATGGTTGTGGTCAACACAGCCAACAAAAATTGGTACAAGAAACACATAGAGTCCAAATACTTCTTTGATGTGTGTATCGACAATGAGAATTTGGGAAGGGATATTTTTGAAGTCCTCATATTTAGCGTTGTTGTCCAACACAAGATCATTGTTCCTATCAAACCATTTGGTGTCTATCCTAAGAAGTATGTATTTCCAAAAATAATGTGACTCATCCGAAACCTCCATATAGAGTTTATCTTTGCTGACCACATGAAGTGTAATTTAAGCAGGATTTTTACACCAATTTGTAACCTGCGAGGGGTTGATGTTCCTGTCACTTTGTTGACATTAAATTGGCCTCTAGGGAATGTTGAATCTTTACCTGCTATGTTGAATGAATTAAATATTCACCCACCTTATTAGGACATCAAGCACACGCTGTTTGGTTGCCAGTCTACGACTAAATAGACACACCATGGACACCGAGGTTATAACCAAACTTTCCCATAGCTAACATGAAATAGGAAAGCGCATGTAAGGCGCAATATTGTGATGAACTATTTGATCCCGGGCTTGCATTTCACTGATGTCAAGATGGATCGTGTTTTCTTAGTGTATGCGCTGATGAAGCATACTAAAATCAATGTGGGAGTTTTGTTAAAATGTGTCAAATGTAAAGAAAAAGTACATCGCAATAGAAGGCATGTATTTGGTTGACTGATTACTCAGTTGTGCCGGATTGTCAGGGTACCTAAAGAAGGGTTAGACTACATGGCTCCTCTATTCACAATAGTTGTAGATGTAATAATAACAAATATTAAAGGAAGGAAAATCAGAGTGTGAAGTCTCCTTAGAAACTTGTTATAGGTGCTTCAAACTTATTTATAATTGATAGGTAGTACAAAAAAATGTATACCAAATGATGAAAAAAATTAATAGAATAAAATTCTAAAAAACTCCCTACGATATATGTAACTATCTTTAAAAAAGGAATGAATAAAAAAATTGAGGACAAGGAAAGAGGTGAAAAATTGGTTTTTGGAAGAAGTGTGTGAACAAGATGTGTAATACATTAAAGTGCTTGGGAATTTGAGTCACCAATCATAACAAAAAATAATTTATACCCATCACTTAGCCTACATTACAACCCACAAAGTCCTATTTAATCTTGAATCCATGAAGTCTTAAGTTAGAGGAGTATTACACTAAAGGAAAGCCTATGTCATCTTGAGTGTGTGATAATTCGCTAGAGGGAGTGAAATTCGATTCTAACACCTATTTGTTTCTAATAATCGTGTACATGTGTGAATGATTTTGGGTGTCTCTCTCTTGTTGTCAAGGAATATGTTTAGATAAGGATAGGTGATTCATACAATCTTTTGACAGCGTAGTATGCATAAATTTGCTAAAGTTCAGAATCAATTGTTGAGGTTAGAATGTTTTAAACTAGTTATTTGTGTTGAATTGGTTGTGGTACATGCTTATTTGAATACATGCTATCTTTGCGAGTCATTGTAGTCTATTCTTAACTACCTTATGTGGAGTAGTGTATTAGAGTTGTCTTATGTGTAAATATGTGGATTTGTTCGAGGAAGAACAAAGCTTTAACTGCACGGTGGTGATTTTAGGCGTATTTATATGTCAAATAGCCAAATGAACCCATGTTTTTAGTTAGTTTATATAGAAAATCCTATGTGGGTCATGATAGTTTAGTTAAGTTTTCGTGTGTTTTTTGCTAACCTTTGTCATAAGGTGTTTGTAGGGTATAAAGCACACAAAATGAGCTTAAAAAGAAGAGAATAGAAGTCGAGTAGGAAACAAAAGTTAAAAGCTAGTGATAGAGAAAATTCGAGGATTAGTAGAACCAACACGATATCCTAATCGCAGACTTGGGCTATCAAATTTCTCTTCATAAGATTTTTAGGCATTGAAGTGCGCTACACCTCTTGGTAATGGGGAAGAGCAAGTATATCTGAACCTAAATCTAGGGAACAGTCCTGCGAAGAAGCTGGAATTTGTCCGCAATTTTCTAAAACTCTATAAATAGCTTAATTTTATTATTTGTAAAATTATTCTTTTCCTAACTTCCTGGAGAGTGTTCATGGACGATGCTATTTCTCAAGAACACTAGGGTTTATCTCTATTTTCATATCTTTTGAATTCTCAAATGCTTTGTAATCAAATTATTACCATGAATCAAATCATGACTAGCTAATTTCCCTAATTCTAGGATTATGGCTTTGATTGATGGTTTAATATGAGTTCTTTGGATGAATATGGGCCCTCACTTGTAAGTTATTCTTGTATTCATTCTCTTATTATTTTAATGCCTGATCACCATTAAAATACATTTCTTGTCCACTATTGAACTCAAGAGAGGAATAGAGGGATAGAACGAGGAATGCAAGGAACATGTTCATTTTAGGTTAGAACTTAAGAGTGTTTGTATCTAGGATAGAGATATACCTACTAGAACGCATTTGGATATGAAATAAAAAGATAACTTAATGCTCCATAGTTTGTCCATGTCTATCCTACTCAACAATGTAGTTAGACTGTCAATTATGGTAGGCGATTAGAGGTAGAGAGACCTTGATCATATAATTAACCTTGTAAATCTATAGTTTGATAATCCATTGGTTTCTTAAGGAAGGAGTACTATGCCTGTCACGACCCAAGCCTATGGCCTAGACGTGACATGGCGAATGTGGAACCCGAAAGTACCTCAATAAAGCCTCTTAGCATTCTTTTAGCCTTTCATAGGTAATGATGATAAATAAATAGGAGGAAATTATAATAGTAAATCTTAAACTTACATATGTCCAACAATACCTCTAACTATTAGATTTAATGGGGCTAAGACAAGTCCCTAGCTCACCCTCAATTATAATAGAAGAAATGCCATAGTAAAATATCTTAACATATCATAAGCTAGAAAGATAAAGGAGTATTGTTCCCGGAACATGGGAACTCACCAAAAGTAGTCTTCAATGGAATATCAACTAGCCACGTGGAGGAGAACGAGGAGGAGCACTGATCCCTACATGGTGATATCATGTAGGCAAAAGAGTATGCGTTAGTACTTTGAATGTTCTAAGTATGTAAAGATGCATGAACATTGAGGAAAACATTAAAACTTTTATGTAATATGGAACATAATTTAATGTATGCATAATAAATCATATATATATCCTTTAAAATATTCATTTTGTAGAAAATTAACCATAACCGACATTTAAGACCATGCGAGCTATTACATAGAATCCAACATAACCCCCTACGTTGGCCGGGGAGACTACTTTCCGGGTAGAACTCCGTCAACTTCATTCATTTCTTTAACTTTAACTTTAAGGGCTATTTATGGATCCATTATCCTAAGCCTACAAGGGCTCCTATGTTGGCACATAGTTAATGAGACAAGGGGTTGCTACTAGGATTCCCTTACCGAATCCCACCTCAATGCCTTATTCGATGCTAAGTCAATCCCACAGAATAGTTTAATACTTCAAAATATTCATAACATATAACTTGAGAATTCAAACATCATATTCGGTAGAATAGCTCATTAAAACATTTGATAATTCAAATATGCAAGAATTTTCCTTATTGCATAAAGAATCCATCATTCATATCATTTCATCATTCTTTCATTTCATAAGACTCCCTTTTTGATCATAGATATTGCTTTCATAAATATTTATTTGGAGTCAAAGCTTTCAAGTCAAACTTTATTAAAAATATAGTAAAACTAGGTGGGTTCAAATCACTTCAACTTGCAAATATGTATGTAAATAAATATTCATAAATACTTTGAAATCCATTAATTAAAAATCATTCTTTAAACAACCCACCATGAATTTCAAGAGCCTTTAAATAGATAAATAGAGGAATTACTTGTAAACCATCAATTCATATATATGAAATTATGTTGCATCAAAATAGAGCAATAATTATTAGTTTAACCATGATTCATACTATTAAGTAAAAATAAGAATTTACCATAAGAAAATATTACTTGAAATCAAGATATTTAATTGAAAGAGTTTTTGGACTACATGGGTGAAAGAACCCATGGATAAACACACACATAACTTAGAGTGGAGCTTAAAGAAAATAAATATAATTTATCATATAATCAAAATAATTTAGACATGAGAGTGGAAGGAATACTCTCATTAAAGCCTTACATACCTGGAATCTGAAGCTTTAGTCGGAACCGAAAGACTTAATGAACACTCTTGAGTCCTAACTTTTCTCCCCGCCGGAACGTTTTGTGTACTACCCGGAGTATATGAATCACCGAAATTGTATTTCTTCACTACTAAGAACTAAAACTATATTTGAGAATGTGTAAAGAAGTGTATAGAGAGAAGACTTGCTTGAGAAAGCTTAATGAATAAAATGAGGAAATAAGGTGGGTATTTATAGGTGGGAAAGAGAGACCTAACAATAAATAAAATAATTATAAAGAAAACTCTGAAAATTTAATGGAATATATTGATGTCATGGATGATGTTAAATGGAGGACAATTTATGTCATGAGTGATGTCAAATGTATCTACATCTTTCCATGGTAGGTGAAATGAGTTATCTTTGACAGAAGACTCCTTTTCGGAGCTGCGTTTGAACAGGATAAATTCCTTATTAGGATTTGGTGTCTCATAAGAATTGTAGATATAGAACTCTAGTTTTATTTCGTTCAAGAATCAACCAATTTGATAATTCTACAGTAAGATATGATTTTTCTTCTATAAACACTCCTTTCCATCACAACATTCTGTCTTACAATAATTAATTTATTTGACCTACTTAACCTCCGAAACTAAAAATATGGTCTTTACAAGAGTTGTAGGTAAAGATCTTGTGGTTACTCAAAAATTTGAATCACCCAATTTGGATATTCCTATGAAAAGTTATGCCCAAAATATAGAGGCTGTATCATATTTAGGCGAGAATTGAAACATCGTATACAACGTTTTTAGGGGATGTTACAATTCCTTATCTCATGCTACATTGCAGACCTGGAATTTGTTTAATCTTTTGACATATCCACATGAATTTGAATCATTAATTAGTAGTTTTAACTATGTAAATTATTTTCAGTTATTAGAATAATAAATTACAATTACATGGAGAATAAACTATTTGCCAAACTAAAGGCCTTTGGGTTAGATATCCGGCTCGAAAAAGTTACTGTATTATTGGATTGACCGGGTACACTTGCATGTACTATTGGTAGTAACATAGTTAAAGGGTAGAATTCAGTGAAGCTTTTTAGTAAACACCTTTGATTGCTATTTTCTTAATTCTATTGAGTTTGAAATAACGTTTACAATCATATTTTATATATAATTTGTGTTCATGGGGTCCTAGATGAATCTGGAGCACTTAATAAAACATCAGACCCTTCACTGATTATTTTTGGCTTTGTCGGTGCCTAGAATTTTGTTCATTGTGAACAAGACCCTTGGCCTAGTGATAAAAGTTAAAAAATTCTGAAACATCATTTTTTTCTTCATTACAGTTGTGACCCATTGAACTCGTGATACCAATGAACAATTTTCCGGCCTTTTATAACCAGTCTCCTATGAATTTCAGTGCTTTTCTCCCATTTTCAAAATACAATTATGAGATCTTCAGACCTTTGATTGAGGTAATTTCAGTTGCATTGATTTGGGATTTTTTCTATATACATATTGGAGTGTCCGGAGAAGTGCATGGAGAGCATATTTGAGGCAATATTTTGCCTAAAGAGGCTGCCCCAACTCTTAATTGGTGCTTTAATGGTGATTTTCTTGCATGGGTTATTTTAGCTTACTCTGAGCTCAAATTATGCCCATTTTGGGGCACAATTTCATTGATATAATTAGGAACTTTTGATTAACTCATTTTTGGGATTCCTAGTGCGGTTACCACTATATCATTTTAGATCCAATTTTTAGTCCGTCTCCAATTATTGCAATTTTCATGTCAAAAAGTCTGTATTGACATCGTGGTCAATATTTTGATAGTGTGGTGGTGATTACAGGTGATTCAGAAAGGAAAAGCTTTAGTTCAACAGACTGGGAGAAGAGGGGGTAAACAGTCTACCCTTCTTGACTATTTCTAAGACCCCATAAGTCAAAAACTTTAAACGAAAGAAGGATTTCAGGAAAGTGGATAATATGAGTCTTTACGACTCAACCTACAAGTCGTAGGTACTTCTACGAGTCCTAGGAATGATCGTAGAAGTGATATTGAGGTAGAGAATTGAACTAAGTGAAGAGGGAAGTCTATGAGCCAAGGCTAAGAGTCGTAATATTTTTGATGACTCATAGAAAAAAGTCATGATGGAAGTTCAGAGATTCAGTCCTTAGTGTTTCCCAGACCCTGCAGGACGAGTCCCTTCTATGAATCGTAGAAGAGACTACGACTCATAGAGTCAAGTTGTAAGGAATGTTCATAGGGTCAGTTCTTAGGGTCATTCTCAAACCCTGTAGGAAGAGTCCTTTCTACAAGTCGTAAAAGGGTCTACGACTCATAAGGACCATTTATAGGGTCAGTATAGTAAGATTTTAAGGAGGGCATTTTTGTCTTTTACTATGTTTTATCAGTAAAGTACGGCCATTTTGGGACTGAAATCTACCCTATAAAAGGACCCTAGGCCTTCCCAAGCCCCTTTTCTCACATTAACTCCCCCACATAAAACCCTTTCCTCTCAAGATTTCTCTCAAGGTCTCCTCCATTCCAAAACAAAGTTCTAGGGTTTCCTCACGAAAGATCAAATCTTCTTTTCCAATTTCATGGTCTAATTCACCAAGGTATGTGGGTATTTATTAATGGGTCCTTCCGCCTATGGAGCCCAAGTATTTTCTAACTTAGTATATCAATTTCAATTGTGAATTGTATGGGTTTTCATATCATGATTCCAAATGCATACATTATTGAGTATTTTAAGTTTATTTACCTATGTTAACTTCTATTAGCACTTAATTTCATAGAATTGTTGATTTATCAAATGACCTTATATGAAGGCATGAAAGGGTTTTAAAGTGATTTGGTGGGTTGTGTCAAGTATGTTTTAAATTGGTGCATGTATTACTCTCATGCATGCTAGCATTGATTATAATGATTTGAAGATGAATTGGCTAAACTCACCATGTTTTATCATGACTCTCTAAGAATGTTTGAGTCAATTGAAAGGGGTTTTAACCTAATTTTTACAAAGGCTTAATTGCTATGAATGCGAAGGTTCTTAAAGAATGATCGAATAATGATAAAAAAGGCTTCTTGGCCAAAGAAAGGTTTCTATGTGATGATGACAATCCTCACATTTGAGTCATGAAGTTTTAAGGAGCTATTCCACCAAATGATGATTTGATGTCTAAATCTATATGTATGATATGTTATTATGATATTTGTATACTATTTTGTGGGATTGATTTTACAGCAAATGTAACATGTAGATGGGGACTAAACCTAAGGGGTCCTTAAGTAAAGTCTCATATTGCATTAACAATGTGCCACCATAAGATCCCTTGTAGGCTTATAGGCTAGTGGATCTACGTATGGGAATCTAAAGTTAAAGTTAAAGAAAAAAAATTAAATTTGATAGAGTTCTACCTGGCAAGTAGTATCCCCATGCCAACGTAGGGGGTTTTGTTGGATTCCATGTAATAGCTCGCATAGTTTTAGATGTTGGATATGGCCCTTTCCCACATATGCATTCCTTAAATGTTATTTATTGATTTCTCACGCATGCACTGCATTATGTTCCATATTATATAATGTATTAATGTTTCTTCAATGTTAATGCATGCCTATATACTTAGTGCATTCAAAGTACTAATGCATACTCTATTGACTACATGTTATCACCATGTAAGGATCAGTGCTCCTCCTCATTTTCCTCCACGTGGCTATCTCAGATTAGCTTGAAGGTTGCTTGTGGTGAGTTCCCATGTTTCAGGAGCAACATCCCTTTTATTCTAGCTTATGTTATGTAAAACATTAAGACTTCGATTATGGTAATTCTTGATACTAATTTTAATGGTGAGCTACGGACATGTCTTAACCCCTGCTAAGTCTATTAGTAGAGGTATGTTTGGACACAAATGTGTGATGATCTAAGGTTGATATTTATTCTTATCCTCTGATATTCTTCCTTAGTCCCTCTTTCCTCTTTTATTTCCGCTTATTGTTCATCATCATTATTTATGAAGTCCAAATGAATGCTAAGAGGCTTCTTTGAGGTACCTTTGAGTTCTTCATTCACTGTGTAACATCTAGGCCCTAGGCTTGGGTTGTGACACTATGCTCTACTAAATAATATGTAGTATGATTAGAATGTAAGTTGGGACCGTATCTTTTGGGTTTAGGACTCCCTTTCTCTGTGTTATTTGTTGATTCCCATAGGAGGTTTTGGTTAACCTTGAGTGGTGCGATCCTTTGCTTAGGCTAGTAGCACCTTATTATTGGCATGCTTGGTGTAGTAATCTTATTTAGAGTTGATGCTTGAGACCTTGGTCTAGATTGTGACTTAGGTACCTTAGAATACATTCTAAATCCCTTGTAGCTATGTGTTGCTCCTTGTGTTGATTATTTAGATTTGATAGGATTTTCTTGTGGTAGAGCCTTAGTTACTTGTGATAGTGATAGACTGGCTTAGCTGTGTTTGATTGTTGGTTGAGGAGTAAGTATAGGGTAGGGCGTTGATCCTTGAGTTATCTCCTCTGTTGATTATGGAACTTCTTATTGATTCCTTTGTTTTAGAGTTTTGGAATCATTTTATACTATTAATGTGGTATATTGTTAAACCCGGGGCCTTGGTGGATGACCAGCTCATTCCAAGTCAATTTTCTATGCTCAGAAAGAAGAATAATGTTAGTAAGATACACCTAATTGTTTGGATGCTATTTTTTAGATGTTGGTGATGGCACTGAATGCATTGACACTAAATTTCATCTGATTTTTGGTATGATACCGATTCATGGATTGGATTTTTACTACTATTTTCGAGAAAGACTTATTTCACTCTTTTACTCTTTAAAACTAGTTTTGACAGTAGTCGTACTACCTAGACTACTTAATAACTAATTTTTAGATAAATGAGTCATCTAAGACATGCTTCTTTTTTACTATTAATCATTACAGGAATCTAAATGTGCTTAGTTTTTACTTGATTAGCCAGCGCATCATCGCCTTTTTCTGCATTGATTTGGCTATATCTATCTCACATATTAGGATGGAGTAGATCTCTAAGGATCAAATATATAAGTCCTGGCTCAAGATCAAGTAGTTTATACAGACTTCACGCATCCCCTATGCGTCCTTCTTGCTGAAAGACACACTGAACAAGAAGAGGAAGCCACATGAATCCTACCTCATTGTTAGGACATGGGGTGGGTGTATATACTTAGTTGTGTAGAACTCATTTTAGATGACACTATGGATCTGATTGCATAACTTGCATTCATATGCATCGCCTATCACAAGTATATTAGTTGTTGTTTCCACCTTCCTATCTTATGGGGGCTGGTTGGGTTATGTTTGCTGCTCTGTACCTTTTGGGCTTATGCGAGTCTAGTTAGGTTATTGTTTGACTATCACAATCCAATTTTGTAGATCATGATGGAACCTACTATATCCCACTAGTAGGTAAGCTTAACCAATAACCCAGAGCAAGAGACAACGGACTATCACATGGAAGCAAAAAATGTGGAATATAATAAAGACAATCACAAGTATAGGAAATAGAGGGAATAAAAATAATGCAGAAATAAACTCTAAGACCTGATATCAGCCGGTAGTCGTGCTTCTAGTCAAAACAAGAGTAAAAGCTTATACAAAACAAGATATAAGAAAAGATTATCTTAGAAAACTAAATAAAAACTAGTCCTATCCAATATAGAGGGAGATAGGCAACTTAGATTACTAGGAGCTCACCCTAGTCTCTGAATCCCAACAGATGCTCTGCTAGAGATGTAAATCAGCAATGAGAACCCGAACTATGATCTACAAGGTGCAAAAATGTAGTATGAGTACCAACAAGTGGCATTCAGTAGGCATAGGCCGACTGAGCTCTAAAGATAAAATAAGCATATTAGGCATGTAAGACATGAGTATATAGCATAGGCAATAACAAAACAATAGGAAACTAATAATAAAAAACAAGCTTGAAGCCATGAAAGAGAGTAGAGAGCAGGTAAAAGAAGTAAGGGACGAGCCTGCATGTGCTAACCCGTCAACCTATACACGACAACCTCTGCTAATGGAGAAAACTATCCAAAAACATACCAGTAGAAAATAACCTCAAATATCAGATTGAAGCTAAAAAGGCTATTCTAACACAATCCTGAATAAAATAGTCAATTAGAAGGGAATAAGGGCAGTACCTACCTTCAAACAAAAGAACCACCCTTCTTACTTCCACAAGCATACAAGTAGTGAACCAAAACCTTACCGAGCCCCTATATGCCCACAAAATACATAATAACAAACTAAAACCCGTACGACCTCTATAAGACCAAAAAGCCCACATCGAATTATGATGGTAATAGACAATGCATATGAATGAGAGTAATGCAATAAAAATTAGTACTATAATAGTACCAAGATATAGATACCAAACCTTCAGTCTCGTCCAGCAAGGTAGGACCTATGCACAACTCCATTTTCTTGTTATAATGGGTCACAAGGATAGAGAATTCCATGAAGGACTCGAGAGTATCCATATATACCTACCAATCCAGGACTTTATGACTGGAGATCATTAATATAACTAAGATAATCATCACAACGGTCCATGAACCTAAATCAATCAAGTAGAAAGTGATTACATCCCATATGCCTCTAATATTTCAAGTAGAAAAGGAGTACTTCCTCAATGCCTCATTAATATCCATAATAAGTTTATGAAAAAGATCCAGGTGGTATGACTCCTGTTCAAAGATAAGTTTAGTAGTAAAAAGGGTAAAAACCCTATTTCCTCAAAAACATGATCAAGCCAATGCATGCCAAGAATCATACCACAAACCAAATGTAAATGAGCAACCAATGCAATGCATACCATCACTAGCATCGAAACAACTCATGCAAATAGCAACACAATGTACATAGAAAGTACCTTACTCCTAGAGTACACAAACTAAGCTAGAATCCAGCTAATCCTTAATCAAGGCCTCAAACCCAAAATACTCCAACCATATCAACAACAATAGAATAATAAGACACATATCTACTCAGGAAATGAAAGGAATTGCAAAGAGTCTACAAATGAAGGAGTAACTTAAGAACTTCAGCATCTTTCTAAAGATAACATTAAAAGGACAAAAACACCGCTAACTCCATCGTATGGAAACAATATGCATTGAAGGATACAAAGTATAATTATTAGATAAGGATTTCATCATAATTAGGCCTAAGAACCTCACAAATCCAAACACAATTTCATCATCCCTGCAGTAGCAAAACCGATCACGCATAATCTGCTTTTGCTAAATTGATACCTCCGACCTCCGAATCATCTCCAATTGCTTCTATGCTAGCATAATATCGATCATGACATCAATATAAACATTTGGACACAAAAATTACATTTTCAGAGACAGACCCAAAATCGAGTTTAAAACGAGATTGTGGGACCCATATCGAGAATCCTAAATTCAACTTTGCCAAAAGGTGCATTTGAGCTAAGTAGACTTCTGTTCCAAAATACAACACAATTTGATGCTTGAACATATAAAAAAACATTCCATGTATATTAATTCACTATTAGAGATGAAATCAAGAAGGAAGGCAACCCTTTGGGCAAAAATGTAACTCAATACGACCCTTTTTGACGCATCGGACTTTGAATCACCGAAGTCGGACTTGAACAAGAGAGAAATGAGATTCTTGACTTACAGAAATAATTTCATAGGCAACTCAAAATTGACCCTAAAGGTCACTTAAGTGACCACCATAAAAGAAGCAGGCCTTTCTAAAGCGAGGGCCCACGTCGCTTTAGCGACGACCTGTCGGTGTAACGACACCCGACCATGGAGCCATGGTCACTGTAGCGACACCCTTGTAACTTTAGTGACACCCTTGTTGTTTAAGAAACCAAGGGTTCCTTTAGCGACGGTACCAGGTACAACTGATGCTTAGGAGTTTTGATAATTCCTAAGTCTCCGATGGGGTGCTCGAAATTTGTTTGGAACCCCTATGTGCAAATAAACTATGTTGACCCATAAAATTTGATGCTTCAAACTCTATGTTACACTCAAAGTTTCCATCTAAGGTCGTCTTATCAAAAACTAGGTCCCACACCCAAACACCATTTCAAGCCAAAACCCACAAAGAGGCTTAGAATAAGTTTGAAAGCCTAGGAAACCACACAAAAGGTCATTCTAGACAAAACCCGACATTTCAGAACTAACTGAATTGATAGAATTTCAATCTAAGTGCGTTTTCCAAGAATGTTGACCAAAGTCAAGAATAAGCCAAATTTAAAAGGCTACAACGCCTAATGGTTCAAAACTTGCACCGAATTCCTCGATACTTATGTAGACCATGCTAATAGCCTAAATTAGCCATTCTGAAGTTGATGGAACTGTAGAATTCCTTTTTGAGGTTGTTTTCATGGATTTTTGACTAAAGTTAAATGCTTAAACTCCAAGAGCTTAAAAACTGAGATAGGCATAAAACTCAAATGATTGACCAGGCTGCCAAACTGTCACTACCAACAAGTCATAAATTACTTAGGGTCACTACATAAAAGCTCTAAATGTCAAAATATCTATGAAAAGACCATAATGACCTGGAGGGTCACTACAACATTCGTTGCTAAAAGAAATTTCTTCCTCAAAAGTCAAAGAATAGAAATAAACCCAAAGGCATGAAAAGATGACAAAACTGGGTCCACATGATCCACCAGACCTACATGTACTCTCTCGTGTCGGGCAATGCCAACCTAGAACTCATGTTAAGAAGAACCTCTCTAATTCACTTCTTCTCTCCATAACTCAAACCAAATTCCAATTCCTTCCTTTCAATACTAACTTCCATCCAACAAGAACAAACTTAAGTGAACACAACAGACTAACCTAAGATGAACCAAAACAACACAGATACCTCAGAACTAGGTGACCAACAGATAAGAGAAAATACTACATAGCTCTCAATTCGAATTCTTTGATTTATAATCCAAACTCAACATTGTTTAGTCATCACGGGTATCCTACCCATCCTAAACAACACTAAAAGCTCCCAGCATCATATGAACAATACCAAAATAACCACGCGAACAACAACCATGAAGAAAAGTCAAGCATCACCTGAATATCAGAGAGAGACAAAGACCACAATAAGTAACACAGCCTACGACACAAGCCCAAAGTTCTAACCCAATAACTCATAAAATGCATAACTTGAGTTTGATATCTATCTATCAAAATAACGTAGGGTACTTCAAGGGACGAAAAAGTCCATGGGTAGAAATAATACTTCGACCAACCCCAATGTCACTCTGCTGCCAACTGTACTTCTAGAAAACTGAATAAACATGAGAATCTAACCCAAAAGAAATAAAAACTAATGCCTTGAATCCATGTACAACTCCTAGATTGTAAATTTGAGTAAACCACCCAAATCCAATGGAAATTGAGCCGATAGGTAGAGAACAATCATATCAACCCTTTTCAAGAGTGCCCAATAAGAAATTGAACCACTATAATGAACACAATGAGCTAACCATAATGACACAAAAACCTCACCTCTTAAAGAAGGAAAGAGTTATTGATTGCACGATTTACTTTGTCTCCATCCTGAAGGTGAGTCCTTTCAGAAGATTCCATATTGCTAACAATGTTTGTCATTTAGAAGTAACCAATGAACTACACCACACATTACCTAAACCAAAATTCTTACCCTCCTAACTTGCTGATACAACTAATGTAGAACAAGCTCATAACTGAATTCCCTTTTCATGATAGCTAAATAACTGAAGGTCCATAAATCGTGAAAATACCCTAGATCTAACTTAATGCACCAATATTTAACAAGATGGGCATCCTCACTCTATCATTACCCCTTTTCAGCTAACCGCTAGTCGATCATAACTATATTACTCTATCCCTTCCATGAATCCCATAGAAACTATCCACAAAACACTTCTGACCAAATCATTTCTATACTCAAAACATTCTGTAGCAAGTCCATTTTCAACCTTCCTAAATTAAATACAACTATATTATGCTATAACATATGACGATCAGAAATTGTAACTTAACCACCAAACCCAAACGACACAATTTCCAACAGGAACAAACTAGGTAGGTCAAGAGAGCAAAATAAACTCTAATTTACAGCCTTAAGAGTAAAGTATAAGATTAAGGCATTGAAAAGAATTAACAAGCGAGGTCTATTGTAACTCATAAAAAATTAAACCTTTCTTCATACACTTTCTCTACAACCCACCTCTAACCTACTAACCGAGACACACCAACTCCAGAATATAGCTATCTAATCTAAGTAAACTAGCATAGCAGAAATAAATTGCTAATGGAATCAAAGCCATCCATGCACAAAGGTAAAAAGGAGATACTCTACTACTATTGAAACAAAGAACAATGCAAAAACCATCCACTACTAAAAAAAATCAACTACGAGGGATAAACGCAAAGACATATCGCCAAGTAAGGATTTCACAACAGATAATAATTAGTCAGCAAGGCACATAAGCAGGTACGGGTATGAAAACTTAAATTCACACATTATGAGTTATGAGTAGTTAAGGGTAAAGATAATAAAATATCACATTCATTCTGACGATACCTAGGATATCAAGCCTCAGTTGGCCTTGGAAAGTGACAAATAGACCGTGTGTAACCTCGATATGAACACCTGCACCACAACCTATAACACTTCGGGAATAACCCTGGCGGACTGTACCAATGCCCTAGTGGCATCACTCTGTCGGAGCTTGTCACATGCGATGTGTGACTGTAGGACCCTCCCTAGATGGATGCCCTAACTCACCATACCTATAGCACTTTCCACCAAATGCAACCCACTGAGATGAATAAACCGAAGTAGTAGAGCCTAAAAAATGAATGCCCGAATAGCAAACCCGGAGATATCTATCATGAACTCTGTACATGGTGCATACCATAACCTTCCACAAAAATACTTGTAACCTAAAATGCTCCCTCCATGGGTCCTATAAGTCAAGAGTGATGCTGACTTACTAAAATGATTCCTATATTAGGATGAGATGTTATCACAACTGTACCGACGATGGTGCCTCTTATCACTACATTTGTAATTCACAATACAAACATGCTCCATAACCCTCGCATAACTCACCACCTGGTCAAAAGTAGATCCAACTACTATCAAGTTCTCCTACGCTAAATGGAAGGGAAAGCACAATCTATCAAGAAACCCCTGAATCAACTCTTTCTAAATAGGAAACAAGGTGGGAGACTGCTCATTACACTTAAGAAACCTAACCACATACTCAAAATTTGACAAATAACCCTACTAAATACTTATAGATCCAACTCTAGGATGAGAACTACTAGATGAACCCAAAACCACTCCTGTCAGTGACATATCCTCAAATAAATTCGGAGTCTCCAATATGGAATCTTGAGGAGTCATCATGACCACTAACTCTGTTTGAACTTGGGCTTCCCTCAGATCCCCTAGCTGTAACTGTACATCACCGGTGTCCCAACTAAGCATCGAAGCCCTACTGATTTGAGTAGGCATCACATCTGTGTTGATCAAAAACTTTGAGCTATCCATCCAAGAGAGGGTCGATCTAAAAAAGCATTTTAGAGGTCACATAAAACAAAGGCACATTATAAGGAGTCAAGTATGGAATTTTCTAAGAATGACATATACGTGTCCGCACTGATCCGCAGGACTCTACTACGAATTAGATCTCATACCAATGATACTAGCGATCCTAGAGCTCTAATACTAATCTTTTATGATTTAATTTCTCAAAGCGTGATGTCACGTACTATATCCCACCAGTGGATAACCCTAGCCCATATCCCAGAGCTAGAGATAATATGTTATCAGCAAGTAGTCGAGCATCTAGTAAAAGTAAGAGTACAAGCTTATACAAAATAAGATATAAGTACAGATTATCTGTGAAACCAAACTAATGATTTTACCTATCTAGTATAGAGGGAGATAGGCTACTAGGAATGTCAGGAGCTCACCTAATCTCTAAATCACAAGAGCTTCTCTGCACGAGATCTAAATAAGCAATGAGAATCCGTACTATAATCTAAATAGTGCAGAAGTGTAGTATGAGTACTAACAAGTGGCACACACTAGGCATAGGTTGATTGAGCTCCAAATATAAAATAAACATATATTAGGCATGTAAGACAAGAGCATATATCACAAGTAATATTGAAACACGATGAAACTTATAAGAAGAAATAATCTGAAAGCACTGAAAGAGAGTAAAAGAAGTGGGTAAAATAAGTAAGGGATGAACCTGGATGTGCTTTACCATCAACCTATACATGACAAGCTCTACTAAGAGAGAAAATTATCTAAAAAAATACTAGTAGAAAATAATCTCAAATATCACAAGGAAGCTAAGAAGGCTTTTGTAAGACAATCCTACATAAAAAGTCAAATAGAAGGAAACAAGGGCAGTACCTACCTCTAAATATTAGAACCACCCTTCATACTTCCACGAGTATACAAATAGTCAATTGAAACCTTATCGAGACCCTATATGCCCAAAAGATACATAATCACAAACTAAAACTCATACTATCTCTACTAGATAAACAGGTCCACACCCAATTATGTTGGTAATAGGCAATGCATATGAATGAGAGCAATGCAATAAAAATCAATAGTGCAATAGTACCAAGATATATATATACCAACCCTTCAGTCTCGGCCAATAAGGTAGGACCGATGAACAACTCCCTCTTCCTATTTCTATTGCTCACACGGATAGAGAAATCAATGGGGGGACTTAAGAATATCCATATATACCTACCTGGTCTAAATCCAAGACTTTCTACTCCATCAGTATGACTAGAGATAGTCAGTATAACTTAGACAATCATCACAATAGTCCAGAACCTCGACCGATCAAGTATAAAGTGAGTACATCCTAGATGCCTCTAATATTTCAAGTAGAAAAGAAGTATGTCTTCGATGCCCCGTAAACATCCATAATGAGTTTATGAAAAATATCAAGGTTTTACGACTACCGTTAAAAGATAAGTTTAGCAGTAAAAAAGGTAACACTCTTGTTTCCTTAGAAAGATGATCACTCCAATGAATGCCCGTGATCATACCATAAAATATATGTAAATGAGAAACAAATGCAATGCATACCATCACCATCATCCAAACAACTCAAAAAAGTAACAACACAATGTACACAAGAAGTATATTATTCCTAGAGTATAGAAACTAACCTGGAATCCAGCTAATCTTCAATCAAGTTCTCAGGTGCAAAATACTCCAACCATAACAACAACAGTAGCATAATAAGGCACATCCCTAATCAGGCAATGAAAGGAATTGAAAAGAGTCTACAAACGAAGGAGTAACTTAAGAACCTCAACATCTACTTAAAGATAACATTCAAAGGACCAAAATTCTGCTAACTCCATCTTATGACAATAATATGCATTGAAGGATCCAACGTCTAATCATAAGATAAGGATTTCAATACAATCATAGGCCTAAGCAGGGCCATACCTCACAAATACCAACAGAACCTCACTGTCCCTGCACTTAAAAACACACCAAACCTAAGAAGTTTTCACGAAGAGACACTATTATAACTAAGGATCAATCAACACCCATTGTATGATACTAGTCACACCGGTTAATAATAAGAATCGAACAACAACTAAAAGGAATTTAACAATACTAGACTAAGGCATAAGAAAGGGATTACCAACTGAAACTCAGGATTTCCCAATACTAACAAGCCCAAAGCTGAAACAGGAATCAAGAAATAGGGATAGAGAAGAGAATTTTAAACCTACCACCTACAATCCTAAGTTTCATGAACAATATGCTAAATAACATCTTAAGAAGCACAATCAAGGAATAAGTAGACCATATCTAACCTCGAAACCTATCACATGCGCTCCGAATCTGGCAAATTGATGCCTCTGACCTCCCAACAACCTCCAATTGTTGCCACACTAACAAAATATTGATTATTACATCAATACCAATGTTTGGACACCAAAATAACATTTTTTGAAGACAAACCCAAAATTGGACCTAAAATGGGATTGTGGTACCCACATCAGAAATCCTAATTTTGACTCTGTGAAAAGGGTCATTTGACCTAAATGGACTTGTGTTCCCAAATACAACAAAATTCGATTCTCGAGAATAAAAAAATTAGTCCATGAAAAATAATTCACCATTAAAGATGAAATGAAGAAGGAGGGAAGCCCTTTGGGCACAAAATTAGCTCAATATGATGCTTTTCAAAGATCCTAGAACACTCTCACGCGTAGCCATAAATTTTATAGACACAACAAATTTTGAATCACCGCACAAGACTTGAAATGAGAGTTTGGAGTTGGAGAAATAAATTAAAAATTGGGCGTAAAATAATCCCACAAGGATCAAAAAAGTGACCCTGAAGGTCTCTTAAGAGACCACGTCAAAAGAGGCGGGTCATGCTTAAGAGAGGGACCAATCGCTTTAGCAACCACTTATCGTTTTAGCGAGACTCACCCAAGGGGCCATGGACCTTGTCTCTTTAGTTAACAAGGGTGGCTTTAGTGACGCCACCAGGTATAGATGGTGTAAAGGAGTTTTGAAAATGCCAAAGTCTCCGACAGAGTGTTCGAGATTTGTTCGGAACCCCGAGTGCACAAACAAAATATGCTACCACACCAAATTCGATGTTCTAGACTCAATAACACATTAGAATTTCCATCCAAGGTTGTCTCACTAAAAAGTGGGTTCCACACTTAAGCATCATTTTAAGCCAAAATCCACAGGGAGGCTTAAAAGGAGTTAAAAGATTTAGGAACCATATGAAAGGTCGTTCTAGATCAAAATCAATATTTTGGAGATAACTACACTAATAGAATTTCAATCCGAGTACATTTTCTAAGAATATTGATTAAAATCAACTATAAGTCAAATTTCAAAGTCTAAAGCACCAAATGGCTCCAAACATGCACTAAATGCCTCGATACTCATGTCGACTATGGTACTAGCCTAAATTGGTCGTTCCAAAGCTTATGGAACTATCAAAATTCATTTTTAAGGTTATTTTTCAGGAGTTTTGATCGAAGTCAATAGTTCAAACTCTAAGAGCTACAAAATAAGGAAATGGGCATAAAACCTAAAAAACAACCAGAAGACTTAACCGACAGTACCAGCAAGTCATAAATGACTTGAGATCGCTACAGGAAAGCTCTAAACATCAAAATTATTGCAAAAAGATGGAAATGAGTTGGAGGCTAATTACACTGATAATATTCATGTTTGTCATTGTGTTGAACTGTTAGTTGGTTATGCCAATGGCTTAGACTTTCCTTGATATTGGTACTCCCTAATTTGGTAGAGTTGGATTGACTTTTAGGCTACTTTGGTAAATAGTGGTGATTACCATCGGTTTATCTATGGTTTTTCTTACTTTCATATATAATATGATCTTATCGTGATTAAGTGGTTGGGCTAGCATTCCTAGGTATGTTCCCTTATTTCGATCCCTTGCTCATTGGTTCTACTCCTTTCTTAATGAGAACTTATATTATTAGTTGCTTGTTATGTACTTTACCTTTTACCTATTATTTGTACTTGTATTATCTTTGGGGCTCAGTCTTCTTATTCCTACTGTCATGATCAAAGCTAAACCATAGACGGAGATGATGAATAGGATCCAAAAACACCCTAAACAAGCCTCTTATCATAGCATGACGTAAGATAACATGATAATAAAAAGTAAACTTAAATAGGAAATATAACTTTCAAAAATTAAAATCTTGATAAATGATAATCTAAACATGACATATGAAGTAAATGAAAATCATAATAAGTATGGTCTGACAAGACTCTATTACCCTACCTCACCCAAAGCATCTGAAAGTAAAATGTGTCTGAAAGGAAAGACAACATAAGTAGATGCACCTCAAAACATGAGGATTAACCAAAATAAGGAATGCCAAAAGGAACTTGTACCAGCCACGAGAATGGGCAAGAGCTTGGTGACCTATATTATAAAATAATATAGTCAAACAGTATAGGTCAGTACTACAGAATGTGCTTAGTATAGAGAATATATAATGCATGATGTAAATCATAACTATCCAATGACCAAACTAACCATAGTAAAAACCTTTAAAAAATCATGAGAAGCATAACACATGGTCAATCCAAAAACTCATAATAAGTCATAAGGTAATCATAGCATAGTGTAAGTCATAAAGCTTTCTGAGAGATTCCATTAAGCGATATAAATCATGTGAGCTATAACATTGAGTCCAGTATACCCCACACCGAAAAGAGGTTGTCCTATTTGCATAGGTAAGGACCTTAAATAACTCCTAAGTAGATTTGCTAAACTATAAATGATAAAGCCTCAACTAATAGATGACCCTTTCTCGTATGGTGGCAAGTAGTTAAGGACTATGGAATTGCTTCTAGAGACCCGGACTCTACAAATGGGAGAGCCTCCATCCCAAAGTTTTTCCGGTGTTAGGTAATTTTCTCAATGAAGTATCATACATAAACATGAACATATCATAATCTTAGACAATTGTAAGTATCTAGTAATAACATATTTAACATAATATACTTAAATAATGAGAATAGTTCCTTTAAATATATCATAAAGTATGTATCATAATTATAAAATAGGGATAGTGTATGGGTTGATGTGAAAATCATTAAAAGCATGAAAATAAGATCAATTTAGGCATAATAAGAACATTGATATTAAATAAAAGTATAATTGAATGAACCCAATAAAATATTAGCAAGACCCTAGAAATTGGATTGAATTTCATGGAAAAAGATAGAAATCTTTAGGACTCAATGGATAGAAGAGATCCATTGATGAATTCCCACACACCTCCATGAAATCTAGCTTGAAACATGAGATGAGACTTGAGTTCTTTGAAACCCTATCTTAGAGAGAAAGATGTCCCTTGGAGAGAAACCCTTTAGTGCCATAGAGAAATTTGAGAGATTGTGAGGGAATGAGGAAAGTTTGAATGGGTTGGGTATATGCAGGTTGTCCAAATTAGTCAAAAATGACATAGTTTAGGAGTGAAAAGGATGGAAATGACCAAAATATCTCTAGATTAATTCTATTGCAATGACCCTATATATAGGACCTACAATCAATAAGGTCTTCTACGATCCGTCAGAAGCATCCATAAAAATCATACACCAAGACTGAAAGTACTACAATTGACAATTTAATGCTATGACCCTAGTCTACAAGACATTGAAAAACCTACAGGTTGTCAACCCTATTATCATGTACAACTCCAAAATATCCCCAAAATCACTTCTTGAATCCTGCACTATGGGCCATCCTACGATCCGTCAAATATTATGCGGTTCGCAGGATTATTCATCTTGCATAACTCACAATCCCAGCTTCTTTCCAATTTTTTGATTCTCAAGTATTGCCCCTCGTACCACCTTATCTCCTTCTACCATCTATAGGACACTCTTATGGAACTTTACCTTAGCTTCTGGAATTCATAACTTCTTAGGAGTCTTCCTACGGTCCTTTCCTATAATCCGTAGATGGTCCTTGTAAGTGAACCCCTAAACTTCCAAACTTTTCTAAATCTTAGGTTCCCCTATGAAATTTTAAGGTTTATTATTTAACAAAAGGGTGTCATCTTTGACTATATTGTGTCCATAATTGACATTAAGGTGTTGATTTGCATATATAAAGGATTAAGGACAAGGAAAACACACTACATTGAAGAAAAGAGCAAAAACGTTTTAAAATGGTGAAAAGGGAAGGCTGGTACTTGGAAAGAGGCACTTGGTGACTTGACATGTTGATCCCCTAATCTCCCAAGAGTACTAAAATATAGGGCAAAAGTCAATAATTATGGTGATCTAAAAGTCTAAATGGCGACTTTCCAATGTGGAGGGCGAGCACGATCAGGCTCATCAAAAAATACTAAATATTTTGCTCAGAAGAGGAGATAAAATGTCGATAGGAATGAGATAATGGCAACTCGCCGACATGGAAGGCGAGCTCGATTGAGCTCGCCAAAAGATCATCCGGTTATTGATTAGTCAATAAGGTAAAAAGATGCGTAAGATATACAAATAGAAACATTCCAACTTGAATGCAAGATACTTCTAGCTCACCAAAGGGTAACCTGAGTATTGAAGAGCTAGAGTGAGTTAAATACGAGAAAACCTTCCCCTTAGTGACTCGCCTAACCCTTCGACGTGCATGACTAATGTATCAAAGTGGCTATGAAGTTAGTTTTCTCCCACATTATGGGCAAGGTATAAATAAATCTAAAGAAAGAGAAATTGGCATCTTTACATTTCTGTGAATTCTGAAAATAAAACCTTCTAACTCATCGGGGTTTTGAACTTTGTAATTTTTTTGAATTTGGGATTTTTTCATTGGGTAATTGAAATTTAAGTGTAATTCAACTAAAACTTAGTGTAGGTAAAATACTCTTGAATTTTCTAAAGTGTAGCTAAAATCCTTGCCTTTTAGGGGGGTGTTAATGTAGTTGAATCTTAATTTTGAATTTGGGTTTTATGTATTAGATCAATAATTTGTTAATTTGAGATGGATTTTATTATTTAAGAATGTTTTAACTTATGAATTAAGGTTCCAAACTTAGTTCTACTTTTTATCCTTTTATTTGATTGAAAGGGTTGTTTGGAGTGGGTTAATTAATGAATAGTCATTGATATATGTCTATTGTGAATTTCTCTCTCAAGAAGAAATTATGCTAAGAATTGGGTTGATTTTTACTAGAACCCTTGTGTAGGTTTGAGAGAGGTTGCATGAAAAGTTTATTAGTGATCAAAAGATGCATGTCGAATGTTTGTTTAATCTAGCCTACTCATCGATAATTAAATACATTGAATTTTACTTTTACCTTTGTTCGTACTATGATTCTAACTATGCCTCTCCCTAGAAGTCCCTTCTCTACTTTTTCAAACTCTGTGGTCATTTTCCTTGTTAATGGTAGATTACTAACACTCTTTATTGTTAAATGAAACTACTAACTTACATTATGTTATGTTTTCTTTATTTTGACTTTACCAAAAGTTAAAACACTTTCATACTTCGTATTCAATTTTTTTCTATACCATTCCTTGTGGGATTCGACCTCAACATTATATGTTGGGTTTATACTTGCTAACGATTTACTATACCTTGAATAATAAGAGGTATATTTGAGTATTATAAAAAATAGCGCCGTTGTCGGGGAACGATGGTTAGAGTTCTTTTTATTGACGTTTATTTGTGATCTACTTTGATTGTAGTACAACTCCCTTCTTATTATTTTCTTTTTTTCTTATTGTTGTTAGGTGAAGACATGAGCATTCACGGGACTAACACTGCTAGTTTTTATTGGAAACTTGAATGATGTCAATGTTGACCAAATAGGATATTTCGGTGCCATTAGGTTACCCCTAACTGTGGATAATGCGATCTTTAATATGACCGAGATGATGCTTTAGTTGATACAGTTGAAAGGATTCTTTGGGGGACTTGCTCATAAGTACCCTCAAGATCACATTCAAAATTTCTTGGATGTGTGTGGCCCATTCTCCTTCAAGATCATCTCTTAAGAGTCTATACGATTTAAGTTGATTTCCTTTTCTCTAATTTGGGAAGCAACAAAATGGTTGGCCGAGCTACCAAGGGAACCAATTACTTCTTGCGAGGATCTAGCAGTGGAATTCTATGAAAGAATTTTTCCCACACCCAAAGATGTATAAATTGAGAGACAACATTCAAAACTTCAAGCGAGTTGATAGTGTGCCGATCCATAAAACATGGTTAACATTCCAAACATTGCTACTACAATGTCCAACTCATGGGTTGTCGGATAATGCACTCCTGCACTATTTCTATCATAGTATTGATACCAATAATAAAGGAGTAGTTGATCAACTTATTCGAGGTGGGATTATAAGTCTATCTTTCATTGTGGCATCAGCGTTGCTTTATGAGATCACTAAAGTCAATCATGCATGGCACACAAGAGAAGATCATGTTTCTCCTCTTAATGTTAGGGTAACCAAATAACTATTTGAGAAGAACCATGAATGCGATGAAAATATGGCAAAGATGATAACCCAAATTGACATTTTATCAAAACATTTCATGGGTGGTGGTTATAAGGTCGTGAATGTGGTAGGTGCTAATAGTGGGTTGAGCCTGGATGATTCTAAGTTTTATGTGGTAAACAATGAAGAGGTATTATTTTTAGCAAATTAAGCAGGGGACTCTCTTTCGAGATATCAAAGGCCAGGTGGGAATCAAGGTTGGAACAAAAACCCTAAAGGTGGTTGGAGAGAAAGGGAAAGATATTAGTGTGATAGAGGCACCAACTGTAGATAAATAATGGGGATACAGATCGCCATGTTCCTTCTCATGACCTTCCAAAGCCTAAGAAAACAAATGCCAATCCCAAAAGATTTCGGACTGAGGATATGATTGCCCACATTCTGAACAAGGTAAAAGGATCGAATAAAATACTTAAAGAGATGAAGGATAATTTCTCCTCTTTAAACCAAACCGTGACCTCTCATTCGATTTCAATCAAACAAATCGAGGAACAAATGGGTAAAATTTCTACTCACTAGAATTTGACTAAAATTATGGTCTCCCTAGTCATACCATAGAAAATCCTAAGAACGACAATGCATAATAAATGACAATCTTGACCTAGACTGGTAAGGTTGTCTGAAATGATGCACCCAATGATGAAGTGGCTAGCTCAAGAAAAGGGAAAGCTATTATTTTTTAAAAGTGATGAGCTTAACAAAGATTGTTTATTCTAGTGAAGTTAAAAAGTCCAATGTGGGAGTTTCTCCTCCCATGATAAGTACAAAGCTGCTTCATCAGGTTAATCTACTATTCCATCAATAATTGAAGAAGAGGGATAAAGACATAAAATTCCAAAAGTTTCTTTATGTCTTGAAAACCCTGTATCAATTTGTTGGTAGAAGCATTACTTGCGATGCCCATTAAATAAAATTTATGAAGGAGTTGGTGACTTAAAAGAGGAGCACAGATTTTAAAACTATTGAGGTGTCTCATACTTGAAGTGCTATTATGTTGAGCAACATGATTGTAAATAAAGATGATCCTGGTGCATTTACAAGTTCCTGCACTATTGGGTAGTACCAATTTTCTAGAGCATTATGTGATTTGTGGGCGAGCATTAATTCAATGCCCTATGATATCTTCAAGAAATTTGGGTTAGGTGAGCCTAAGCCAACTATGATGTGCCTTCTTATAGTCGATCTCTCCATCAAATATCCTATGGGAATCCTCTATGATATAGTGGTATAGGTAGAAAAGTTTATTTTTAGCATATTTTATAGTTCTTGATTGTGAGATTGATGTCGAGGTTCTTATTATTCTTAGTTGGCCATTCTAGGCTACTGATAGAACTCTTGTTGATGTAGAAAGGGGTGAATTGATATTTTGGGTAAATGGTGAGACATATAATGTTTTTAAATTGATCAAGGAACCAAATTACTTCCATGTGATATCAGTCGTTGGTGTGATTGATAAAGCAGTTGCAAGTGTGAATGAAATTTCAAGTGTGGGTGAATCGTTAGCTGCTGTATTATTGAACTTTGGTGTGGAAGAAATCTATGATTATGATTAAGTTGTGGCTCTTGTTTTGGGTCTTGGGTCGTAATCTAAGAACCCCATAAAGCATGATATTGATTTAAAGAATAGAGAGACTTCACCCGCAAAGTGATCCATCGATGAATCACCAAAGCTCGAATTGAAGTTTCTCCTTTCCCATCTTTGTAATGTGTTTTGGGAGAAAATAGCACTCTTCCCATTATTGTTAGTGTGTTGAAAAGATTTGTCAAATCTACTGGGTGGATGATTAGCGATATTGTAGGGATTTCTCTAAAAATTTGCACCCACAAAATTCAATTGGGTTGTGATTATAAGCCAAGTATTGAGCATCAAAGGAGGTTGAATATTCCAATGAAAGAAGTTGTTATGAAAGAGATTATTAAATGGATTCACGTGGGAGTTGTCTACCCTATTGAGGATAGCAAATGGATAAGTCCCTTTCAATGTGCTCAAAAGAAAGATGCGATGAATGTTGTCCCTAATGAGAACAATGAATTAGTATCTATGATGTCATGACCCACTCCGTAGGTTGTGACTAGTGCCCGAGTTGGACACCCATATGTACCCTTAGCCCAAATTAGCATATTAGCAGAATAAATAAATATAGATATTAATTAAGATCACTAGATAGAGCACAAAAATAGATGCAGCTCACGAAGATGATAAGGCCGTCACAAAAGACAAAATCCCAAAACATATACAGAACCTACAAATACATATCTACAGAACTCTACAGAATGATACCATAATCATATGATGGGACAAGGCCCCATTGTATCCCTAACCAACGTATACATATAGGCTACAAAAAGGTCAGTACCAAAATATGGGCTCCCGATAAAGGAACACTATGAAACAGCAGAGTGGATGTCTTAAGCAAGCGGGTCAGCAAAATGAGCATTTGTACCTACGGGCATGTAACGCAACCCCCGGGGAAAGGGGGTTAGTACGGAAAATATACTAAATATGTAAAGCATGGACTGTAATAAATAAAGTCATAACCAGAATAGAATGTGCAACAAATGAGCAAAATATCCAGAATGTCAAAATACTTATCACAAACACAGATAATGCATGCGAAAAAACATATGTCATATCCGGCCCCATTACCGGATGCAGTGAACAAAATGTGGTCGCCATCCCATCACCGGTGCCACAGCACAGCATAACTTCAGAGTAGGAAATATCTCCGTAACAGATCATATCATATCAGATGGTCATATCATATCATATCATCAGACATCAATATATGTGTACATGGCACAGCATAACTCCACAACCCATGTACAGGGCATGCCTGCCCCCTCACGTCAGCACATGGCGAACAAGGAAGAGAAGTACGCATGATCATGTATCTCCTGACCCGGGCTCAGTGAAGGAAGCATTGAGGCATCCACAAGTAGAGTAGTGAGAAACTAAATGATATTTAAATCATATTTGAGACTTGATGGAATGATCAAAATGAGCTATCATTCAAAAATCTTTTGAATATTACTATAGAATGCATCAAAATAGAACCTCTGGAAATCTAAAACATTGGCCATCCAAGTGGCTCTAAGAATAGGAACATACTTGGAAGCATATAAAAATCATATATTGGTTTCATAAAGACCATTCCAAAGGAAGATAGCTTCACATTTTTTTCTACTTTCCATCATATAGAAGGCTTGAGAGCCATAGCTCCATTATTATGGAAGTTCTAACATTTTTTTTACGGGAATAAACCCTACACGAGGCTCCCACCTCTCGTGCACAGTCAGGGGTTGAGCAGCACCCCCAAGCCTTAATATATATAAAAAAATAAAAATACACAGAGGAGGACATAAACCTTACCTCCGACCTTAAGATGGTTCATAAGTCGGTTAACCTACTAAGGTCGGCCAACTCATCCCCGATACTAGATGGAAAGTGATAAACCTATGATAGGACTCCTCTCGATACAATGCGACTAAGAAAAATGTAAATGAGGGAGACTCTCCCCTTCCATGTAAATACAGAAAAGAAACCTACACTAGTCCTATTCAACTAAGCTAAATTAGAAAAATAACTAAATCGAATTAGAGCAAGTATATGCAACTTCCGATTTCCATGGATCGAGAGCAGTCGTGTCATCGTTGTCCTTTTTAGGTTTGTCATACCAAGTTTGTCCATGAGATGTGAGTACCTCATGCAAGGAAAGTAGATGATGTCATGTTGCTCAAGTTTGGATATGAAAAGTGTATACGTCATTGGGAGAAATTAAGCCAGCTAAATAAGGTTGCTCGAGTAATGTCTTCGATTATCCATTCGAGCCTCAACTTCTTGGGTTCTCCAAATGTTGGAATTACTGCAAGTCTGCAACAGCTGGAAGTCATTTTTGATATTAAAAGTTACATATTGAAGCTGATGTTGTTGTGTGTTGCTTCTGGAAGTAGCTGCTATTGTAGTACCAACAATCTACAATATTGGTGCAATGTGTATAATGTATACTTTTGAGTATTTGTTGCTTCTGGCATCTGCTGTTGCTGTTGAAGTTATTGATGTAAAAACTCCAGGATAAGGTGTTGCTGCTGCTGTAATCTAGTAGCTGCACAAAGAGACACTAAGCAAATAAACTAGAACTCCTACCTGCAAACTCTTATACTTGCACAAACAAATAAACAACAATACACAAAAAGTTGTAGGTGTTTGTTATATGTTGCAGGCTGTTGGGATTGTTATTGGCATATATTATTATTGGATGTTGCTTGCAAGATGAAAGTGTTGCACATGGAGGAATCTGTATCTTTGTAGCATTCTTGCTTCTCCATTCCAAGTTCCAATATATCAAGTGTTTCACTTTGCCATTGCTGTACCAAAAACCAATAAGATTGGGTCTCTAGCCACTTTACATGTACCTGCACAGCCAGGAACAAGAAGAGAAAGAGGTAAACACTACTCTATGCCTTATCTCTAGTGGTAGTGTGGTTATTCTAGGAGGAAAATAAATAGGGGAGATTCTCCCCTTTATAATGGTCCTAACTATAGAGCCTTCAAAGTAGTTATAACTCAGCATAAAGATATCCATTTTTAAGATTAAGTTAGAACAATAAGGATGGTGATGTCAAGGTGGTTTCTTAATCCTCTTGAGTCTTCTTCTCCTGAAGTTGGCCATTTCCAGCTTGTCTAGTGCAAAGTAAGCTTTTGCTTCTTTAGGGAGTTCTTGTTTAGTGAAATAAATTTATGGCGCAGAGCACTTGTGGCTATGTTTAGACAAAGCATCTGCTGTAAAATTGGCCTCTCTATAGATGTGGTTGCATTGGATAGCTTGGAATTAGTGGCTGATTTCCTACAGCTTCTATAATTTCTCCTTGACAGACCATGGAGGTTTAGCAAGATATTTTATCCATATAATGAGTATCTCTGAGTTAGCTTCTAGGATGACATCTGTATATCCCAAATGAAGGCACTAGGATAAGCCAAAGATGGCTGCCAGCACCTCAGAGTGGTTGTTTGTGCCTTCTTCAAAGGGAAGTGAAAAAGAAAAGAGAAGATCACCTTGAGAGTTCCTTAAGAGTCCTCCCCCCTATTTTTCCAGGATTATGGAGTGCACTACCATCAGTGTTCAGCTTCACCATATGAGTTAAAGGTTTCTTCTAGTAGACAATGTTAACCTTGAGCTCATGAGTGCATTTGTCCAGAAGAAGGACCAGTTCCTTCTAGCTAGTAGGCCAACTGATGTAAGGGTAAGTAATTATCAGTAAGTTGGAGGTGTCTTTTGAGACTGAGTATATCACTCTAGCCAAGTTAGATTGTTTGCCTCCATATTTGACAGCACATCTATTCTTCCAAAGGTTCCAACATATGAATATGGGGATGTATTGGATGATAAGCTTATGCACATCATTCTTGTATTTGGTCGACCACCATATAATTATCAAGTGTCTAATAGATGTGTATTCCTTGCTAATCCCCATGAAATCTGCAAACAGGCTCCATGTCTTCCTTGCAAAGTGTCTAGATACAAAAACATGGTCACTGGTGTCCTAGCCAGGTTTGTAGCAGCAATAACATTGGTTAGGGGTTTTTCCAAAGCTGCTAAGCTTTTCATTGGTTGGTAGCTTCCCTTTAATTTCTCTCTACAGCAGAAAAGAGCATTTAAAGGGTATATGTTTATGCCAAATTTGAGAGTTGATCTTTGTCTTGTTCCTCTTGTCTTTGATAAGTTCCCATGCAGAGGAGCAAGTAAATTCTCTACTGCTATTTGGTTTCCAAAAGGGTTGATCAGGCTGCTGAGGGTGGTAATTAATGTGCGTACCTAGGATGATAAGAACAAGATTAGGAGGGGCTTTATAAGTGATTAACTCTACATTCCATTGGCCATTAATGAGGAAATAAGCCACCTTAGTGTTGTTCAGCCTACTACTGATAGACCTGAGGTTTTCTAAGGGACCAACACCCAACCAATTATCCCACTAAAAGAGGCATGAACCAGACTGAAGTTTCCATTAGACAGAGGTTCAAGGGTGTGAATATTTTTCATCAGGTGCTTCCAGATCTGAGATTGTCCAGTATGCCATTTTTTAGTGATGGGGTTGGACCTTTGATATACTTGGCTTTAAGAAACTCACTCCATAAAGTGTTCTTGGTTCTAAAGATCCACTATTTTTTGTATTGGAAAGACTTGGACACATCAGAGATTTGTCTCACACCAATACCTCCTTCATCATAGGGATAACTAAGGTTCTTCCAGAAAGACCAATGGTATTTTCTCTTGTCATTCGTCCATCCCCAGAAGAAATTAGCAGTGAGTTTCTGTATTTACTTGATGGTAGTTGCAGGAGGGGAACTAGCTGAGAGCAAATGGATAGGTGGGGATTGAATGACATGCTTAATCAATGTAACTCTATCTCCATAGCTGAGGATCTTTGCTTGCCAACCTGTTATTCTAGCTACGACCTTAGAAATAAGGTTAGAATAGTATATGATCTTTTGCCTGCCTATGTAAAGTGGGCATCCCAAGTAAGTAATGGGGCTGCTGTTTTGCTTGAAACCAGTAATCCTCTTGATCCTCTTTACTGTAGACCTAAATGCATTTGAGGGTACCATGAAACTACTCTTGTCTTTATTAATCAGTTGGCTAGAGACATTCTCATAAGTATAGAGTGTCTCCATGATGAGCTGCAATATATGAGATCTCCCTAATGATAATATGATAACGTCATCTGCAAAACAGAGATGATTAATTTTAGGGCCCTTCTTTTCCATAAGGAAGCCATGGTATTGAGGATGTTGATGAAGATTATTCATCAGCCTTAAGATAACTTCAGCACCTATGATAAACAAAGCTGGTGACAGTGGATCCCCTTGCTTAAGGCCTCTTGTGGAGTGAAAGAAGCCATACCTTGAACCATTAACAATGATGGAATACCAATTATCAACCATAAATTTTCATACCATGTCAATGAAACCTTCTTCAAAGCCCATTTTCCTTAGAACTAGGCAAATATATGACATGATACCCTATCATAGGCTTTGGCCATGTCCAGTTTGATAACAACATTGCCTCTCACATTAGGCTTCTTGATCTGGTGTATGATTTCTTGGGCTAGCATGATATTTTCAGAAATGTTCCTGCCTTTGACAAAGCCAGATTTGTTAAGGGAAATGAGGTTGGGTAGAATAGGTGCCAATCTAAGGGAAATGAGTTTGGAAATGATTTTGTTGGTGAAGTTGCTAAGGCTAATTGTTCTATACTCTGATAGTTTATTAGGATGGTTTACTTTTGGGAGTAGAACCAAACAAGAGTGGGTAAAATATTTGGGCATTGCTTGGCCACAGAAGAAAGATAAGATCACTTTAAGGAGGTCCTCTTTTATGATGTCCCAATATGCTTGGAAGAACTTGCCATTCATTCCATCAGGTCCAGCAGCTGAGTTGCGATTCATACCATAGTTTTCAGCTCCTTCAGTGTAGGGATAGCTTTCAGGTTTCTATTGTTTTCATTAGTAACCATCCTGGGGATATATTGGAGAGTATGCTCCTGAATCTGTGTTTCCTCACTAGTGAAAATGCTTTGGAAATGTTCACAAGCAACTTTGGCTATATTGTCTTCACCTTGTACCCAATTATCATCCTCATTCTGGATCTTATAGATATATATTTTCCTCCTCCTTCCTCTTATCAAAGCATGAAAGTACTTAGAATTCATATCACCCTCTTTGAACCAATGCAACTGAGTTTTTTGCTTTAACATAGACTCCTCCATTTTTAGATATTTAATATACTCAGCATTGAGGGTATGTATCTTGGTTCTATTCTCTTCAGAATTAACAGTGATCAGCTCCTCTTCAGCCTGTCTAGCCTTGTATTCATATTCTTTAACTTTGGCATATATATCCCCAAATTGCAGTCTGGATCAGGTACTAAGAGTGTCTACCAACCTCTTTATTTTCTGATAAAAACACCACAGTGGATTACCCTCCATGGTCCTGTTCCAGCAATTACTAATAGTATCCAAAAAGGATGACTGTTCTGTCTAACAGTTAAGGAATTTGAAATATTTGGTGTGGTATTGGTTGTGATCAGTAATCTCTAGCAGTAAAGGCAGTGGTCTGAACCCACCGAGGGTAAATGAGTAATAGAAGTCTGAGGCATCATCTCTAGCCATTTATTATTGACCATTCCTCTTAGCGTAGAGGAAAATGTTTGAACTACTGTGAAGGGTGCTGGTTGAGAGACCTAGTCCCTCTTGTTGGGAAATTGATTTTTTTGAGGTGGTTGGTTGGTGAGGGAACCTGTTTGAGATTGATTAGGAACTAATTTGTTACCTAGATAGTTTGGACTAGGCTTGTCAAAGTTATTGGATATCTTAGGAAAGTTACTTTGGATTGGAATTGTCTTTTGGATGTTTTGTTGTTGGTGCTGCTGAATTAATACATGATGCGACACTTTTGGAAAAGTTACCATGTTACAATAAGCCTTGGTAACATCAAGCTCTTTTTCTTCTAACATTAGGAAGTAGATAAGAGTCATAAATCATGCTCGGAGCTTTATGGATGGGATAACCCCCAAAACTTACATCATGTAATACTTATCTCAAAACATGCCAAGAGAAGAAAGGGGTAGCTTTACATACCTATGCCAAAAATATGCCAAGAGAAAGAAGGTAGATTCACATACCTCTTATTGATTACTCTTAACCATGTTCTCCTCATCATCCTTTGAACCCATTTAACATGAGAGTAATACTAAGATTAATAACCTTTCACTTTCCAATTTCCAACTCTACAACCACGTATCCACAGTAATTATTTCCTTATCCATTTCCCTTAACTAACGTATTACTAGCTCCGAAGTTACAAAAGATTGGAAAGCATCTCCCCTATAACTTCAACATCCCCAAGATTTCAACCGGCCAAAATATAAACAACCATACCAACAACAAAAACCAGCAACATATTTACAAGTAAATCACTTCCACTTTACACAATACAAACTCCAAACAACTCGCTTAACTACGATACCAAAATAGAGATTTTAATCTTTATTTTGTAAAACCTTTAACAATATGAAACAGAGGGCCATGTGGCTAAAACCAGCAGAACACACACCATTTTTAAAACACATTCCATACCTGAACCACTAAACCAAACCAGCTGCAACCGCATCACCACAATCACAATACACTACCCGACTTCGATTTAACTATAACGACTTCAATTTAGTTCATTTCTAATGTCAAGCATACTTATGCAATTTTTCCACTTACAATCTTATTGAAAACATGTAATATACCTCATAACATCATAATAAACTCCTATTTGAAAGGGAAAACCTTACCTTGCTCGAAACTCGCCAAACTCGCCAAAACTCATCTCGAAAGTTCCTTTAGCGTGACTAAAACTTTGTGGCTGCTTGTTTTCCTTTTGGTGCTTCTCCAAATTATAAATTTACATTAATAACACCTTTATATCATCTTGTTATACCCTAGATAATTAATTCACAGAACAAAATTGGAGGACTTACCCTTTGTTTCTCCAACCTGTGGCTCCCTCTTCTCTAGCTTAAGGTTTCTCTTCTCTTCTTTTTTTTCTAAAAGTTTGTAGATAAGAATGAATTTTGTTGTAGATAAGAATGAATCATAATATATATATATATATATATATATATAGGCTACCTTAGGGGGTGACACATTACATCCCCTAAGTGGTGACAAGTATCAACACCTTAGTGGGCCAACGTACCACCTCCTCCACTTAAGGGCTACCATGTGGCATGTGGGACCCACACCCATTGCTTCAGCTGATGCCACATGGCACTTCCAGATGATGCCACACGGAACTCCCTCTTGCAGCCATGTGTCACCTTCTTTTCCTCCTCATGGGTTCGTAATCTTATCTTACTTTACGAACTTATGTAATCCTTGCTACGTAATCTTGGTATGAACTCAAGTAGCTTAAGAATGTAAAATTTTCAAGTTTGTAGCTTACGTACATAATTCGAGTCCTTCGACTCATTACTTGGCCTCCAACTTCTTTCGGATTCTTATAACTATATTTCTAATCTTCCCTACTATGGGGTGTCACATTCTCCCTTTCTTAGAGTTGTTTGGTAGTGTTATAGATTATTTGGATCACATGGTGACTTCTAAGAAGCTGAAGAACCTTTCAAGAAACTTAAGAGCCTATCAAGAAACTTAAGAAGCTTAAGAAACTTCCAAGGTACAAAAGTACAGGGTATAACACATGAGTCTGATGATCAAGTGTAGAGTGTTTATGGATTAACGGAAGTTAAAAGCTTCGACTGAAAAGGATCATTTTCCTATATCTTTCATGGACCAAATGCTTGATAGACTGGTGGGTCGTGGTTGGCATTTTTTCTTAGATGGCTATTCCGGTTATAATCAAATCTCCATTGGTATAAAAGACCAAGAAAAGACAACCTTCACTTGTCCATATGGCACTTTGAAATTTTAAGTGTATGCCTTTTGATTTGTGTAATGCTCCTAAGACATTTCAAAGGTATAAGTTATCTATTTTTGCTGATATGGTGAAGGACACAATGGAATTCTTCATGAATGACTTCTCGATTGTTGGAGATACATTTTAAGCTTACCTTGAACATCTTGTGAGAGTATTGCAAAGATTTGTTGAAATGAGTCTTGTTCTCAATTAGGAGAAATGTCACTTTATGGTGAAGGAAGGTATTAAATTAAGGCATAAAATTTTAAGGGATGGTATTCAGGGTTATCAAGCAAAGGTTGAGGTTATTGCATGGTTGTCACCTCCTATTTTATTCAAAGGTGTGAGATACTTCTTGGGCCACAATGGTTTCTACTTGTAGTTTATAAAGGTTTTCTCTAAGGTGGCATACCCTCTTTGCAAGTTATTTGAAAAGGAGAGTGTGTTCAAATTTGATGAACCTTGTGTCAAAGAGTTTTTGTGTCTTAAGGAGAAGATTGTTTCAGCTCCTATTATTGTTGCTCCGAATTGGACTATTCCTTTTGAACTCATGTGAGATATAAGTGGTATAGCTTTGGGGGCTGTGCTTAGATAGTGGAAGCGAAACTTGTTTCACCTTGTCTATTATGCAAGCAAGACCTTAAATGTGGATCAAAATAAATACACCGTCATTGAGAATGAGTTGTTAGCCATAGTGTATTAATTTTAGAAGTTTAGAGCCAATCTTCTGGGGACCAAGGTAATGGTACACACCAACCATGCTTCTATATATTAGATGGTTGATAAGAAGGATTCAAAGTTATGGCTGAATTGATTGTTGTTGTTATTGCAATAATTTATTTTGAATTCAAGGACCGAAAAGGTTATAAGAACCAAGTAGTAGACCACCTATCAGGGCTTGAATCCAATGTGGTTGTGTCTAGTGAAAGAGATATTGAAGAGGCTTTCCTTATGATTCATTGATGGTTGTGTCTAGTAACACTCCATCATGGTATTCTAATTTTGCTAATTATGTGTTGTGTGGAACTCCCTCCGGAGGGCTGAACTTCTATCAACAAAAGTAGTTTCTGTATGATGCTTAGAATTACTTTGGGATGAAACTTCTCTATTTCGAGAGTATGCAGATCATATTATTAGGAAGTGTGTTTCAAAAGTTTAGGTACATGTTATTCTTGATGCTTGCCATGTGTCATCAGTTGGTAGGAACCATAATGTAGTGCGTACAACTGCTAAGGTACTCCAAAGTGGCTATTATTGGCTAACTTTTTATCAAGACATTAATTCTCTTATTAAGAAGAGTGAGCAATGCCAAAAATAAGGAGGGGTGTCAAGACGACATGAATTACCTCTCACTCTTATTCTAGAGGTCGAATTATTTGATGTTTGGAGAATTGATTTTATGGTTTATGAGTTCTTATGAGAATAAATATATACTGGTCGCGGTGGATTGCATTTCAAAATGGGTAGAGGAAGTGGCCTTGCCTAACAATGAAGGACGAAGTGTAGTCCAATTTTGAAAATAGTTTTTATTTACTTGGTTTTGCACTCCACATGCAATTATTAGTGATGGTGCTTTGCACTTTTGCAACTGTATGTTTGCATCGCTGCTGGGTAAATATAAAGTGAATTAAAAAATTGCCATACCCTATCACTCGCAAACATGTGCAAAATTTAATGTGTCCAACTGAGAAATCAAATGAATATTAGCCAAGACCGTTAATGTAAATCAAGTCGATTGGTTGCAACAATTAGATGACGCTCTTTCGATGTATAAAACTGCGTTAAAGACCCTAGTTGGTATGTCCCTATATCAATTAGTGTTTGGTAAATCTTTTCATCTACCAATTGAACTTGATCATAAGGCTTTGCGGGCCTTGAAGGCTATGAACTTGAATTGGGAGGTTACGTCAAAGGATTGAGTTGACCAACTTCATGCTTTGGAAGAGTTTCGACTTTGAGCTTATGAGATCTAAGTCTTTTATAAGGAGGGAATAAAGAAGTGACATGATTCCAAAATCTTTCAATGGGAATTTAGAGTAGGTGATCTTGTGTTGTTTTATAATTCTCATTTGAGACTCTTTCCCAAAAAGCTGAAATAAAAATAATCTGGCCCATTCAAGGTGGTTCATGTGTTTGAAAATATTGAAGTTGAATACAGTGGTGGCTGAAGGTTTAAAGTCAATAGGTAAAGGTTAAAGTTGTATTTCAGTGATGGCCCATATCCTGGGATGATTGATGTGGTGTATTTAGTCGATGCTTCAATGCATGTCAACGTCGTGCCACGACGTAAACTAAGGTGTTTCCTGAGAGGCAACCAAGGTTTTAAGCAGTTTATCTCAATAACATATGTTGAATGTGTAGGTCAAAGTAAAGTTTTACTGAAAAGGGATGATTGGAGACAAGGGGGGCAAAAGGCAATATTCCTATAGGGCTAAGCGAGCCAGTCTTGGCTCTCCCATTTTGGAACTCAAAAAACTCAGAATCCGTAGGTTATTTGGGCGAAATGTGTCATACTTGGTGAGTCGCTCATCTCACTCAGTGAGCTCATCTCAACTTGCAGTCTGGGTGCTCAGAATGCTCAAAATATTACAGATGTTATTGGCGAGTGAAATTCACATTTAAGAGTCACTAACCTTATTAGGAGAGCTCGCAATTTGAGTGCTCAATTTTCTATAGAATTGCTAAAAATTTTGGAGAGAATGGAAACTGTTGGTGACTAGCATACATATTTTGGAAAGATCCTATGGGATCACCGACGGAGTTCCCTCTCACCTAGGCCTATGTAATGTATTAGGTAAAGAGGTTTCTTAAAAGGCGACTCGCTGACTAGTCGGCGATGTTAGTCCTTCATCGCACAAAGGCCCGTCAGTGAACAGTGAAAGGCCTTATTGCCCATTTAAAACCTTACCTTTTCAAATTCAGCTCTTTTATTCTTCCCCACTATTTTCACAGTCTTATTTAGTTTTCATTATATCTTGCTTTTATCCATTACTGTATTGTGTTTCATTGTGGAAACAAGTCTCTTTAATTCGTTGTTGTCTTCTAATCTCTCTTCTCTCATTTGAAGGCCCTGATTAAAGATTATCCTCGATTGCAAGTCAACTTGTTAATTTTGTTCATAACTCACATAGTTGTTTGATGATTTTGTGAATGAAAAATCGCAATCCTTTGTTGATATTGTTGAAATTCTATATTGATGCCCTATTTTATTCTTAAGTTTACTGGGGGGTATTCACATTGTGCATATTGGGATGCTATATGTTGTTATTTTTATTGGGAATGGCTGGGTGTTATTGATTGATCACATGGGTGAAGTCTGAGTAGCCTTGTGTCCATGAAATGAATAAATTTGCCCAATGATAGATGGGTAACATCATTCTTAAGGGAGAAATTGTCATTTTTGTGGTGTTTGGTTCAAATTGAAGGGAAGTATTAGTACCTAAGTGATGATTTATGATTGGGTAGCCTGAACTATTTCTTGTTTGTGTTTCAAATGGTTGTTATTGCATTTTGGGCTAAAAATTTTAAAAATTTGTTGTGGGATTAGATTTTTATGTGTTGGCGAGTTAATTCGTGCTCGCCTAGTTGCTTCTGACTCGTATACGGATATTCTATCTCAGCCTTTGTGTTTAATAGTTGCCAGTAACATCAGTTACATTTAGCGAGCTTCTTATAGCTCACTAATAGTGTTTGGCGACTGACCAACCTGTCATTGGTCTCTCTAAATTCCTTGATGCCAGCATGCATTATTATGTAACAAATTTGACAAGCTTCTGCTAGACCATCAATGGTGTTTGGTGACTCGCCAACCCATCAAGTAGCTCACCTAATTGTCCAATGCTTGCACATTTTTTCTCTGTTTCATTTAGCGAGCTCGACTAAGCTCACCGACTCTCTTTAGTGACTCTCCTTCCTCCTTGGCGAGTTTCAACCATTTCTCTCTTTCTACAACTATTGTTATTTATTAAATCTTTTCATGACTAACCGTTCACCCCAAATTCTATATTCTTGTGTACTAATGGCTCATTCAAATATCTCTATGAGTAGAATTGATGAGATTTATCATCCCCCTCGAAAGAGGGCTTATTGGTAAAGTGGATTATGAGTTAGATTTGCCATCTGATTAGGCATCGGTGCATCCGGTGTTCCATGTGTTATTATTGGAGAAGTTTGTTGATGATCCTAGCTCCATTATACCATTAGAAAACATTGAAGTTAACGAGGGTCTCTCTTATGAAGAGGTTTAAGTTGAGATCTTGGATGACAAGTTAGAAAGTTGAGAAACAAAGACGTAGCTCTAGCTAAAGTGTTGTGGAGGAATCAAGAGGTTGAGGGTGCTACATGAAAGGCCAAAGCTGATATGATGTCCAGATACTCTCATCCCTCTTCATCCGTGCCTAGTTGAAAGGTATTTAGCTCCTTCCCGATCCAACCATCCCAAATCATGTGTTTTAGTTGTTCTCATGTTTTCATATACATTCATGTTCATGAAATGAATTATAAAGTTCTGTTTTTCTTAGGATTAAAGATTTTATGTTTTATGTATTATCTAGATGGGTTGCATTCATATTGGGTTGTTATGTTCATTTCCTATTCTATTCATGCTAAATTGAGTCCCATTCGAGGATGAACGTTCCCATGGAGGAGATATTGTAAGACCCTAAAATTTGGAAATTTAGAAAAAAACGATCAAAGTAAGGAAGTTGTTGAAACTTGTAAATTTTGGCACCAGGTGATGATCACGAAAGGCCATCACGAGCCTCGATCCTTATCATGCCTCGTAGTGAGCCACCGTGGTCATAACCCTGAATCTCAGTCATGTAAGGTGAGGCCCACGATAGGGAACCATAGACTGTGGTGAGAACCACAGGCCGTGAAGCCCTCTATGGTGACCCCTCCCTTGAGACCTCAGAACATGACTCCAAGGCTAGGTCCCCGATTGAGCACCACATGTTATGTATCCCTTCACGGACCATGCGGAGTTCCTTTGTGGTCACTCTTGCAGGTCACCATGCAGGCCCTGCACTATGCCCATTTTTCACGAGCCGTGATGCCCTCCACAGACTGTGAAGGGGTTCCATGGAGGATGTTAAGAAACTTTCCTCTACAGCTCCCAAAGTTCAATTATGAGTCAATAATCACGGACACTACTTAGTTTACATTCAAATTAAATTATAGGCAATCCGTTCATTTACCTATTCTTTAATTAATGCATATGGAGTTTTTTAGGACTAGATTCATTACAAAATCATCATAAACACTCCTAAACCTAATCTTTTCCCTCATTAATTCCCAATCAACTTTAAGGTTTCTGTCACAAGGGTCATGCAAGGATTCAACTTCTTCATCAAATATAGCTAGGTTTTCTTCAAGAACAAGTCTCCCGTTTCATTTTTAAGCTCAAAATCATTCAAAGTATGTAGGGATTGATCCATGGGTGCCTTTCACCCATTGAGTCCCAAGGTTTTCATTCAAAATCTCATGAATTTCAATTGAGTTTGTAACCCATATTTGATGAATTGCATTGGGCTGTTTAAATTATGTTTTTAATTAGTATAGATAATCATTATACGTATGTTTCCACATTAATTACATGATTTCAAGCTGAATTATGATTGCCCATTGACGAAGTATTTTCTATGAGGATACTATTAAGTATTATTAAGAATTCAATGATTTCAAGGTATTATAATGAATTTCATTCCAGTATGAAGATAGGTGACTTAGGGCCCTATGTGGTGACCTAGGAACCTAATGACATGAATTATGCCAATACTCGCATTCCAATTATGTTATGAAATAAGGTATTGTATGAATTATAAAGATTATGAATAAGTTATGATATATGCTAAGTATTATTACTATGTTATGTATTCCGTGGGATTTGAGTTAGCCACGAGTGGACTTGAGGTGGGGGCCCAACCAAAAGCCTTAGTAGAATCCTCAAGGATCTGAGATTTAGAGTTTAAGGTGAATGATTTGGTGTATTTGAAAGTTTCTTCCTGAAAGGTGTTATGAGACTTGGAAAGAAGGGGAAGTTGAGTCCCTGATACATTGGTTCTTACCAGATTATCAACATAGTTGGCAATGTCATCTATGAGTTCAAATTTCCATCAGAGTTAGATGTCGTTCATCTAGTGATCCATATTTCCATACTTAAGAAATGCTTGGGAGATTCTTCCCTCATTGGTCCTATAAATAACATCGAAGTGAAACGTAGATTGTCCTAGACTAAGAAGGACACTTCAGACAAAGTATTATGGAGAAAATAGTTTGTTCAGAAGGCTACATGGGAAACTGATAAGGATATGAAAGCCAAGTGCCCGCATTTATTCATTCCTGCTAGTGTCGGTATTTGAAGGTGATACTCTTATTCCTATGTCAAAGTTCATACCTTCTTGAGTGTGAGTAATTGAGAAAGTTATTCTTGAGTTTAAGTCTTTTAGTTATTACATTGTATTCATGCCCAGAATAAACTCTTAGCTTGGTTATCATTCAAGGAAGAATGATTCCAATTGGGAGATATGTCACGACCCGACCTAGGGCCTAGTAGTAACACGGCGATCGAAACCCCGAATGACTCCAACCAAGCCTCTTGTACATCATAAGAGAGTCTAAACAATGAATAGTAAATGAAGAATGTCACATGATGACATAGACTCAAAATATTTGTCCAACTATATGCCTCTACTCATGAATATGGGCGGGGGCTAAGACATGTCCCTAGCTCTCCCTCAATATGAAACATAACAGAAGTCTTTGGAAAGAGTAATTAACTCAATAACTAGTCCCCAATAAATGAGGACTCACCACAACGCCGCTGAATAAGGAAGCTTAACTAGCCACGTAGATGAGTATGATCTTTAACGTCAACCCCTACATTGTGAGACAATGTAGGAAAAAGTATGCGTTAGTACGTTGGAATGTACCAAGTATGAGGATGTGACATACAACGTAAATTATGGAAAGCAAAGGTCAAGTAAAATACATTATAAGATGGAATACGTAAAGTCATTAGAAAATCATATTGACCAAAGCATTTAAAAGCATAAATTAAAAATCATAACATACTTAAGAGATCATACATATGTGGGATAGGAACCATAACCGACAATAAGACCATGTGAGCTATAAAATTAAATCCCATTGTCTCCCCATACAATGAAGAAAATGGGAATCTACTTGCCAAGTTAGACTCTACCCCATTAGAGGGGGTCATACATACGTTATATATAGATTCAATAGCTAGGCCATGAAGGCAACCTACGGTGGCACTTAGTTTATGGGACATAAGGTTGCTACTAGGGCTTTTGGTAGGGGCCCCCACCTCAAGTCCACTCTGTATTAAGTCAAATCCCACGCAATACATACATAGCATAGAAATCATAATTACATATATCATAGTCATGATCATGGGTTTGGAATCATAGAGTAGCTCATTTTCATAACATACTTGTAATGTAAGAATTGTCCTTTCATCATTACAATCATAGTTGCATAATTAATATCGTTAGGTCTTAGGTCACCACATAGGACCCTAAGTCACCTTTTAGGCCTTAGGTCACCATATATGGCCCTAAGTCACCTTACTTCATAACTTACATCAAAATTCATACCTTGAACTTAGAGTAAAACTCAATTGCAGAATCAATTGACTTTGAAAATCATGTAATTCACTTGAAAACATGCATGATCATAAACTTTATATTAGCCTATACGGAACTCATATAGATAATATACTTTGGAAGTATAATTTAAAATACTCATAATTTACATCATGAATCCTAGAGATCAAAATAGGAGAATTCATGGAAAAACTCTTCAATTCAATACAATAACCATCAATTTATATCAAAAAAGACTCATGATCATATTTTGAATCATAATTCATGCAATAGGAATAGAGATCATAAAATCATAAAATACCATATTTTAATTTGATAGAAAACCTTGAGAAATTGATTGGGCTTCATGGATGAAAGGATCCATGAATCAATACTCAAATACCTTAAGTGAGAACACCAATTAATTTGGAAGAACTTGAGAGTTATGATGGAGATCTTGGGTGAATTGTACATGAATGAATAAAATTAGGGGTTTAGGTGAATTTAGAGGGTTGAATTAGGTCCTAAAAATGTCTAGGTTCATTAGCTAACAATTAAGGAAATAGTATAAAGTGACCTAACTAAAAACTAAATTAGGCCAGAACACATTGCCAGGTCCGCGACGTGGAGGCAAGCAATCACAGATTTTACTGGTTTGCACAGTTCCTTGAGAAATCTATATTTCGATCTACGGGTCCTAAATATCCACTGAGACCATTTTCCTACAGGTTTTGACCCCCTGATCGATATTCCGAACTCAGATTTTCCAAGAAAATTAAGATTAATGCATTACATGAGCAACCTATTCCCAAGGCATTCTTAAGGCACTTGTGAGCATTTTGAGGGGTATTACAATATCTCCCCCTTGGGAACATTTTTCCTCCAATGATATTCAACTAATATAGGAAAGACATGGAAAAAGGATTTAGAAACCCAACATGGACATTCTGACACTTTGAAAAATGCATAGAACATGTAAACTTCATACTTAACATAAAACATAATCTTTGAGAAAAAATCAGTTTCATTAATCATACATGCATATGAATGACATATGGAACTGAAACGTAGGAGTTTAATCGATTTGATCATGAATAACTTAGTACCTTTAGGCTCGAGTGGAAGGAAAGAGATACAAATAACGCTTCATCATGTCTGATTCTGCTTCCCACGTAGCACTCTCTACTTGTTGATTCCTCCATCACACTTTGATGGATACGTCTTTATTTCTTAACCTCTTCACTTGTCGTTCTAAAATCTCAATTAGGATCTCCTCATAAGTTTTCTTCAATACTCACATTCTCTATTGTCACCATAGAATTTAGATCACCTACAAATTCCTCAACATTGACACATATACCTTAGGCTACTACACCTCTATAGAAAAATTTATCCCAAGAGTACTACTCCTTACTACACGTATTCAACAAACCTCGAAACCTAATAAAGAAACATACAATGCATCATACATTCACCCATATGCCATCAACACTATATTCAAGCCTAGTTCTATAACAACTCTAATACACTTACTTGAAACCCTTAACAAGAATTCATCAATAGACTACTACAATTATTCACATATCTACAACCACACATTCAAGCCTACCATTCTAACCACTTTATGGATCCCTTGAAGTGAACATCACTTAATAATTTTTATATCTACCCTCGCATTTCTATACCCTCACTGGTATTCATTCCTACCAAAGGTCACACCAATATACTCTTACCTATCTATTGTACACAACAAGGTCTCATCTAGATCGTCCTCCATATCTATAACCTTAAATGGACCAAGTATACCACAATTATCACAATACGGAACACCCACTCTTCCCCCAATCTTCCCTAACTCATCCATCAAGAGATATGAACTTACTCAATATCATTTCTCTTAGACTATCAACATTGGGACACATAACTGACTTGGGTAATAAAATACTCCATCTCCCCGTTGTGAGAGAACCTCTATCTTCTCATCAAACATCAATTTCTCATGCACTACCCATCATATTTCCTAACCATCTAAAATAAGAACACCACCTTCATTAGCATCACTAAATCTTACCCTAAATACCGAGTCACATAAGGGTATTTACCAAAAAATAATTTAGAAAGATATCAAGACATACATAAAATCTCATAAAGAGGTAAGGAGTAATAAAAGATAATGTGGAACTCAGATCAACTAAAACATAAACATCAAGGTCAAACACCCACACGTACCCATAATCACATCGGGAGACTCCTCAACTTCTTTCCTAGCTTGAAGTGCATAGAACCTATTGTGGCCTGGGCTACCATATTATTGAGTTTGTCCACCTTGAGTATCTTGCCTTTGAGGACATATTTTCTCCCCTTATTAGAGAATTTGGATACCTTGTGCCCTCTTCTACCAAACTAGAACAAGCACCCATTCCGATCAAACACTTACCCCAAACTAGAGCCTTAAAACAAGAACTGAAGCTAACCTTCACTACTGAATCATCACCCTTCCATTATAGAATAGACTCATTTGGGAATTGAAACTTGAATAAATGAGTTCTACCATCTATAGAAGCACAAGATGTGTGAAACCAATCTATACTAATCATTACCATTTCAAAAAGGGAATTCACACTTACCGGATAAAGCACCACATTAATTTTGGGGACCCACAGAGGTATAGGGCTAAGATCACTGACGACTATCCTTATCATTCTTAGCAACTGATGGACAATGCCTCAACTTACTATCCTTCACACCAAAACCAAAACATACACCCAAATTGGCTAAACAATCTCCCAGATGGTACCTTCTACATTTTTGGCATGCGAGAAAAGCTTGAACACTATAATTATCACCTTGATATCTATGGTAAGGGACCCTATCCTTGTGATACTTAGGCAGTAAAGGGTTATCAGAAGATGATCCATTCTCAACCTTGGCCTTAGTCAATCTAGGAACCCCCTTAATCTTTTCCTCTTCAATTTACTGGGCTTGAGTCATGAGTCTAGAGATATCTATTTCATTTATTAATATGTCCGTCTTACATTCTTCAACAATCAATTCTGAAACCCCTGATATAAACTTACTCATTCGGGCTCGAGGGTCCGACACCAAAGTCGTAGCATACTTGGACAACTTCATGAAGTTGAGGGCATACTCCCTCACATTCATACTCTTTTACTTCAAGTTGATAAATTCCATTAACTTCGCCTCCCTCAACTCTAAGGGAAAGAAGCGGTCAAGAAAAGCAACTTTGAAATCCTCCCAAAATATAAGACCTCTTTCAAGCCTTTTGGCTTTCCATTGGTCAAACCACACTCGAGCGGCACCCATAAGTTAGTAGGCCTCCATCTCTGCCTTCTCTTCCGAAGATATCCCCATAATATCCATAATCTTATATACCTCATAAAAAAGTATTGGGGATCTTCATCGTCTTTCGAACCATGGAACTCGAGAGGGTTCATCCTTATGAAGTCTCTAATTCTTAAAGATGGTAGGATCACATTTAGAGGAGCCATTACTCCTTGGTTGGCCACTATGCGAGCTAGCATAGTGATAGTGGTCCTAAACTCCTCATTAGTTACTTGATCGGAAAGAGAACCATTAGCTTGATGGAGTTGACTTCTTAGAGTCATGTTCAAAAAATTGCAAAGAACAATCATTAGGAAGGAAGGGCTTAGAGTACCACTCTATCTCATGACATGGATCATGAAAGAAGTAATAATTTCGTAAGACGCCATATCGCCTACTACTTATAAGTGTGGCACGCTTCACACCCATAAATAAGACTCTACTTGATGCGGCATGTTGGACACCCTAGGATACTTTAAAAACCTTATGCTCTGATACAATGTTTGTCATGACCCAACCTAGGGCCTAGTCATAACATGACGATTGAAACCCCAAACGACTCCAACCAAGCCTCTTGTACATATCATAAGCATACACAAGGTAAAATAAAAGCGACAATATCATAAGAGAGTCTAAACCATGAATAGTAAATGAGAATGTTACATGACGATATAGACTCAAAATATTTGTCCAACTATATGCCTCTACCCATGAATATGAGCGGGGGCTAAGACATGTCCCTAGCTCCCCATGAATATGAAACATAACAAAAGTCTTTGGAAATAGTAACTAACTCAAAAACTAGTCCCCGATAAATGAGGACTCACCATAATCTCGCTAAATAAGAAAGCTTAACTAGCCACGTAGATGAGTATGATCTTCAACCTTAACCCCTATATTATGAGACAATGTAGGCAAAAGTATGCAGTAGTACATTGGAATGTACTAAGTATGATGGAGTGACATGCAACATAAATCATGGAATGCAAAGATCTAGTAAAACACATGAAAAGATGAAATAAGTAAAGTCATTAGACAATCATATTGACCAAAGAATTTAAAAGAATAAATTAAAAATCATAACATACTTAAGAAATCATACATATGTGGGATAAGAACCATAACTTACAATAAGACCATGCGAGCTATAATATGGAATCCCGTTGTCTCCCCATACAATGAAGAAAAGGGGAATCTACTTGTCAAGGTAGACTCTACCCCGCTAGGTGGGTCATATATACTCTATATGGATCGAATAGCTAGGCCATAAAGATAACCTACGGTGGCTCATAGTTTACGGGATATGAGGTTTCTACTCGGGCTTTTGTTAGGCCCCCCACCTCAAGTCCACTCGGTGCTAAATCAAATCCCACGGAATACATACATAGCATTTAAATCATAATTACATATATCATAGTCATGATCAAAGGTTTGAAATCATAGAGTAGTTCATTTTCACAACATACTTGTAATGTGAGAATTGTCCTTTCATCATTACAATCATATTTGCATAATTTATATTGTTAGGCCTTAGGTCACCACATATGTCCCTAAGTCACCTAATTTCATAACTTGCATGAAATTAATACCTTAAACATAGAGTAAAACTCAATTACATAATCAAATGACTTTGAAAATAATGTAATTCACTTGAAAACATGCATGATCATAAATTTTATATCATCCCATACATAATTCATATAGATAATATCCTTTTAAGTATAATTCAAAATACTCATAATTTACATCATGAACCCTAGAGATCAAAATAGGTGAGTTCATGGAAAAACTCTTCAATTCAATGCAATACCATCAATTTATATCAAAATAGACTCATGATCATATTTTGAATCATAATTCATGCACAGGGAATAGATATCATAAAACTTATACAATACCATACTTCAATTTGATAGAAAACCTTGAGAAATTGATTGGGTTTCATGGATGAAAGTATCCATGAATCAATACCCACATACCTTAAGTGATAACACCAATTAATTTGGAAGAACTTCAGAGTTTTGATGGAGAGATTGAGTTAATTTACTTGAAGTCAACAATGGAGTCCTTGAGAGTCTTTTGTAGAGAGAGAAATATTTGAGTAGGTGAATTGTAGAAGAATGAATAGAATTAGGGGTTTGGGTTAATTTAGAGAGTTGAATTAGGTCCTAAAAACGTCTAGGTTCATTATCTAACAATTTAGGAAAAAGTCTAAAGTGACCTTACTAAAAACTAAATTCGGCCAAAATACATTGCTTGGTCCGCGACGTGGAGGCAAGTAATCGCGGACCTTACTAGTTTGTGTAGTTCTTTGAGAAATCTATATTTTGATCTACGGGTCCTAAAAATCCACCGAGACTATTTTCCTACAAGTTTTGACACCCTGATTGATATTCCGAACTCGAATTTTTCAAAAAGATTACGAATAATGCATTACATGAGCGGCCTATTCCTAAAGCATTCTTAAGGAACATGTTAGTATTTTGAGGGGTGTTACAAGCCCCAAACTAAAGGGGTGCAATTGGTACATAATGTCAAATCTTAGGCTAAAGCCAACCATGCTGAACGACTTGCTACTGGATCATGACACCCACACAGAGTCAAGAAAACAAACAAGTATATGTTGACTTAAATATAAGCCCTCGACTAATAGGCCCCTGTGAGCAGCTCTAGAAAGAAAATAACTACTCTTAATAATTCATATAAAAAAAATAAGCAGATAGCACATAAGCCCTGATTAGGCTATCGAGCCGCCATGATATCTAGAAAATCCTAAATGCTATGTGGGCCATCAAAGTTACCATGATCTCTATATAATAACTAAAAATATGTATGTACAATGTAAGCTATGCCATTAAGCTGCTAACTTCTACCAACATAACAGAAAAGCCCAATTGGCTAATAAGATGCAACTGATAAACATATAAGGACAAATTGGCTACCATTGCAACTATACAACCCAACTGACTAGTCTATAAGCCTCTACGAATACAATACTTTGTTGAATAGGGCCCCAACCTTCCCAAAAACTATAAATAGCTAAAATACAAACCTTTATGACTCTTGCGACATATGAAATAAAAGGAGCCAACCAACCCACTAAAGCTTGGGTAAGCTACTCGATAGGTCTATGTAATCGTCAGTCAAAACTGCAGGCATAAATGAAGTGCCCCCAGGCAATGTGCATCAGAGCTGAATAATATACCAAGCATATAAGGCAAATAGAAAGATGAAATTGAAGTATAAGTGCTGAATGAAAAGGGCAGGGGTGAAACACAAGTAAATACCATATATCCCTATAATAAGACATTATAACACATAACAAGTAACAACTTCACCTGGCTCCTATAAGCCCAGTAGGTACAAATAGCACATAATCAGTTTAGGTGCTAACGAGGGTAAACAATCGCTAAATACCCATATTATCCCCTTACATGGATCCCAATGATAATCTGATCTAAATTATCTGAATCTACATGTGCCAGGAATTAATACAACTCTAAAGCATTGTGGTACAATATATATATTATGCTCCGTAATTACAACTTGCCCATCCCATAGGTATGGTCTACCCAGCCCGTAGGCTTAGTCTACGCAGCTCGTAGGCTTGGTATAAAAATTAATCTGTATGCTCAAGAAACCTGTAGTGTCAGTATCTATTGAGGCAAAAATAATCTTATAGGCAACAACTAGAAAATAAAATAACACAACAATAATAAGTAATCACAATTGATCAAAACATAATTATAACATGCTCTTTTAGGCCACTAGGCAAGGAGTAGAGTATCAGGATAGACATTATATTGTATAGTAGTAGCCAACTCAACAAGACAAGGCTATATGTAAAAAATGATGATATACCGACCATTAAAAACGTAGGCCATTAAGAACATGCCAGAAGAGAAATAAAAGCCTTATAATACCTTTCAACCAAAGCCAAATAGGTGCCTCTGTGAAGCTTGGCCAACCCAAGTAAAGAAACAATACAAAAATAGAAAGGCTTAACAAACTGTTGGAAATATAAATCTTGAAAATATGTCTCCTAATAGCAACAAAAAATAGAGCTTAAATCAACAAGGAAACTATACCACAATAATGAGCTTGAAATGTAGAGAAACTTCTGTTAAACTTCAGAGTTGAAAAGATTAAAAACCATGGAGTCTTTAGTGGATTTATTTCTGATTATTTTGGGTATTTAGATCAGTTTTAGAGAAAAAGAAAAAAAGGATATGGATATATATAAAGCAAAAACGACTTAGGGCATAGGGGACCCACTTGAGGTGCTTGCTTGCACAGTCTCCGGAAAATTTGAATATCTCTCAATTCTTTAGTCATATTGACAAATGGTTTAGTTTGTTGGAAACTAAACTCGTATACCTTTGATTTGATAGTTCATGGATATTCTAACTCCTCAAATATTAGGATAAAAGTGCTAAGACATTTGACCCAAAAGTTTGGAGAATTCCTTAATGACATTTAGAATATATTTTTCCAACTTTTATTTCACTACATCCTCGACTTCAACACTTAACAAACATACTTTGTGCAACAAAACTAACTCATAAAACATCAATCCTAATATGTTAAGAAGTCTTAGTCTTATTGCAACAATACAAGTTAATTCCAACGTTCAAATGGGTGGGGTTTTACAACATTTACCTCCACGAGCCCCTTCATGAGCTGTGGTATCTACCACGAGATGTGAAGGGGTGCCATTAAATCCTCCATTCTCCCAGTCTTCTTCATGAATCCCTCCATAAGTCGTGGAAGCTATCACAAGATGTGGAAGTGGTTCGTGAACCCAGCACTTTCAGGATCTAGTTTCATCTTACCTTTACGGGAACCTCCATACGATGTTGAAGTCCCCATGAGCTGTGGAACCTTTCCATGGTACCATTCCCTCCAAAAAAATTTCCAACACCGCTTCACTACCACTTTAATGGTCATTAAAGAATTAAATAGCCCATGAGGGGCCCTCGTAGACCGCCTCACCCAGTTTTAATGAGGGGCCTTCCGTTTTTTTCCTACCCTTCTCCAAACTAAATCCAAGACTTTTTGGAACTAAAATTAGTCCCCTATCAGTAACCAGTGTACTTTTTCCTCATTAACACTTAGAATCCCTTGAGAGGAAGAATTGGAGAAAAGAAGAAGAGATAGGGTTCAAGGATTTCCATGAAAGTCTTCAAATTTTGCCTAGATAGTCTTTGTTCGATGTATGTAAGGCTATCATAACTTTGGAATATGTTCATAATTGTGTCCTACATCTTTATACAGTCAAGTTAAGCTTTGAGTTTGAGTTTTGAATTTGTGATAATTGAATTCATGAGTTTTCTATATAAATTTTAATGTGTTATTATATATATATATATATATATATATATTAATGATTTTCATGAGTTGAGTTCTTAAGACCGGTGTTCATGTTTTCTCTCACATGAACCCTAGTTAAGTTTTGCATTTATTATTTTATGCATCACTTTAAGTTAAATTATTTGAATCCTTTAATTAAGAAATAGTTTGAATAAGAGTTAAGTCAAGTTTTAAGAAGTCCTTAAATTTTTATTTTGAGCATGAGTATTTTGAGTATAAATGAGATGAGTTTTAATACACTTAATCATCTATTTGGAGATTGTGTTGAGAAGTTAAATTGTGCTTTTAAATGCATTATTGAGTTAAGATTATATCTATCTTAAAGAGAAGAGATGATTGAGAAAAGTTTCGTTTTGAACTAAGTCCAAAGAGACTAAATGAGTTAATTGAGTAAATACACTCACTTGAGATATGAGCATCTAAAGATATTATGGAAGTAGTATTGAGCACCAATTTTGATATGAGTTTAGAAATCTCTAACCCCATAACCTATGCCACTAGCATAGATAGGATCATACTTTTCATTTATGGGGGACTCCTTATAATCCTAAAAGAGGACCTTTATGATGAATCCATAGTTGAGTTACTTTCCTACACCCTGTCAAGGATTAGGATGGCTTTAGCAACGTGGGTAGAACAATGTATCATCATGAGGCTTAGAGTAATGGTTTTCAGTTAGAAAAACTCTCCAAGAAGTAAAGTATTATATTTTTATATATTGAGATGCATTTACTATTTCACATCTTTTAAAGAATTGTATTAATTATATTGCATGCTTTGTTGAGTTGATCTATTTGCAAAGTAGAGTATCTTGACTAAGTTTTTTTTCGGCTATTTCACATATTGTACATTCCATGTACTGACGCCATTTGGCTCTGCATCTTTTTATGATCTAAATACATATGATTTAGATCCTCGGTAGGCGCATCATTGAAGATCAGTTTTCTACCCAGCTTTATTGAGACTTGTTTGCATTTAGAGGAGCTCTTGAGTCTTTACTTTTCAGTCTTTTACTTATCAGTTTGAGGTAGTTGTGGGCCTTCCTAGGTACCTATTTCAAAGTTAGTATTAGAGGTTTCATAGACTAGTCAAACAGAGTTTAATATATTAAATTTTGTTCATTTGAGTTATGTTTTTAAAACATTGAATTCTATTTCCTATATATTTAAGTATGGACTTTTAAACTTATATTACTAAGTTTATTTATATTTATCGTACCCATTTGAGTATGTTTTACATGAGTGAGTCTTCCTCTTAGTGACCAACCACGCAAAGGGTTCATTTAAGAACCAACAATAGTTTTTGAGTGTCAGTCATGCCTAGAGTGGAAACTCAGGGCGTGACAACTTCTCGATGAGGAAAATCGACCTAGTTGATCTACTACTACTAAAAGAAATCAACTAAAGCTCTAAAATAATTATGTACATGTCCAAGTAAGGCTGATACAATAATTATAAGATGAGTAACAAGGAAAATTGGCGCGTATGGGTATAAAATCCACAATACAAGGAACTCGCATAAATACACTCGATACCTGCATCCTTGGCCTATAGTTGGCCTATATAAGCATATGGGGGATCATTACCAATCTCAACCTGAATACCCAAAGCACTGCCAGACTCACTCAAAGCACCACCTCTTATCGGATGTGACATACACCCTTAAAATCAACTTGGCTGAACAAACCGCACACTATTCCCGCACTAGGGACGCTCTTAAAAATGAGGACCAAGCTCCACTCAGGTATGACAATGTCAAACAACTCAAATCTAGAGAATAGAAGAGGTTTGCAATGTCTGGAAGATCAAGTACCACCTGGGTCACTGGCAGGACGAGTAGCCAAATTTCCCAAAATAATAACAACCTCCCAGACTAAAGCCTAAAGTGAAGCACATGATGCACTGTCCTGGCTATGTTTGAAAAATTATGGATCATCTCTAAAACCCATAGGGACCACCTCTAGCCAACTGTACTAGGCCCTATGACCTAAATGTCTAGAATGCAAATCTCGAGAACCCAAATATGAACTCCGCCCATTGTGGGCACCATAACCTACCTCAGGTCCTCCTGTAACTTAGGGTGCTACCTCCGTACGACTGATTAGTCGAGAATTAAGATGAAACTCGCTTAACGGATACTCACCCCAAACTGGGCTATTGTCCTAGTTATACTGATGGCAAGGCCACTTGCCACTACCTTTGTAAACCTCAAGGCATGCTTGATTCATGGACTTCACATGACTCACAACCTGGGGAAAGGTAGATCTAACTTATATCAAAAGTACTGAGGCAAACCAGAGTTTTGTCTAGACCACTCAAGAAATCCCAAATCATAATCAGATAAATCACTTCAAGGGACAACCAACCCATAGCCAATTTGAGAACCATCTACAAAAACTCTAGAATAACCTGCTGATGCTCCCACCGTATCCACCGAGAACCTTGTTCTATCCATCTAAGATAGAGTGGATTACAAAATAAAGGTTTATTTTTAGAATAGTATCTTCACTTATGATCTTTTATTCACAAATTCTTTTTATGTTGAGATATTCGTTAGACACTTATTTTCTTCGTTTCCATTTATTTGATTATGTAGATTATCTTGGTGTCATACTTATGTCATATGGCTTGTTTAGGATTTTTTGGGATTATATTCTCCATGTCACATGTAGAGGTAGTTGGACCATCAAAAGCTTCATTTCCTTCTATGCATATTTTGCAAGGAGGCACAAATAAGTGGTCAATTCACCACTTATCACATTTCAAATATTAGCTATAAGAAAATAAATCCAACTTTTGCCAAATGAACTAAGCCATTTATGTGGAGAAGAGTGGAAAGGAAAGCCCATAATCCCTGAGTTTCAAAGGTTGCATTGGGTCAAAGGGTCTTCTCTAGAAGGATAAGATAAATTGCTTTGACCAAAAAGAAAAATGTGAGCAATGACTTTCAGTTTTACAACTTTTTATTAAAATAATACGATCTATCATGATGGTCTAGAGTGATAATATAGACGATTTTAACAATTTAAGCAAGTATTACCAAACGTCATATCTCCTTTTTGTATTATGTTCAACAGACGACAACTACACAATCTAGACTAAATCCATTTCATTTATCTCTTATGAAAAATTTGAACTTAGCTTCTTATGATTCCATATGTTGTAACAACAAATCATCAAGGAACAAGAACACTACTCCATTTTACTTGAAGGATTCTTATTTGTTTCAACAATGGTAGTCAATTGGTTTCACATGATTTTGTTACGAAAATAAATAAGAGAAGAGAGAGAGAGAGATAATTTGTTATCAAATTCTCATTAAACATTTCCTTGAACATATATCATGTCCACAGATAGCCAATTTGACGCTGATAGATATTTTCACATGTACAATTTAATCAACCATTCCACATATCTCTAATTCTTTCAAATAAAATAAAACTATTAAACTGCATATATTTCATAATTGTGTACCTAGGGATCGGGTACCCAAGATTTGACAAATCATCAATATTTAAGAATTTCATTCTACTTCATATTGTTTAAGAGAAGTAAAATTATGGAAGCTACCTAAATAACACACAAAAAGTGATAAAATTATTTCAATTAATTTTGTAATGACTCTGCAGGTTATTTCTTCCTAAATTTCTTCTTTTAATCATTCAGACCGTTCTCTTAGCGATGCCAATTAACTCATGACTTTCAGGCACTAACTACTTCATTTTCTAGTTGTTCGTTTGGGTTTTAGGCCTGTTTTCCTATTTTAGAGCTTTTATAACTTGAAAAGTTTATTTCGATCAATATTTTAGTTAAACAACCTCATAACAGAATTTTGGTAGTTCCATCAACTCTGAAAGTGAAAATTTAGGTTAGTAGCATGGTCATCATGAGTATCGAGGCAATCAATATAAATTTGAGTCAATTTGGCTCTTTACCCCTTTAAATTTGGCCTAAGCATGACTTTGGTCAATAATCTTATAAAACATGGTCGGATGAACATTCCGTCAGTACGGATAGTTTTAGAATATAAAGTTTAGTCTGGAACAACCCTTTGTTTGATTTCCGAGGCTTCCATTTTAATCATGAGGCACGTCGGAGATTTAGACAATGAAAAAAACTCTTTGTTGCAGTTGTTGGTGATGGAGGTGACATCCTTCATGGAGGTGATGATGACGCCTCCATGATCGTGAAGAGTCACTATGCCAGAGCATCGTTGTTTCTTTTCCCCTTGCCATAATTATGATAAGACGTTGACTAGCGTTGACCTTAGTTAGTCTTGACGATCGCAAGAACAGATCCTTGCAATCGCAATGGTTATTTTCAGGGCAGGTCGCGATTGTGAAACGTGTCCATGTGATCGCGAAGAACAATTTTTCTTGTTCTTTTAATTTAAGACTAGGCATGATCAACTTCTCCTCCCAAACATCAAGGTCACATTTCTTGAGCTGTAGAGGTCCATTTGACATTATTCAAAGCTTGAGGTATCCAGAATTATCATAGCTTCAGGGTTAGCAAACAAGAAGTGTCAAAAAAAAATTTGGAGGTAATTTCATGTATTTAGCTGTTGTCCCTTATGCATTATTGGTAGAATGGGTGCTTTTATTGCATATCATGTTTGGGGATGTTGGGAGCCTCTAATTGTGCTTTATTTCTCAACACAAGTTTGAGGTGGTGATTAGGACCTTTTCACGAGATCAATTCTAAAATTATCTGAGTGGTCCCACATTCTCATTTTTTACTCCAAAATTAGTTTGTTAGAATTTAGTAATTATAATATCAAAATGAGTATATTAATGCGGTGTACCTATATTTGATAGCATGGCAGTATTTAGAGTCCATTCAAAAGGGGAAAACTCGGGCTTAGTAATTGTGGAGCGCGCGTGAAAAGACTACACGTAGGCTATAATTTTCCCCTCTTTAAATTGAGCTTGAAAGGTGATTTTATGTTGATTAGTTGGAATTTGAATTGGGTAGTGAATGGATCATGCTTAGACATTTTGAAATCATGCTTTAGGCTTATTTTGGGATTTTATCGGGTCCTTATGAGCATGCTACTTGCTTTTTTGATCATCTATATCTTGCGGTGTATTTGTATAATTGTTTTATTATCTATTTGGAGCATTTGTGGCCTTAGCCATGGTCTTCCTAGGGATTGCCTTAGAAATGCATGATTCAGACTAGTTAGGCCTTAGTCTTACCCTGACACCATTTAGACAGGCTCAGATCCTTGTAGACTGGTGTAGTATACTTAAGTCTGATAGTTTGAGCCTTAGCTAGGCGGTGTGCTTGGTTTGATGGATTTCTATCCTTACCTCCCCGACTATAAGGTTTATGAGTTTTAAGGGATGAAAGTGAGTTCCGTTCTACAATTCAAGATTGGTTTAAGGTTCAGCTTAGATGGTTTCATTTGTTAGGATTAGTGGGGATAGAATTCCATGAAGATTTGTGACTATAGACCATTAGGAGCACTTTCAGCAGCTACCTTTATATTTATGGTGGGAATCCAAGTTCAAGGGTTGGCCTTAACCATAGAGATACCTTCGGCGGGCATCCAGATTCAAGGTCTGGCCTCAACCACCTTAATACTTTTGGCGAGAATTCAGATTTAAGGTATACACTTGACCACACTAGACTGTTGAAAAGCATTTGATTTAAGGTTCGGCCTTTCTACTTTCAAATGGTACTAGTTTAGTATGAAATTCTTGATCTACATTTTTCATTCTTGGGTTCTCAGATTCAGTTCTTTATAGTTGTAGCTAGTCTATGTACTCATCGGGCTTGTGGGTATCCATTCAGGTTTTTAGTTAACTTATGCACAAGAGTACCTGCTGGACTTATGGGGGTCCAATTAGGTGTAGTTTAGAAGTAGATTACTTTAGTTAGTTCTTTCTACACTCGTGTGCACTACCTTACTCTACTTTAGGCTTCTATTCTTGACCTAGTTAAGTCATATTCCTCCTTCTTATATTACTTTTAGTTTTCAAGCTCAATCGGCCTATGATGCCTACTGAGTACTTATTATTTAGTTAATCATACTTCACTCTGCATCTATTTTTGTGATACATGTCCAAGCCTCAGTGGCTAGCATTAATACAAGCTTAGAGCAGTCTGATCTAGATACGGGGGTGATCACTTAGTGCTTTGTACTATTCTAGTCTTCTTATTTAAATATATAACTAGTCTTTTGTGTTTGAGACTAGTCTTATTTCTGTAATCTATTTTTAGGACTAATATAATTTTTATTTCGTTAACTCTGTACTAGTGACTTCCAAATTTTAGGAGGGATTAGTTGTATATATTTATTTTGGTTTTTCTTCCTCTTATCTATGTTATTTATGTTAAAATTGCTTATTCTTGTTTAGTTTCTACCCTTAGACACATTACTATTTATTCTGTTTATGGTTTGGCTTACCTATTTGTGGATTATAGTATTAGCAATCATGACCTAGGGAATCGGTTCATGATAAGTTGGTATCATATCCTAGGTTCACTGGTCTCACCTGTACACAACAAAAGTCTAGAAGAGTCTTGTGGATCGATGCAGAGACATCCATAACATATCTTTAAGAGGCTATAGGATGTCATTGGGAATTTAGTCATTTTTTAATAATTTTGCAATGTGTCTTATTGACTTCTTGAATCTCACTATTTCGTAGGATTACTTGCACTTATGGCATAGCTTCTAAGGATGATGCACCCCGAGCCTATAGATAGAGCCCCAGTTAGGGATAGAGGCCGACCTAGAGCTCATGAGAGTGTTGCATCAACAACCCATTATAGAGATAAGGCTCTAGAGATTGAGAAAGATCCACAAGCATAATTTGTACCTCTACAGTCGATAGGGTGGGACCAGCCTAGCGACTACCTGTACCAGCAGCAGCACCGGAGATTCATTCCATACTCTCCCAGATTTTAATAGTTATAAGTGAGATGAGATAGGCCCTAGCTCATGCTCCAGCCCAGCACCACAGGGTTAGCCTATAGCAATAGCCCTAGAGAGCCAACCACTACCGGCTCACATAGTCGCACATCCAATTATAGATGAGGGATCATGCCACTATGAAAGAAAAAGATACTCGGGGTATTTTAGAGACTTTGACCATCATTGTTGACTGGAACAATTGGTGAGGATGCCCATATAAGGAGAAGCTTCAGTCCTTATGCCTCGTGGAGTCAAGATGAGCCGACTGCACCATAAATCTCTTCTGTAGGCCCGCTAGGTGGTTGTGTTACTCGTACCTGCAGTATAGGCAAGCTAGGTCACCTCTTGTATCTTGGGATGAGTTCTTAGAGGCTTCATTGGCTCATTTCATACCACAAAGCATCCAGATAGGATTCACGATCAGTTCTTCATATTGGAGTAGGGATTGACGACCATCTCAGAATACAAAGTGAGGTTCCATGAGCTATCTTTTTATGCTATCGTGATCTTACCCACAGAGAAGAAGAGAGTTTGTTTCTTTATAAATGGGTTATGGTACATACTGAGGGTTGATACGGAGCATTTAGATTCAACAGTTTGTTTATTTCTATACTAGAAGGAAGGACTCTTATGTTAGGCTCCGCTAGATATTTCAATAGGTTCAGTCCAGTTAGCTTCTTCAAGCAGCATTAGTTGCTTCTAAAGATAGCCAGCATCAGCAGGTTACTCCTAGCATGGGCCATAGTTTGAGGGGATTGAATGTGGGTTCTCCAAGTCGTGGCAGTTGTATTCTTACAAGTTGATCTTCTCAATGATTTTATGAGTGCAGAAGAATAGATCATTGGTCTACCGAGTGCCTCTGGCAAGGGCGAGGGGATGATTATACTAGCTCTCTAGCATCTAGACCAGTGAAAACAGTGCCTCTTCCAATTAGAGATAGAGTTTAGGATCACGATCATAGGCGTGGACGATAGGGCGTTAGAGGTAGAGAAATGGGAGACAGATCAGGTGGTAGGTCAGATGCACTCGAAAAGGTGCTCAAGGACATTTTTATGCAACTCCAATGAGGCTAGAGGCTGAGGCATCCGATGATGTCATTATAGGTACGCTTCTATTATGCTACTAGCCTGTCATATGTTTATTTTATTTAGGATCCACCTTTTCATATGAATCTATCTATTATGCTTCTTTATTGGGTATGAGGCCTGAGTTTTTGGTAGTTTCAGTTCATATTTTGATCCCAATGGGTTAGTCTTTAGTAGTTTATCGGTGCTACGGTCTCACTCAGTGACCATCCAGGGTTATGTTACTAGTGTTGACTGATTCTGCTAAATATGCTAAATTTTGATGTGATTTTGGGCATGGACTGTTTATCCCCTTCCTATGCAATATGCGATTTCTATGCCAAGACTATTACCTTAGCCATGCCTGGAATTCCTCCGATGTTGTGGTAGGGAGCTTATAGTCAATCACTGATGTAAAATATCTCTTTTATACAAGCTCAATTGTTGGTTGATTCGGGTTATCTAGCTTACTTGGCCTATTTGTGTGATATTAGCAGAGAAGGACCTTTAGTTGACTCAGTTCCCTTGGTTAGATATTTTATAGATATGTTCTCTATGGACCTACTTGGCCTACCCCCTAAGTGCGATATTGATTTTTCCATAGAGTTGGAGCTAGGCACCCAACCTATTTCTATTCTTCCATTTTTAATAGCACGTGCAGAGCTCAAGAAGCTTAGTGTTCAGCTTGGGGACCTCTAAAGTAATGGGTTTATCCATACGAGGGTGTCTCCATGGTGTGTTCCTATTTAGTTTTTGAAGAAGAAGGATGCGACTATACAAATGTGCATTGACTACATGCAGTTGAATAAGGTTTGACAACCTTCAGGGCTCCATAATGTTTTCTATGTTGCCTAAGACCACATTTAAAAGTTGTTATGCCTACTATGAGTTCCTTGTGATTTTTTTGGGGTTGAATAATGTCCTTGTCGCCTTCATGGAATTGATGACTCGATTTTCAAGACATATCTTGGTTCTTTTTTCATTGGCTTCATTGATGACATATTGGTTACTCGCAGAGTTAGAGTGAGCTTGAGCAACATTTGAGGATAGTGCTCCAGACTTTAAAAGATTAGTGACTTTATGCCAAATTATCAAAGTGCGAGTTTTGGCTTGAGTCTGTAGCATTCTTGGGGATCTTGGTGTATAAGGAGGGTATAATTGATGATAAGTCAAAGTTTGATGCTATTCCTGATTGGGAAAGCCCCACTTCATTTACTATGGTTTGTAGGTTTGTCGGGTTATCGAGTTACTATAGATGCTTTATTAAGGGTGTTTCCACTATTGCAGCCCGTTGACTTTGTTGAATCGCAAAGATGTCCCTTTTATATGGTTAGAGGAGTATGAGATGAGCTTTCAGAGGCTCAAAGAGTTACTACCACCGCTCCTATTTTGACTCTTCCAGTTTTGAGTGAGGGCTTCAAGGTATATTATGATGCATCCAGCATTAGTTTGGTTTGTGTATTGATGCAGCGAGGCCATGTCATAGATTATGAATTGAGGAAGCTTAAGTTACATGAGCGAAACTACCCCACCCATGACTTGGAGTTTGCAGCGGTAGGTTTTACGCTTAAGATTTGGAGGCACTATCTATGTAGAGTCCATTGTGAGATATACGCTGATCACAGGAGCCTTCAGTACACTTTGATCTAGAGGGACCTTAATTTGACGTAGAGTTAGTAGATTGAGATCCTAAAGGAATATGACTACTCTATTCTATACCATCCAGGAAAAACAAATGTAGTAGTAGATGCCTTGAGCTGGAAGGCGGTGAATATGAGTAGTTTAGTCTTCCTTTCTATTTTGGAGCAACCGTTCGCTTTGGATAACTAGTCCTTATCTAAATAGATAGTTCAACTTGATATCTCAGATTCCAGGTGGGTATTAGCCCATATAGGGGTTTAGTCATCTTTGCTAGATCAGATCTATGGTCTTCAATTTAAGGATAAGTATTTCATGGCAATTAAAGATAGGGTGTTTTCAAGGGATGCTGGTCAGTCTACTTTGGATTCAGATGGGGTTTTGAGATTCACCGACCAATTGTGTGTTTTAAGAGTTAGGGGTTTGATTCAAGTCATTTTTACCGAGGCCCATGGTTCTAGATATTCCATCCATCCAAACACAACTAAGATGTATCATGATTTGAGGCAGCACTAATGGTGGAGTGGTATGAGGAGAGACATCTTAGACTATTTGTCATATTTTTTATGTTGCTAATATATGAAGGCTGAGCATATGTGGCCTAGTGGTGAGTTCTAGAGATTACTCATTCTTGAGTGGAAATATGAGCATATCACCATGGACTCCATTATAGGGTTGCCCCATACTTCCATAGGTATTAATAGTATTTGGGTCATTGTTGATCGATTGACCAAGTTAGCACACTTCCTTCTGGTTCATACTTCCTTCAGTGTTGAGAGATTGGCCCATATACATCTGGGAGGTGATTCATCTTCAAGGTATGCCTATTTTTATTATCTTAGATCGTGGCTCATAATTCATATCTAGCTTTTGTAGGTCTTTCCAGTAGGGGTTGGGTACCTATGTTGATCTCAGCACAAATTTCCATCCGCATATCGATGGTCAGTCGGAGCACATTATTTAGGTCCTTGAAGATATATTGCCAGCCTATGTTTTGGAATTTAGGGGTTAGTGGGACTAGTTCTAGCATTCAAATTACCTTGTTTGAGGCCTTATATGGTAGGCATTGTTTCTCTCTGGTGGGTTGTTTTGAGTCTACAGAGACTAGGCTGCATGGTATAGACTTTCTTCAGAAGGCCTTGAATCAGGTGAGGGTGATTCAAGATATGGTCAGGATAGATCAGAGTAGACATCAGAATTATGAAGATCATAGGCATCGACTATTAAGGTTTTCACTTGGTGACCGGGTATTTCTCTATGTATCTCCCATGAAAGACGTGATGAGATTATGGAGGTTGGGCAAGCTCAGCCTTATATATATAGGGTTATTTGAGATTTTGAGGCTAGTTGGAGTGGTTGCCTATGAGTTAGCCCTACCCTTAGCAGTATCATCTATCCACCCAGTCTTTAATGTTTCAACGTTTTACCGATATATTCTAGATGAGTTTCATGTACTCCAATATGATTCAGTTAAGTTGGAGGATCTTCTGACCTTTTTTATAAGAACTAGTGGCTGCCAGAGATGTCAGGCATATGGGATCAAGAGCCATTACTATTGGTAAGTCCAATTAGAGGCTCCGTCCAGTCAAGAAGGCTACTTGAGAGACAAAACAAAAGATGCGGGAGAAGTTCCCCGGTTTATTTGAGCGTTCCAGTACTTCTTCACTCTTACTTTTGTAGACGGAAGTCCTTTTTAGTACTGGACGTTGGAATGAACCTCCAGGTCATTTCTGCCTTAATGCCTTCTTTTCATCATTTAGATCATTCCTGTAGTGACCTTAAGTACTTTATGACTTGCAGGCACTGACTGTTCAGTTGGCTAGTCATTCATTTGGATTTTAGACCCATTTTCCTGTTTTGGAGAATGTATGAGTTGAAAATTTAATTTCTCAGTCATTACTTCTGTTAAATGACCTCATATACTCAAGAGGGGGAATTCATTGCTAAATGTTGTATTTATCATTTCGTTAGGGTTTGGGATGTTGACATATAACTACCGACCTTACAATCAGTTCTAGTTGTTACTGAATTTGTAGATGTCTTTCCAAATGAGCTACCTGGTATTCCCCAAGAATGGGATATTAATTTTGTTGTTGATATATTTCAGGATGTCCAACCGATATCAATTCCTCTATATAGAATGGCACCAATAGATATTAAAGGAATTGAAGGAGTAACTAAAATACTTATTAGATAAGGTCTTCATCAAGCTAAGTGCATCACCTTAGGGTGCAACAATATTGTTTGTACGAAAGAAAGATGGTTCATTGCACAGGTATATAGATGATATATAGCTCAATAAGGTTACAATAAATAACAAATACCCTCTTCTATAGATTTATGACTTGTTTAACCAGCTACAATATGCCCGATGTTTCTGAAAGATTGATATACGTTCACGGTACCATTAGGTGCGAGTTCAGGAGAGTGATATTCCGAAGACAGCCTTAAGGACTAGATATGGTAATTTTCAATTTTTTGTGATGTGTTTTGCGTTGACAAATTCCCAGTAGTATTTATGGAGCTAATGAACAACATATTTAGGCCATTCTTAGACTTGTTTGTGATTGTGTTTATTAATGATATTCTAGTATATGCATGATCAGAGTCGGAGAATAGAGACCATCTTTGAGCAGTGCTTCAGTTACTTCAAGCTAATAAATTGTATGCAAAGCTCTCAAAATGTGATTTGTGGCTGCATTCTATGGCCTTTTTGGGCCATATTGTATCAGATGCTTGAATATAGGTTGACATGTAGAAGAATGAGGTTATGAAGACTTGGCATTGACCTACGACCCTAATAAAAGTTCATAGTTTTTTAGGGTTTGCATGCTATTATAGGAGGTTTGTAGAGGGGTTCTTTTCACACTCGCCACCTTTGAATAAACTAAGTCATAAAGAAGCTATTTCAGTGGACCACAACATATGAACAAAGCTTTCAATGTATGAAAGATAGATTGACTTTAGCCTCAGTTTTAACATTGCTAGATGGTGTAGAGAGATATACGGTGTATTGTGATGCTTCAAGAATAGAATTGGGTTGTGTTCTGATGCAACTTGGTAGGGTAATTACCTATCCGTCTAGGAATCTAAAGAAGCATGAGAAAAACTACCTGTACCATGATTTAGAGTTGGCCGCAGTTATTAATGCCTTAAAGATCTTGAGGCATTACTTAAAAGCCTCTAATACATTTTCACACAAAAGGAGTTGAATCTATGACAATGTTGATGGCTCAAGTTGTTAAAAGATTATGACATAGACATCCTGTACCATCCAGGGAACGTGAACATCATAGTAGATGCCTTAAGTCATAAATCAATGGGCAGTTTATCATATTTGAGAGTGGAGAATTGAGAGATAGCCTGAGAGCTGCATCAGCTAGCTAACTTAAGGGTTATATTATTAGATTCTGATGATGGGGTCATATTTTAAAATGCAACTATCTCATCATTGGTTTCAGAGGTAAAGGCATGACAACATCAAGATTCCATTTTTGAGAAGCTGAGGGAAAAGGCTCGACATCTGGAGTATTTTGCCATAAATATAGTAGAAGGCAGAGTCCTCAGATATGGACATTGGTTATGTGTTCCAAATGTTGCAGGTCTTAGACAATAGATTATGGAAGAATCACACTATTCTCTATATTCTATTCATCTAGGTTCTACAAAGATGTATCACAATATTAAGGAATTTTATTGATGGTAGAGGATGAAGAAAGATATTGCTGAGTTCATAGCAAAGTATCCTAATTGTCAGCAAGTTATGGTCAAGCACTATAAACCCAATGGACTGATTCAAGAGATACTCATTGTATTATGGAAGTGGGAGGAAGCTAATATGGACTTTATTACAGGTTTGCCTTGTTCGCGATGGAAGTTTGATTCTATTAGGGTGATTATTGATAGGCTGACAAAGTCAACCCATTTCTTTTCATTCAAGACCAAATATTTAGCTTAAGATTATGCAGGGCTATATATTAGAGAGGTTGTTAGGTTGCTTAATGTCCATATATTGATTATTTCAAACAAAGGAGCATAATTTATAACATCCTTTTGGAAATCATTCAAGAAGGGTCTAAGGACGCAGATAAATCTTAGTACAACATTTTTTCCCATACCAAAAACCAAGATGAATACACCATCTAGACGCTCAAGGATATGTTATGGGCGTATGTGCTAGATTTCTAAAGAAATGGGGATGATCACTTGCAACTTATCATGTTTTCTTATAATAATATCTATTGTTCCAGCATCAATATGGCACCGTATGAGGCTTTATATGGAAGAAAATATATATCCTCTCTTGGTTGGTTCTAGGTTAGAGAATTAGTATTGTTTGGACCAGACTTAGTGCAGCAAGCCTTGAAAAAAGTTAAGTTAATTATACACTGATGTTAATAGCTCAAAGCCATCAAAAATCATACGCGGATATTAGGTAGTGAGACTTAGACTTTGATGTTTATGATTGGGTATTTTTTTAAGTTTCTCCAATGAAGGGCATTATGAGACTTTACAAGAAGGAAGAATTGAGCCCTAGGTACATCGAGACTTATTGCATCTTGCGATGGATAGTTCAAGTTGCCTATGAACTAGAGTTACCTCTAGAGTTAGATAGTATTACATGTTTCTATTTTATGAAAATGTATTAGAGATCCAACACATATAGTCCCAATAACAGATGTTCAGATATTAAGGGATCTATCTTATGAAGAAGTCCCTATTTTCATAGTCGATCGCCAAATTAGAAGATTGTGGAATAAGGATATACTTATGTGAAAGTGTTGTGGCAGAGCCCTAATGTTGAGGAGCTGACGTGGGAAGTTGAGGAGTTTTTTCCTTCAGAAGAGTAGCCCTATATTTGAGTATATGAGGTATGTTACTGTACGATTCCTTTTACTATTAGTGATGCTTCTTCAAATAGCATTATCATTCGAGAATGAAGTCCCTAAGGGGGGAATGATGTAACACCCCATTCGTTTGAATGTTGGAATTAACTTCTACTTTTGGAATCAGACTAAGACTTTTTAATATATTAAGGTGGATTCTTCATGGGTTAATTTAATTTAACAAAGATCGTAAATTAAGTGTGAAAGTCAAGGAAGTTACCAAATAAAAGTCAAAAAAAATTATTATAAATATTTTTAAAGAATTCTCTTAAATTTTGGGTCAAATGTCTCAACACTTTTCTCCTTATATGTAAAGAAATAGAATTCCCATCCCTAATCTAAGTTCTACGAGTCTAGTTTCCATCAAATTAAACCTCTTGTCCATACGACTTCAAAATGGTGAGATATGTATGTTTTCATGGAACTGCACCAGCAGGCACCTCTATGTAGGTCCCCCTATCTTAAAGTCAGTTGTTCTTATAAAAGACCATCACCTCCGTTATTTTTAAGGAAACCAGATAAAAACAAAGAGAAAGTCAAAACTCACCTTTCGAATACTCCTTGGATGCTTAGATTCTAAACTTGAAAGTTTAATGGAAATTGCTTTACATTGCAAGCTCGTCGAGGTGATATACTTTTCTTGTTAATTTAGGCTCCGTGTGTTATTGGTGCAAAGAGGCAGAATTTTAAGCTTATTATTTCAAATATTTTGGTTGAGATAATCTTATTTTTACAACCCTCATTCGTAATTCCAAATCCTAGTATCGTTTCTATTAATTTTTGAGCCATGTGGTTGTGTTTTTGATATTGTGGCTTTGGGTAGCCCTTTGTCTTAGTTATTTGAGATATTATTATTATGTATTAATGGTGTTAAGGTTATGGAGGTAATGGGGGGATTGGTGTGATTCTTATTCAGGTCGTATTGAATGGTTTTTAAGTTGAACGGCACGAAGAACGACTATTAAGTTGCCTCCGAAGCTTGTCACTCCTTCGAGATTTTATTGGAATGTCTTTAATGGATATAGATTTTGATTATTGTCGTTATTAGACTTATTTTATTCCTTGGACCTTTTTTGGTCACAAGTGTTGCATTAGCGCATTTTTCATTAGTTATGGCTTTTTTTGTAGGTGTATTGATTTTTGTATTATTGCATTTCTTTTGGTTGGAAAAGCTGCATAGAGACACCTTTTGTGAGTCTGTTGAAAGGTATATTAAGGCTATTATTTCTCTTCTAGAATGATCTAGATGGACTAAGCTTTTTATAGCCTATTTATTGTCATTATATGACTTGTATCCGTACCCTATTAAGTTGTCTACCACCATATATTTAATTTCTACCGCTGACACTCTACTCCTTACCTAGTAGCCTAGAAAAGCATGATATGATTATGTTTTGATCAATTATGATTACTTGTTATTATTGTGATATTTTGTCGTCTAGTTGCCACCTATGAGCTTGTTTTGGCCTCAGCAGACACTGATACTGCAGGGTTCTAGAGCATATAGATTGACTATAGGGTAGACCGACCCTACAGGCTGGGTACACTGAGCCTATGGGCTGAGTAGATCAAGCCTATAGGGCGGGTAGATTGTAGATATGGGAAAGGATGGTTTTACCTATGGAGAAGCATATATGAATTGCACCATGGAGCCTCAGATCTACATTGATTCATGGCACAAATACATTTAGACAGTTAAAATCAAATTATCATTCAGATCCCAGTAAGGGGGCTAATATGGGTATTTAGCAACTGTTTGCACTTTTTAAGACTTATAGTAATTGTGTGTTGTTCGTACCTATGGGGCTTATGGAGGCCAGATCAAGTTATTACTTGTTATGTGTTTATATTGCCTTTTTATATAGAGATAAAATATTGTAATTATGTTTCACCATCATGAAAGAGTGTTATGCTTACCCCGACTGATACCACCATTCAGTATCGTGAACTAGACCCTATTAAATATAGGCAGGTGTTTTCTTATAACATATTCATTCCAGAATAGAAAATGAAATTGAGAATCAAAATTGCGCTTAGAGCCTATCGCTAGATTGAACAACACAATAGAGACTTGCTCTTTTCATTAAGTACTTATATTTTTGTCTCAACTTTTAGTTGCCTTACATACTCTATACATTATTTCTTATAGATGCCCTATTGCCTGGGGGCGCTGCAATCACGCCTGCATGTCCTGAACGATGATTAGATAGACCTGTTGAGTACTATATCAGAGCTTTGTATTTTTTCTATTTATAGTGTTTGGGTAGTTTGGGGCACTGTCCCATCAAGTATTGTATTCATAAAGGCTAGCAGACTAGTCAATTGGGTTGCATAGTATTGATGGTAATCATTTTGGCCTTGCATGTTTGTTAGCTACATATTGTTAGACAAATGGGCCTTGTTGTTGTGTTGGTAGTAGTTAGTAGCTTATTGGCCTATTTGATATTTTGTATTCATGATTCAGTTATTATATAGATATCATGGTGGCCATGATGGCCCGTACAATATTTATGCTTTTTTAGATATCATGACAGCCTCAATGTCCCAAAACAGGACTTATATGTTACCTGCGTATTGCTTTATATGAATTATTGGGAATAGTTACTTTGTTGCTAAAGCGGGTGACAGGGTCCTTGCCGGCCGAGGGCTTATTTTAAGCCAAGATATACTTTTTTTCCCTTGACTATGTGTGTGGCTACCATGCGCCATTAGCAAATGGTTTAACAAGGTCAGCTCAAGCCTAAGTTTTGGAAGTAGGTGCCAGTTGTCCCCTCGAATTTGGGTTGTGAAACGAATAACCCTTTGTTCTTTTCTTAAGGATTTTGGTCTAATCTCGATGCCCATTGTAGAATTTAGATTAAAACGGCACTTAGGTGTGGGCTCACTTTTCATTAAAAATATATCATAGGGGAATTTTGAACACACCATTGATTCCAAAATATTGAATTATGTAGGGTATCATATCTCTTTTGTGCACATAGGATTTTGAATAAATTTCGAGCACCCTGTCGAAGGGTCGAACTTTCCCAAAATAGTTGATACAATACCTTGCTGGTGCAAGAGTATTTTACCCTTCGCATTCGCAGGAATAGGGCTACATTCGTGGAGTCCATGTGAAATGGTCTCTGTATTCGTGGGACCCTTATCGCATTTGCAAAGTTCAATGGGTTAGGCATCTACTTTCACGGGCAAGGGGGTGCGTTCGTGGAGCTTTATCTCCTTTCGCTCTATGTTCGCTGGTCTCCCTCCACATTCATCAAGGTCTAGACCTTTTCCTTCAGTAATCATGGGCCATTTTGCCCGCATTCATGTAGGACAAATCCTTTGTCTTTTAATGAAATACCAAAGTCGTTATTCTTCCATTGTTTGTTACGCCGATGTCTTTTCAGATGGATTATCTTCCTGTACACTACTATAGCAGACTTGAGTTTAATAGTCTTTCCTTAGCTAGATAGTAACACAACTCTAGATCCATATATCAATAACTCCCTGATTTCATTGGTCCCATATCACTTGATTCTTGGTTTTGGAAGTGTATTCCTTGATTCTGGTTGGATGTGGTTTGGGATATAGTGATTTATTGATGGTACTAAGAGTGTGGGTACTCCCTGTGATGGTCAATTGGCCGCTGATCCTAATTCTTACTGATTCGCCTCTACTCATTGTTCAAGTCCCCAAATGACTCCACCATGCGTGATTCAAGTCCTTGCCTTGGTATTATCATCTTGATTCAAGTCCATGGCCTTACTTAGCCATGGTTTAAGTCCACTGCCTTTGCCATCCTTGGTTGATATTCATAGCTATTTATCAACCTTGGTTCAAGTCTATAGCTACTATTACCTCGGTTGAAGTCCTTGGTCTCATTTACATATGGTTCAAGTCCACGATTATCCTGATCCTTCGTTATTCCAAATATAGGTTCAACTCCCTCAACCACTTATGTTTATTTGATTCAAGTCTTTAACCATTTCATGCTTCGAGTTCAACCATTAGGCTTTAAGAGTGATTTAATTTAAGTTCGCGGGATTTTATGACACTGTTGTTACTAAATAGGTTTTCTTCATCTCATTTCAACCATCACTGCTCCTGTCGGGCTTGTGGGAGTCCATTTTGGTTGCTACTTTTAGACGTGTGTATGAGCGTACCCGTTAGGTTTATAGGATCCCAATGGATTTAGTTAGTGTCTCTCTTTCTCTTTGTGTGTGGGTACGCTTGTGTACACACCTATTTTATTTGTTGTTCCTGTCTTTAGAAGTGTTTAGTTTCTCGCATTTCAGATTACGTTTGCTTTTTAATTAGTCGGCCTATGATGCGTACTGGGTTCCTATTATTTTGGTACTCATACTACACTTTGCATCTATTTTTATGATTTAGATCAGAGTACTAGCTATCAGCGTTGATCTCGAGCCACCTACAGTCTTTATCGAAGTTAAGGGTGAGCACACATTCTGGATTTACCTGTCTCCCTCTATATTTATGTATGGCTTGTCTTTTCTATTTTGAGACAGTCTTGTTTATGTGGTCCAGTTGTGGAACTTGTACTGGTTTTGATAGTAGCTATATACATGTTACTTCAAGGTTATAGGAGAGATCCTTTGTTTGTATATATTTTGATTTGTTTTTGCCCATTTATTTATGTTTTGATTATTTTATTATTATTTTTAGTTTAGATGTTGGTCTTCTACCCTTACATCCCATTATTCACAGTTTTGGGATATGAGTTGGCTTGCCTACTGGTGGGTAATAGTAAGCGCCATCATGACTCAAGGATTCAGGTTGTGACATTTTATTTGGATACAATTATCATTCTTTTAAAAGTCTTTCTCATTTAGTTGTATTTAAAAGTTTATTCAATTTTTGTCTTAATATCTTCCACTTTTACTATTTAGTACACACATAAACATATATATATCTAGAGAGAGATGATATTAGTTAGATACTTTTTTAGTATATGTAATGGCCCTCGAGGTCATTTTCTTCATTCTCCAACCTTGTCAAGGTTGATAGATTTACTACAGCGACCCCAAGTCATTTATGACTTGTTGGCACTGACAATTCGGTCGTCCAATCGTTCGTTTGGGTTTTATGCCCGTTTCCCTGTTTTAGAGCTTTCATAATTTGAAAAATTGACTTCGGTCATAAATTCAAGACAATGACCTAAATTTGGACTATAGATGACTTTGGTAAACATTCTTGGAAGACATGCTTGGGCGATTCAATGGTCCAATTTCAAGAAAATTTCGTGATGAATCTGGTGGTGAGTTTTGAAATATGACGAGAATCTTCGTGTTAGGTAAGAATTTGTTTTTAGCCACTGCTATAGTGATTTTTAGAGTTGTATTTTATTTAAATTGTGGAGGTTGTAACCTAATCAATTCAAATCCGATTTGAGTGATTTTTAAGGCTATATTATGGGGTTTTTCTCAAGGATGTAGTAGTATAATTTTTTTGGGTTGGGAATGTATCATTTTTTTTGGAAATAGATGATCAAGAAGTTGCCATTTTCTTCTTTGGTTCAAACTTTTAAGAATTTTCATTTCATGCTAGTTTTGCATAGTTTTCCAAACCCAAATTGTGTTATAATGTCGATTTGTCAGCTCAGGGTGATGTTTAGAAATTATTTTTAGGGTCAATTCTAGAATTTTGGATGTGGGTCCCACTTTGCTCATTTTAAATCCCAAAATTGGCCCATATCTAAATTCGATAATTTTAGTGCCAGAACGATTGTATTGATGATGTGATTAACTTTTGTTTGCATGGACGTGATTTGAGGCGATTTGGAAGATGAGAGCTTCATTTTGGTGGATTCGGAGCGTGCGTGATTCGCTTCGAGGTAGGCTACGGTCTCCCCCTTTTAACTGAACTCTACATGTGACTTAGGCGAGTATTTGCCAAGATTAGCATTCTCCTCGCCTGATCCCATTTTCTTATTTATGAGTGAGCGTAAAGCTAGAATAGTCCCATGAAATCCTTAGATTAGGTTGTAAGCTTTTGTTGTGCTTGCGACTTAGCATTTCTTATCCTGTTTAGGATCGATATTGATGGCCTTAGACTAGGTTTGAGACTTAGGCTCCTTGTAATGTGGTTGTTTCCATCTTAGTTAGGCATAGCTTTCGGTAGGGCTTATTTTGGATAGGATAGCCCTTTTATGCTAGTGCTTGAGACCTCTAGGCTTGTCGTAGACGTAGGTTTGGCTTAGCGATGCTTGTTGGGAGAAGAAGTGGATTATTTTGGGGTAAGGCATCGTACCTAGATATATTTCTCCCCTTTTATGATTTGAAACAATACCTCGATTGTTTCACTTTTTATTAGAGGTATCTTATGATGCCATCATATCTGCTATCTATTGTTAGGCCCGAGGCTAAGGAGAGATTGGATCCAAGGTTAGTCCCTTGACTTGTTGTCTGCTAGGATTTGATATTTTCTTATGGTTGTGAGTATCTTGTTTGGATGGTGGTGATTGTATGCTTGCATTGTTTGAGAATATTCACTCATTTTGTGCAATGATCCCGGTATTTCATTGGCTTTTAACTACAATTTTGAGAAGGATTTCTCCCACTTTTCTACTTTTAAATTAGTTTTAAAGGAGTCGTACCACCTGAATACGTGGTCATTGGTTTTTGGAAACTTATGAGGCATCGGGGGAACATTCTCCTTTTTCTACTTGAGACATTAGAAGCATCTGGGATGCACTCGGTTTTACTTGGATATTCGGTGCATCGACGCCCTTGCTTAGACCACTGATACCCCCGGGTTTAGCCTTGCTAGCTGGGTAGGTGGCCCTTTTTCAGGGTGCTCATGGTTGTGGTTACTGGTTTACTGATATTTGATGCGGTGATTCTCTTTCTACATTGGCTTGGTTGCTCACTCTCCAGTACCACTACAAGGATGCTGTTTTTCTATGTATGACCTTGTTAGGGCTCAGGCAGTGTATACGGACTTCCCACATCCCCTATGGGCCCCCCCTCGACTAGTGCACCACTAAATTGGATGAGGGAGTAGCATGGGTCCCACCTAGCAGGCCGGGGGCCAGTGTGTGTCTATACACTTGTTTTTGTTGTTTTGAGAAAGCCACTGATGATGTCACTGGTTTTTACTATAGATTTGTAGTCATTAGCATCGCCTATCACCAAAATACTTGTATGGTGTGGTCCCCCTAGTTTATGGGGGCCGAGGGTATGTTTATCATTGTTTGTACCTTCCGAAGGTATGGGCATCTGATCGGTGATTGTCTGATTATACTTGCTCTTATTTCTTGTTGTACATGTAGATGGTACTTTTGGTTATATTGATAGCTAGTTTACGTGGAATTTGAGTTGGATTATGGTTGGAAATTCCTACTAGGCTCAGCCGGAATAGTCCTAGATTTTTATGTTGTTAGAGTTGTCAGTTAGCACTGTATTTTTATTAGTACACTCCTATGATGCCTTCTACCCATTAATAGGTTGTTGGATTACGTTTCAAGTGAGTTCTTAGACTATTTATTTATCTATGTTTCCAGTCTTCTTGCCTTATCTTTTTGTCATTCTTGTGATAATTCCTGATTAATTACTTGTGCAGTATTTATCAGGTAAATACTGCACAAGTCACTAATCAGGAATTATCACAATAATAATAGAAACATAAACATAAGGCAAGAAAAGTGGAAACATAGATGAAGAAATACAGTCATAGAACGTACATAAAATGCAATCCAACAACCTATTAACTAGAAGAAGGAATCACTGGAGTCTACTAATGAAAATACAATACTAACTAACAACTCTAACCCCATAATCATCTAGGAACTGTTCCGACTGAGCTTAGCAAGAATTACCAACTATAATCCAACCAAATTCAACGTAAACAATCTATTAATACAACCAAAAGTACCAGCTACATGTACAACAAGAGATAAGAGCTAGCATAATCAGACAATAACCAACCAGAAGCCCACACCCCCTGAAGGTACAAGCAATAAAAACCATACCACTAGACCTTATAAAACCAGGGGACCATACCACAAGAGTATACTGGTGATAGGCAATGCTAATGAATACATGTTTGTAGTAAAATTAGTGACATCATCAATGGCTCTTACAGATCAACAACCATAAGTATATAGATCCACCCTGACCACCCAGCTAGCCAGGTGGGACCTATGTGACTCCCTCATCCAGTTCAGTGGTGCATTGGACAAAGTGGCCCAAAGGGGACGTGGGAAGTCTATATACATTTCCTGGGCCCGAACCAAGTCTTACATTGATAAATAGAATCTCCGTAGTGGTACCATAGAGTGAGCAACCAAGCCAAAGTAGAAAGGGCGTCACCGTGCCGAATATCAATACACTTGTAACCTCAATCGTGAGCACCCTGAAAAGAGGCCGTCCACCCAGCCAATAAACTCCCAAGGGCATGGCCTAGCTAGCAAGGGTACACTTGGGGCATCAAATGACTAAAAAAGGGCGTCAACGCACTGAATAACCAAGTAAAACTTAGCGTATACCAGATGCCTCCAATTCCTCAAGTAGAAAAACTTGCACGTCCCTGATGCCTCTTAAGTTTCAAAAACCAGCGACCAGGTATCTAGGTGGCACGACTCCTATTAAAAGTAGTTTAAAAGTAGAAAAAGTGTGAGAAATCCTTCTCAGAATAGTAGTTAAGAGCCAATGAAATACCGAGATCATACCACTAAACGAGTGAATATGCTCAAACAATGCAAGCATGCCATTACCAACATCCAAATAAGATACACAAAGCCTTGAGGAAATAACAAGTCCTAGCACACAACAAGTCAAGGGACTAACTTGGGATCTAATCGTTCCTCAGAGACAGCCTCAGGCCTAACAATAGTTAATAGATAGGATGGTATCATAAAGCTACGGCTAAACAAAAGTGAAACAATCGAGGCATTTCTTCAAATCATAAAGGAGGAAAAATATCTCTAGGTGAGTTGAATTATCCAAAAATAAGCCACCTTAGCTCCCAACCAAAACTGCTAAGCCAAACCATTGTCTACGATAGGACCCAGATGTCACAGGCACTAGCATAAAAGGGGTATCCTATCCATAATAAACCCTATCGGAAGTTACGCCTAGTTAAGAGAGCAACAACCACATAATAAGGCACCTAAGGCCAAAACCTAGCCTAAGGATATCATTATCTATCTGAAAAAAGATAATAAATGCATAGTCACCACCACAACAAAAGCATACAACCTTATCTAAGGATTTCATGGGACTATTCTAGACAAAGGCTCACCCCGGGAACAACAAAATAGGATTGGGTGAGGAGAATGCTAATCTCGGCAAATACTCACCTAAATCATATGTAAAGTATACTGAATGATATCTAATAGGGTTCATTCAATGGGTAGACCATAGCCTACTTGAAAGCAGATCACGCGCGCTCTAAATCCACCACAATAAAGCTCTCGTCCTCTGAATCATCTCCAATTGCCGCCACACTAACAAAATGTTAATAGCATCAACAATACGATCATATTGATACTAAAATCAACAATTTCGGAGATGGACCAACATCAGAGTCAAAATTGGAAATTATGGGACCTGCTCTATAACTTATGAAATTGACTTTGAGAATAGGTCCTAGATGCTAAACATATCTTGTGTTCCAAAAGGAAACACATTTCGAACACTAAAATAAATACAAAACACACATGCACCACACTAATCAACTTAGCCCAAGAACTACTAAAATCAAGGAGAATAGGGAATTTTACCTCAAACAAATTCTTTACTCTTCATTCTGGGCGCACCACTGGATTCCCGTTGAAAAACCATGCGAAATAGCTTTTGGAATCACTCAAATTGCCTCAAAATTAAGTAAAATTGATGTTCAAAGTTAATGAAATAACTGAAAATTGAACTTTCAAACGATTCTCATGTTGCCCCAAAGAGGCGGGCCTTGCTTAAGCGAGGACCTAGTCGATTTAGAGAGGGGTCACTTTAGCGGCAACCTCCCATGCGGTCCTGGTCACTTTAGCGACCTCATGGCCGCTTTTGTGGCACTCACTTTAGTGACTAGGAGTCTATTTAGCGACGGTACCAGACCCAACTTGTGCATAATAGACTTTGGCATGTCCAATTCCCCAACAGGGTGCTCGAGATTCATTTACAACCCCATGTGCAAAAAAAAATATATGCTACCCCCTCGAATTTGATGTTCCAAACTCAATGGCATAGTCAAAATTTCCATACGAGGTCATTCTGAATGAAAGTGGGTTCCACACCCAAGGCCAATTTTGAGACAAATTCCACAATGGGCTTCGGGATTAGACCAGAAGCCTCGAGAAGTGAACAAAGAGTCATTCTAGACCAAACTCGACAATTCGGAATTAACCAAGCTGTCAGAATTTTAATCCGAGCATTTCTTCCTTTAATATTGACCAAAGTCAACTATAAGCCAAATTTTGAAGGCAAAAGTTCCAATTGGTCCTAAACTCGTATCGATCGCCTCGGTACTAATCCAACTATGTTACTAGCCTAACTTGGCCATTCTAGATCTGATAGAACCATCAACATTTTGTCCTGAGGTCGGTTTCCTGAAATTATGACCAAAGTCAACTTTTTATGTTATAAAAGCTCTAGAAAAGGGAAATAGGCATAAAACCCAAATGAACAACCGAGCGACCGAACTGTCAGTGCTAGCAAGTCATAAATGACTTGGGGTCGCTGCAGGAAAGCTCTAAATATTGAAAAGATATGAAAATGAAGAAAATGGCCTAGAGGGTCATTAAAATATCCAATACTAAAAGAACTTTTGTCCGCTAAAGTAAAAGTACAGTAAAGGCATGAAGCCACGAAAGGATGAGGGAACAGGGCCTGCACGCTCTTCCAGACTCTAGGACACCATCTCAGATCGAACAACACTATCACAAACTCGAGTTGATAGGAAAATCTTCAAATTCCCTTCAAACTCCCCAAACTCCTCCAAATCACTTTATGGGCTTCCACTCTCACTCACTTATCTCAAACTTGATCAAAACACTAGTTTCCAACTAAGGTCGACCAACCTAAAAATAAACCATCCACATGACCAATACATGACAATGGCAGATCCAACTCAATCAAAAATTCCAAATACTTGTCTTATGCTTCTAAATCCCTTCCTCTAAGCCAGTAAGGATGTTCTGCCGATCCTTAGCTATCTTGAGTGCTACCAATATACTTTGAAACATGCTTACCAAACCTCACTACACAACTTCAGGGGGTCACATAACTTAATTAGACTTCAAGGGATGAAAGAAGCTAAAATAGGGAAACTGAGCTTGGGCAAAGCTCAAAATTTCAATCTGAATTTTCAAATCCAAAAATGCAACTAAAACTCACCTTTTGAAAATGAACACTCCGTTCCAAAAGACCAATTTACTCCGTGAAGGACTGATTCTGGCTCCTCCAACTTACTCCCATCATAGGCACATCAGAAACACCGGCACTTAGTGCGCACAAACCACACTACTTTCTCAAATTTGAGCCAACTATCCTATCCAAGGGTAATAAGCTACTAGTGGACACGCAAACATAGAAAGCCGATCGGTAATGGTCCAAGGGCATCTATCCCTAGTCACAACCATCAAATTGTACCGAATATGCCAAAATCAAGCCTTCCATCATGAATTAATTCAAAGTTTCCACACCCCATGAATTACTTGGACTTTATTTTATAATTGAGGTTTCTAACCAACTCCCCAACTTCCAATTTAGGTTATATCTAAAGCCACCAATGAAAACCAATACTCCAACACTAACTGACCAACAAAGCCTCAACAATCACCATCACCACCATGAAGAACTAATAAAAGTAGTAACAAGGCATGAAGGGAGATCATACTCCCTAATTCCTCAACAAGTCATAACCGGCACCCAAACTCTTGAGAGAGATAGGGGATAAAAGATTGAATGAACGGACCACAATTTAGAAACCGAGAACAAGGCTAAGCTAAATAGGAAGAGACATCTAACTATAAGTACCACAAAGGATCCAATTTGGTAGGGTAATAAAGAAAACCTCAACCCACAACCTCAAAATGAACCAGCCAATACCCAACAACAAGGATAGCTATCTAGGCCAAGAAGCTAGAATGGACGGAGAGAATACTAACCATGGCAACTCTAACTATACAAAAAGGATACGGGGAGTTATTCGACCATTAGCCACTAGAAACACGCAACTAGGGCAACCCTTAAGGACAACAAGATCCTCTAGTATTACAACTCCCAAAATTACACAACTAGTCTAGCCACCTATCCAACCACGGTCAGCACCATAACAAAATACACGGTAGGGGAGTTGCTGAACTACCACAGCGTCAATAAGAGATCGACCTAGAAGATCCTCTACTAAAAGAATTCAACTATTAAGCTAAAACACACACATACATATGTCTAGATAAAGCAACCATAATAGTTAGGGGATAACTAATAAGCCAAATAGACAAGTATGGGGGTGGAAACCTCAAAATCACACCAAATGAACAATATAAATCAAAATGAGGAAATCAAGCAAATTTCACTGATACATAGATTCTTGGCCTCTGATCGACTTATAAAATCATTGAATGGATCACAACTGACCTCAGCCTGAATATATTTTGCATCACCAGCAACCCTCTAAGCTCTGCCTCTAACAGGAGGGGACATAAAACTCTGATACTGATATGGTTGAGCAAACTGTGCATGGGTTCCATGGCCAAAATCTCCATAGGTACGACAAGGCTCAACAAATCTTTTCTGGTAAATATGAGGATCCTAAAACATCAAATCTCTCCTGGGATACTCCCGGGACTAGTGGTAAAGTGAACCATAGTCATAACACCCTCGTAACTATTGACTGAAAACCAGAGGTTGGCTATGTTGGCCATAACTCGGACCGGCACTAGAGCCACCCTGACAGGGTTGGCTTCTATTGCTATTTTTTTCACTATATCGGGGCCTTATGATGCTCATTAATAAAGTGACCTTCTTCGTCAGCCTCATAGCAACCGTCACCAATGATATCCTACTTAAAGGACCCATATGAGATTACATAAACCCTAACACTTGAAGGCACAATATGCTCAACTTTAGAAGTAAGACCTGTACCCTATCTTATATAAACCCCATATCTTTTCTCAAAACCTTTTGAACATGAGGTACTATAGTTGTGGAACTGGTGAATCGAGAATGAAGTTGACACTTGCCAAAATGATACTTGCCCTAAAGTAGGATGCAATCATGACTATGCTGATGGAGATGCTTGTTACCACTACCTCCACATGCCTCGAAGCATGCCTAATCCACTACCCTCCCATGGCTAACAATCTAGGGAAAGGTAGACCCAACTACTATGAAATGCTCCGACTCCAAGTAGAGTGGCATGGATAATCCCCTGATGATCTCCCGGCTCATATCCCTATCTGTAATAGATTATGTGGGGTTATTCCCAGCCCACTCAAGAAATTCCACGACATAGTTCGATACTGAGGATAAACCTTGCTAAGGAACTACTAACCATCTCTAGCCTGAGAGCCACCTATCAAAACTCTAGTAGAATCTGTTGATGCTCTGACCGTGTCCAATAGGAAACTTATGCTATTCATCTAACAAGGAATAGATTCCAACGGATCATTTTAGAGATTATTCAAAATAAGGACGCACGATAAGGATTCAAGAATAGAATTCCCTAAAAATGCCCCATAGACTTCCAAAGATAGGATACGAATGTTGCCACACCGATCCACATGAGTCTACTAGGAATTACCCTCATACCAACGATGCTTGTCAACCAAGAGATCTGATACTAACTTGTCATGAATCAATTCCTTAGGACGTGATGGCACTTACTAATACTCACCCATAAGTAAGCCTAACTCTTAAACCTTAGCCCGAAACCAAAAGCAATGAGCTATTAATCGGAAGATAAATAAATAAGAAGAAAGTAAGTAATAATGAGAAGAAAGAGGATGACTAAAACAAATATAGGAAAGCACCCCAAGACCTGGCATCAGTCAGTAATCGAGCATCTAAACAACAATAAAAGTGCATGGCTTTTATGAATATAATAAGAGTGCAGAGAGTCTTCGAAATCAAGTAAAGACTAGTCCTAATCTAGCATTGATAGAAATCGGAAATTTCGGATGCCAGGAGCTCAACAAATCTATGAGGCAGAAGCCGCTCCCCATAGGTTAAAATCAACAATGATGACACATACTATGATTTATAGGGAGCAGATGTGTAGTATGAGTAACAAACAAATGGTACTTGATAGGTATAGGCCGATTGAGCTCCACAGACAAAGTAAGTATAATGAACATATAATCAAGTAAATACTGCACAAGTAACTGATCAGGAATTATCACAATAATGACATAAAGATAAGGCAAGAAAAATGGAAACATAGATGAAGAAATACAGTCAAACAACGCACTTGAAACGCAATCCAACACCCTATTAATGAGATGAAGTCATCATAGGATTCTACTAATGAAAATACAGTGCTAATTTATAACTCTAACCACATAATTATTTAGGAACTGTTTCGACTAAGCCTAGAAGGAATTACCAACCATAATCAAACCAAATTCCACGTAAACAATCTGTCAATACAACCAAAGGTACCAACTACAAGTACAATAAGATATAAGACCAAGTATGATCATAAAATAACCGACCGGACGCCCATACCCCTAGAAGGTACAAGCAATGACAAACTACCATCGCCTCCATAAAACTAGGGGACCACACCATACAAGTATGCTGGTGATTCGCAATACTAATAAATGTATATTTGTAGTTAAATCCAAGGACATGATTGGTGGCTCTCAGAAATCAACAACCCAAGTGTATAGAAACACCCCGGCCCCCGGCCTGCCTAGTGGGAACAATGCTACTCCCTCATCCAGTTTAGTGGTGCACTGGCCAGAGGGGCTCAAAGAGGACGTAGAAAGTCCGTATACACTGCTTGGGTCCGAAATAGAAAGGGCGCGGCACGCTGAATATTAGTAGACAAGTATAGTCAACCAGTAAACTCCCTAAGCATGGCCAAGCTAGCAAAAGTGTACTCGGGGCCATCAGTGGGCTAAGAAAGGATGTCAATGCACCAAATAGCAAAGTAAAACTGAGTGTATACCATATCCCTCCAATGCCTCATAAGTTTCAAAAACCAAGGACCAAGAATCCAAGTAGCATGACTCTTGTTAAAACCAGCTTAAAAGTAGAAAATGGGTAAGAAATCCTTTTCAAAACAGTAATTAAAAAATTATTGAAATACCGAGATCGTACCACAAAATGAGTGAATATTCTCAACCAATGGAAGCATGCCATCACCAATATCCAAACAAGATACACACAACTATAAAAAAAATACTAAATCCAATCACACAACAAGTCAAGTGACTGACCTGGGATCCAATCGCACCTCAGAGATGGCCTTGGGCCTAATAATAGTTAATAGATAAGATGGCATCATAAGCCTACTGCTAAATAAAATCGAAATAATCGAGGCATGGCTTCAAATCCTAAAGGGGGAGAAATATCTCTAGGTATGACACCTTACCCCAATATAAGCCACCTCAGCTTCCAACCATCAGTCCTAAGCCAAACTTATGGTTGTGACAAGCCCAGAGGTCTCAGGCACTAGCTTCAAAGGGAAATCCTATCCATAATAAGCCCGTACCAAAAGCTACCCCTAGCTAAGAGGGAAACTACCACATAATAAGGTGCCAAAGTCCCAAACCTAGCCTAAGCACATCAATTTCAATCCTAAATAAGATAATAAAGCAAAGGCACCACTACAAAAAAATCTTTCAACCTAATTATAGGATTTCATTAGACTATTCTAGCCTAAGGTTCACTTCGGAACAAGAAAATGGGATCAGGTGAGGAGAGTGCTAATCTCAGCAAAAAATCACCTGAGCCGCATTTAAAGTATACTGGATGATATCGAATTGAGTTCAGTCAAGGGGGAGACCATAGCCTACCTCGAACCCAATCATGCACGCTTCGAATCAACCACAATGAAGCTCTCGTCCTCTGAATTGACTCTAATTGACACCATGCTAACAAAATATTAATCACATCATCCATATGATCATTTTGATACTAAAATATATGAATTAGAAGATGGACTAATTTCAGAGTAAAAATGAGGAATTATGGGACCTGCTCTATAACTTATGAAATTTACTCCGAGAATAGGTCCTAGATGCTAAACCTAGCTTGTGTTCTAAAACGAAACACATTTAGAACACTAAAATAGTTACTAAACACACATGCACTGCACTAATGAACTTAGCCCATGAACTACTAAAATCAGGGGAAATAGGGAATTTTACCTCAAACAAATTCTTTACTCTTAATTCTGGACACACCACTGGATTCCTATCGAAAAACCAAGAAAAATAGCCTTTGGAATCACTTAAATCACCTCAAAATTGATAGAGAAATCGATCTTCAAAGTTAAAGAAATAACTAAAAAATGAACCTTAAAATGACCCTCAGGTGTCGCTTAAGTGGACACCCGCTAGTCGCTTAAGCAATCACCCTAAAAAGGCGGGCCTCGCTTAAGGGAGGACCCAATCGCTTTAGCGAGGGCTCTTGTCGCTTTAGAGACAACCGCCCATGAGGACCTGGTCACTTTAGCGACCTCCAAGCCACTTTTGCAACACTCGCTTTCCCGACCAGGAGTCATTTTAGCGATGGCACCAGACCCAGCTAGTGTAAAATGGACTTTGGCATGTCCAATTCTCCGATGGGGTGCTCGGGATTTATTTGAAACCCTGTGCATGCAAATGAGATATGCTACCTATTAAAATTTGATGTTCCAAACTCAATGGCGAAGTCAAAATTTCCATACGAGGTCCTTGCGACTAAAAATGGGTCCCACACCTACATCCATTTTGAGCTAAATTCCACAACAGGCCTCAAAATTAGACTAAAAGCCTCAAGAACTGAACGAAGGATGGTTTAAGACCAAACTCGACATTCCAGAACTAACTATCCTATCATAATTTTCATTTGAGTGCATCTTCCAAAAATATTGACCAAAGTCAACTATATGCCAAATTACAAAGGTAAAAGTGCTAAATGGTCCTAAACTCATACCAATATCCTCGGTACTCATGGTGACCATGTTATTAACTTAATTTTTTTATTCCAAGTTGATAAAAAAATCAGAATTTCATTCTGAGGTTGTTTTCTTGAAGTTATAACCAAAGTCAACTTTTCAATTTATAAAAGCTCCAAACGGAAAATGGGAAACCAAGCATAAAACCCAAATGAATAATTGGGCGACCAAACTGTTAGTGCCAATAAGTCATATATGACTTGAGGTCACTGCAAGAAAGTTCTAAATGTTGAAAAGATCAGAGAATGAAAAATGACCTGAAGGGTCGTTACGTTGGGACTCTACAAGTGAAAGGACCCATGCATGAATTCCCACCTACCTTAAGCTTTAGAAGCCCTGAATTTCAATGGATTGATGTTTTGACCTTGATTTTTCTCTTGAATTGTGTGAGGAATAAGAAGGCTCATGAGAGAAAACTTTAGAGAGAAGATTTTAGAATTAGAGTGGTAGGGTGAGAATGAGAGGTTTAGGAGGTTTAAGGTAATTAATAGGATTGTATAAACCACTAAAGGCCATCCACATTGATTGATGACTTAATAGAAAAAAGACCAAAACATCCTTAAACTTAACTGAAACGATAATTACACGGAAGGCCAACCATGGACTGTGAATCCCACCATGGCCCGTGGTGGTGGTCGTAGTAAGGGACTCTCATTTGAGTTAGAGGGGGATGAACACCACAGAGGCCATCATGGCTCGTGGTCCCTACCATGGTTGTGGTCCCCACCATGGGTCGTGGTCCCTCCCATCAACCTCGCTCATGATTTAATTTTTACCAGGCTGGACCACGATGGCTCTTCATGGCTCGTTGTCCTTTTCACGACCCGTGAAGGGCTCCATGAAGACCACTTTATGCCAATAAGATGAAAATGTTTGTGAAATTCTCTTTAAACCTTATTTTTTAAATATTCATCTTTTGCAGTGTTACGATATCTCCCCCTTGGTAATATTCATCTTCAAATAGGACTCTATCTAGAAACAATAAAAAAGAAAAGAAACATAGAAGTCCAACATGAATGAAAAACATATCGACATCCATAAAACATGGAATAATCAATCCCAAGCTAAAATATGACTTTAAAACTAATTTCATGAACATGAATGCTTATGAAAATATGAGAATAACTGAAACCCATGGACTTGACTAAGTAGATCATGAAGGAACTCAGTACCTCAACTAAGAACGAAATGAAAGAGATGAGGATATCATGTTAACATATCGACTTTGGCTTTCCGTGTAGCACCTTTAACCTCTTGGTTCCTCCATAAAACTTTAACTGTAACTATTTCCTTGTTTCTCAACTTTCTACCTTGTTGGTCTAAGATCATAACCGGACCCTCATTATATGAAAGACTCTCTTTCAAACCAATGTTGTCCAAAGGCATAATAGAGCTGGGATCACCAATAAACTTCCTTAACAGGGACACATGGAACATCGGATACATTGATGCCAAATAAGAAGGCAAATCCAACTTATATGCTACCTTGCCAATTCATCTCAAAATCTGCTATAGACGTACATAGTGGGGACTAAGCCTGACTTTCTTGCCTACACGCATCACACCCTTCATGGTTACAATTTTCATGCAGACATGACCCAATTATTTACCTCGAATTCTCATTTCCTTTTCCTCACATTTGAATAGGACTTTTATAGACTCTCAGCGGTCTTTAATCTTTTTCTCATCAATCTAAACTTCTCCATAGTCTCGTGTAATAACATGGGTCCTATTAAGGCGACTTTACTAAATTAAAACCAACCAATAGGAAATATATACCTCCTACCATATAAGGCCTCAAATAGATCCATTTGAATGCTGGATTGGTAACTGTTACTATAAGAGAACTTTATCAATGGAAAATGATAATCCTAATTACGTTTAAAATTAATAACACAGGCTCTCCACATGTCCTCTAAGGTTTGTATGTATGCTCGACCTAACCATCCTTCTTAGGGTGAAAAGTTGCACTAAGCTTCACTTTAGTCCCAAGACCCTTTTGGAAATATCTCCAAAGCTGAGATGTAAGATGAGTACCTCGGCCTAATATGATAGAAAATGGGACACCATGAAGCTTAACCAACTCTCAAATATAAAATCTAGAATAATCCTTAGTAGAATAAGTTGTCTAAATGAGTTGATTTAGTTATTCGTTCAACAACCACCCAAATCAAACAATGTTGCCTATAGGTTCAAGCTAAACCTATAATGAAGTCCATATTCAAGATTCCCTCTTCCAAGTTGGAATCTAAATATCTAGAGCCAAACCTCCTGATGTTTGATGCTCAACCTTCACTTGTTGACAATTTAGACAATTTAGACACTTAGCCACAAACTTCACAATATCCCTCTGTATGTCGTTCCACCAATACACTTTCTTCAGATCATAATACACCTTTTTGGAACCAAGATAATAGAATATTGTGAACTATGAGCTTCAAAGAATATTATATCCCTTAAGAAATCAACATTGGGAACACATAAACGACCTTGATATCTCAAAATATTGTCTCCCCCTTGGGGGAAAGCCTCAAAGGCTTTTTTGGCAACCACTTTCTTCAATTCAACCAAAGTAGGATCATTATCTTGCGTGGCCTTAACATCCGCCACAAGATATGATTTAGAACCATTTTAGATAATATCACCACTATTCTCGGAATTAATAAATCAAACACCCAAACAAGCTAATGTATGAACATCCAGTACTAACTGTTATGCCCTGTACTTTTGTACTTCAGAAAGCCTTGTTAAACTTCTTAAAAATTGCCACCTGACCCAAATTAGCTAAAATGCTATCAATAACTCTAAGGAAAGGAGAATGAGATACCCTATAATAGGGAAAACTGGAAGTTGGGTTATAAGAATCCAAAAGGAGTTGGAGGAAAAGTAGTGAGTCATAGGATTTGACTTACTCGCGTAAACTGTCAACTTAGATATCTTATCTACTTAAGCTATTAAAGCCCACATCAAGCTTAAGTAGCAAGGAATGCATCAGCTCTTAATGTAAGATGAGATTACGAACCCACAAAAATAAAGCAGGCAGGTAACAAGTAGGTGATGCACCTACTTGGGCTAAGTAGGTGACTCACCTTCTTGGAGTAGACCCCACGCTGCCATGTGGCAGCGTATGATTGGGCCCATGGATGAAATGGAACCCTAGGGGCTACCATATGTCACCCCTCGGGTTTGCCACATGTCACTCTCCAAGGGAGTGTATATATACATGTCTTGATGACTAAGGATTCATTTCCTTAGTCTTTTACTTAGAAACAAAATAGAGAAAAACGTGAGAGCAAGAGCAAGGCAGCCACGGGTTTCTCCAATTGAAGGTAAGCCTCTGACTTTCATTCTATGAATTAATTATTTAAGGTATATTACTATTTGGGGCAGCGAAAAAGTGACGTGAATAGACCGCAAACTTTCAGCATGTTAACGAGCTTCCGAAGTTAATTTTTAGCAAGGTATGGTTCTCTTCTCCCACATTTTGGTAATGGTTTGGAAATGTTATGAAGGTATAAATATGGATTGGAAACATGAAAATATACATGTTACGACTAAAGAATGTTGCAGGTCATGTAGGGCTGCTTTGATCCTATTTTAATGGGTTAAAGTTTGGCTAGAGTTGTTGTTATTGTGGTGTGGTGTTGGGCATTTTTTTTTAGTGTTGAAAGGATGGAACATGACTAAAAATGACTGTATATTTTTCTGGTTGTATCCAAATGATACCCCATTTCGTGTGGTTAAAGGTTTCACAAAATAGAGATTAAAAACCCTATTTTGATATCAAAGTTTTAAGCGAGTTGTTTGGAGTTTGTGTTGTGTAATGTTAAAATGGTTTACTTGTATATGATCTGCTTATTGTTTTTGTTGGTTGTCTTTAATAATTAAGGAGGTAATTGGAGGTTCAGATAGGACGAGTTATAGAGGAGATGTTGTCTGAATTTCATTAGCTCCTTAACTAACTAATAGAATAGTCGAGACTAGTCGAGAAGTGTAATCAAGGAAGTAATTCTTATGGATAATGGGTGGTAGGTTTAGGATATGGAAAGTTGAAAGTCACTAACCTAAGCATTACTTTCATATTAAATAGGTTAAAGGAGTAACGAAGCGAGTTTGGATACGATTAACCCATAACAGGTATGTAAAACTTATCTTTCTCTTCTTTTGGCATGTCTTCAAGTTAAGTAATAAATGATATAATCTTGAGGGTAAATCTACTCAGAAATGCCAAGCATAATTCACGGTACTTATTTACTTCTTGATGAAAGCACTCTTATAGTAATTGAACTAAGGCTTCTCAAGCCTTCCATACGTTAGGAAGTGATGAGTATAGAAAGCTACCCTTCTCTTCTCTTAATGTGTCCTTGACAGAAATATGATGTTATGATGAGATAATTATGGTACCGAGTCACTTGATGGGTCGGGTATGGTTTATGTATATAAGGATCGGGCCGAACGTCCCTCGGCATATGTTACTATATAAGGATCGGGCCGTATGTTCTTCGGCACATATATATATGATGACTACATAAAGGAAAGTAGGGAGTATGTAAGGCTATACCTTCTTTTCTTTTGGCATGTCTTAGTCCTAAGTGGGTTGTATATAAAATGTGGGGATAACTCCATTCATAGAACTCCAAGTATAATTCATAAACCTTATTCACTTCTAGATGTTAGCACTCCTGCAATAGTTGAGTTATTGCCTTGTGAGACCTCTATATGATGAAAAGTAGTATACATAAAGCCTATCTCTCCTTTCTTTTGGAATGTCTTAAATGTAAGTGAATTGATATATGATATGAGTTTGGAGGTAGTTCAATCCATAAGTTTTGGTCATAACTCATGACTCGTGTTCACTCCTAAATACTAGAAGGCCTAATCTGAATGCCAGAAGTCTTAAATTAATTGAACTACTACCTTCAACCCTTATATATGTTGAATAGTGACTAAGCATGTAAGCTCCTATTTCTAGACTCTGTGATGATAAGTGTCTCTAATTTCATAAGCCATTTTGCATTATCTTAATAAAAGTCTATGATTCCTGAGACTCCGTATGATACTGCCCCTAATGGAATTTAGAGGAGACATGAGATGATGATCATTTTAATCCTCAAATGATAGTTCATGACGATTGTTATATCGAGTCTCAGATGATGATTTAATTACATATAGTTCCTCACTACTCTACTCATGCATGCTTTTAATACATATTTCACTAAGTCCCATAAAGGGCCAGTTATGACCGAGTCCCATAAAGGGCTGGGTATGATATACGATGACATGATTATTCACCGAGTCCCATAAAGGGTCGGGTACGACCGAGTCACATAAAGGGTTGGGTATGACCGAGTATCATAAAGGGCTAGGTATGATATATGATGGTATGAGCATTTACCGAGTCCCATAAAGGGCCGGGTACGACAGAATCCCATAAAGGGTCGGGTAAGATATATGATGGTATAATTATTATAATAGTATGATTATGGACTGAGTTCGTAACTAGAGGGTCGGGTATGGCACATATGTGCATATGATGACCTAATGAAACATTTGTGATACTGAGTCCCATGATGGGTCAGATACAATATATAGGGATGCATATGAAAGCATAATGATGTATTTGTAACATATGAGATGATGTTGTATATAATGGTATGATGTTGTATATGAGGATATGATAACACTGAGTCCCACAGTGGGCTAGGTACTGTATAAGAGGATGATATACATGACCTCATTTTATAAGATGCAGGTGCAGTGATTTATTAAATGTTATACTTGTTTCATGCACCCCTAATTCTATTGTAATCTCACTTATACTGTGTTATGCTTTCTATACTCACTACATATATCGTACTGACCCTCTTTCTTCAGGGTCAGCATTTTATGCCCACAGTTACAGATGTTCATTCTGGAGATCCGCCAACTTAGGATTTCCACTCAGCTTTGTTGGAACTGCTCCACTGTTTTGGAGTGTAGCATTTGATGCTGGTCATTTGATAGATATATTTATTTAATTCAGGGGTACGACGGGGGCCCTGTCCCACCATATGATACAATTAGTACTCTTAGAGATCTGTAGACATGTGTATATGGGTTGTTTTTAAGTTTGTTCAATTGTGCCTATGCAATGCGTTGAAAATATTCTTAGATTATGGCAGCCTTGTCGGCTTGCGTGCCCTTTCATGATATAATATGAATAAAAGAGACTACATGTACATGAAAAAGCTTTGACCCATTGGGGTTTTTATTGTGTAGTATCATATTATACGTAGTTCAACTTGACTATAGCTAATAGATACGTATATGGGGGTCCAGGTCGGAATCTAGTTGCGGCCTACGCGGTTGGGTTGTAACACTAACTCTTTCTTCTCATCCTCAACATGGACAACACTAGTCATGGAAAATGTACTAAGAGCCTCAGAAACCACATTTGCGTTTCCTGGATGGTACAACACACTCATGCAATAGTCCTTCAACAACTCAGGCAATCTGCTTTATCAAAGATTCAAATCCTTTTGAGTGAACACATATTGTAAACTCTTATAATTAGTGAATACATCAACATGGACACCGTAAAGGTAGTGTCTCCACGGTTTCAAAGTAAAAACTACTGCTGCTAACCCTAACTTATGAATGGGATAGTTTATTTCATGCATCTTGAGTTGCCTAGAACCATAGGCTATCACTTTACCATTTTGCGTCAAAACAGAACAAGACTGACTCTTGAATAATCATAATACAAAAAAATGTCATTGGAACCTTCTGGCATAGTCAACATCAAAGCGTAAGTAAGCCTATCTTTCAACTCTTGAAAACTCTTCTCACACGCCATGGACCATTAGAATTTCAGCTTTTTTGTGTTAAAGTAGTCAAAGGTGATGCAATGGAATAGATATCTTCCACAAACCGTCTATAATAACAGGCTAAGACTAAGAAACTCTGAATATCATAAGGAGACACGGTCTAGGACAATTCTTAACCACATCAGTATTCTTAGGATCAACCACAATACCTTTACCAGAAAAAATATAGTAATGAAAAGAAACTGACCTCAACCCAAAATCACATAGGCTAAACTTAGAATATAACTGGCGGTCCTTGAGAATTTACAAGAAAATACTCCTCCTCACTCTGAGAATAGATCAAACTATCATTGATCAACATAATTACAAACATATCAAAGTATTTGTTGAAAACCCTGTTGATCAAATCCATAAAAGTTGTAGGGGTATTTTTAAGTCTAAAAGACACAACAAAAAATTCAAAGTGACCTTACCAAGTTCTAAAATTCATCTTTAGAATATTACATTCTCTTACATGGAGTTATTGATAATTCTATCAAAGATCAATCTTTGAAGCATAGCTTGTTCCTTGAAGTTTATCGAACAAGTCATCAATCCTTGGAATGGGAAACTTATTCTTAATTGTGACCTTGTTCAATTGCTGGTAGTCAATACATATATAGAAAGAACAATATTTCTTCTTAACAAAGAGAACTGTAGCACCCCATGTGGACATACCAAGTCTAATGAAACCCTTATCCAATAAATCTTTCAACTAATCCTTTAACCCTTTTCATTTTATCAAGGCCATTCGATAAGGAGGAATAGAGATAGGCTAAGTACTAGGTTGAAGATTGATACCAAAGTCTATTTCATTTTTGGTAGGGATACATGGGGGATCATTAGGGAAAACACTCATTAACAACTGAAATTGAATCAAGAGTAGGAGATTTGGATTTTTTATATCTAACCTGGACTAGATGATAAATGCAACCCTTACAAATCATTTTCTGAGCTTTATAGCATGAGATGAATTGACCTTTACACACAGAATTGCTACCTTTCTATTCTAGGACTGGCTTATTAGGAAAATGAAACTTTACCACATGAATTCTACAATATATAGAAGCATAACATACGTGAAGCAAAATCATATCGAGAATAATATCAAAATTAGTCATATGAATCTCTACAAGATCAACTTAGGTGATTTTATGAAAAACTAAAATTAGGCAATTTTGATGGACTATATTAGCCACAATTGTATCACCAACATGAGTATAGACAAAAAAGGCTCTAACTATATCTTGGGACTTAACAATGAATTTCATAGCAAGATAAGGAGTAATAAATAATAGCGTAGAACCTGTTTCTAGCAATGCGTAAATATCAAATTCAAATACTTTAGACATACCAATACTACATCTGGTGAATTCTCTAACTCATGATGAGTTTGAATGGCATAAAATATGTTTTGGCACTGACCGCCACTCGATGTAGTACCACACTAATCCGGATTGCCTGTAGCTTGAGTCTGAGTCTTGGGTCTAGCACAACCCCTATGATCCTTCGCTTGATGACCCGCCTTTCCATACCTATAGGATATATCTGATCCCACTAAACATTGTCCCTTATGGTTTCTTCAGAGTTCTTGCATAGAGGGATAACTTGACCACTCAGAGCTTGTCCTTGTACCTTAGGGTTACGCACCCTATATTTATCAAACATTGGAGCCAGAGTGTTTGATGAATCTTGGGCAGCAAACATTTTTTCAAAACTAATGATGTCCACTATATTTGGACTTACCATATGAGAAATTACCACCATTTGTTCAAGCCCTCTTGAACTCCATTCTAAACATCCCTTTTAGATTCTCTTCATCTATCTTTTCAACATATTTCATAAGCCTCGAAATTTCTATCTCTTTGATAAGCTTAGCGGTTCTACATTCTTTGACCACCAAATTGGATACACCAAAAGCAAACTTTCTCAAAAGAGACTTAGATCCGCAACAATGAATGGCACATATTTTGACAACTTAGTGAACTTGAGGGAATACTCCCTCACACTCATATTACCTTGGAAAAAATTGATAAACTCTTGTACCTTAGATTCCCTCAACTCCAAAGGAAAGAACTTATCAATAAAAGCACCCCTGAATTCCTCTCAATCAATGGTACCATCATCTCTACCTCTTTCATCCTTGCATTGACCATACCAGACTTGAGCAACCCCTTTGAGGTTGTACACCACCAAGTTCTCTTTTTCTAGTAGACTAATACCCATGATATAAACAATCTTACCAATACCCTCCATAAACTTTTGTGGATCCTCATCAACCTTAGAACCATGAAACTTTGAAGGGTTCAAATGGGTGAAATCAGAAACTCAGTTAGCCGCTGCACCAACATTTGGGTTCACAGAAACCAATTCCCTATTGACTTGAGTGGCTATGCCTTGGGAAAGAAATTGAAACATGGCCAGAAACTTTGCAAAATAGACTTGCTCATTCAAATGATCATTTGGAGATTGTTTCTCCTCCTTATCATTCCTTCAGATGGGATTCCATCATGGAGGCATACTTCTGAAATTGCAAAGAAAAATTGTTAGAGAAAGTATCCTTAGAGTTCAATTCTATCGCATGATGAAATCATGAAAGAGGTGAAGTTCTTCCTAAAATCCCTCATTATCTCCTATTCATAAATGTGGGTTTCATAGAAATGAAAAGTCTCTACTTGAAGTGGCATGTTAGACACCCTAGGACACTTTAAAATGAGCTCTGATTCCAGTTTCATGACACAAGCTAGACCATAGGTACGACATGACGATTAGAATCTTATGAGGCCCTAACCAAGCCTTAGTATATTGTTAATGAGCATACGTAATGTAAGTAAAGCAACAAACATAAGAAATAGATTCAGAAATAAAGTCTCAATAAAGGAGAATAAGTCTCAAACTTGGATGGAAGATAACATAGAATCCATGGCATCCATCATGCCTCTACTAAATAGATTGGGTATAAGACAAGCTCCTAGATCACTCATAAAAACATAAGAAGAGTCATAATAATAATAATATAAGATGAAAGTGTTGTCCTCAAGGCATTAGAACTCACAAGCAATGGAAGTAACAAGGTCAACTCTACTCACGAATGATAGGTGTGTAGTGATAATCTGATGCTAAATTATTATATAATGTAGGCAAAAAGTATGCGTCAATATATGAAATGCACTAAGTATGTGAGAAATATGCCTGAACAATCAATGTAGTACATAATCAATATAAATCATGAGATGCATGACCAATATCCTAAAATATGGGTAAAACCATGAAAACTTTAAAACATCATAATTATATGGTCAATGCATCAAAAAATCATCAAGAGAAATTTTTACCTTTTCATATGCCTTGGTATTAGATAAGACCTTTAACCGACATATAAGGCCATGCGTGGTATTACATGGAATTTGATGTACTTTTACATCGAGAAGTGGGAGGTTACTTTGAAAAGGTAGAATCTATGATGGTACTTTCTCTAACTTTGTGTTATATGTAGATTCACTAGCTAAGCCATATTGGCACAATAAATCTATGGGGAAATGTAGTTAGGAAGTAAAGGTTACTACGAGGATTCCCTTAGGTAGATACTATACCTACCAAATCGAACCTAGCTTAAAGTCATCATGGAGCATAGTCATTATCCCAACGGATTTCATCAAAACATGGTCATTAACATTATTAGGAAAGACAACAAAAAATATCAATCCTCATCACAAGAAAATGATAAGAATAGCTGATAAACATGATTGATTCATAAGAATCCACGAGTTGGTGAGAATGTCTTTTCACCTCCTTAACATGATTGTGTGAGAACTACCTTTCACAATATAATTTATTGCTTAAAACATCATTGAAAATCATTAATAATTCATTATTCATTCATAAACCTGAACAGTCATTCATAAAGCTTTCATTGAAATCACGTAAAATTCATGATCATAATTCCTTGAAAACATACTTGAAATAGCATATATCATTGGTCTTTAAAATCTAACTTGAAATCATGAAACATCATGTGAATTATGCATAATTTATTAAATAATCATAAGATAAATAATAACCAAGAAGACACAAAGCAAATTTATTAATCTAGGACTTCTAGAAGAAGAACTCATGAGAAAAGTTGAGAATAACCTTGTGACCACCACAGAGGCCACCACGACTCGTGGTCCCCACCATGGGTTATGGTCTCTTTCGTCAACCTCACCCATGATTTAATTTTCACCAGGCTGGACCACGATGGCTCTTCATGGCTCGTTGTCCTCTTCACGGCCCGTGAAGGGCTCCATGAAGACCACCTTGTGCCAATAAGAAGCAAATGTTTGTAAAATTCTCTTTAAACCTCATTTTTTGACTTTTCAACTTTTACATTCTTATAATATCTCCTTCTTGGGAATATTCATCCTCGAATGAGACTCTATCTAGAAAGAATAAAATAGAAAGAAACATAGAAGTCCAACATGAATGAAAAACGTATCGACATTCATCAAACATGGAATAATCAATCCCAAGCTAATTTATTAAATAATCAGCTACTAATTCCATTCCTATCTCCTTGAACTTGGATTATAGTGACATGAATCCTGTAGCGATTTTGAAAGAACAACTAGTCTGGGCATAAAAAATCATTTCTTACTCTCAATCTAGAAAGTTTCTAACAATGCAAAGTAGTGGGTTGGAATCTGCGCCTACACATCTATCTTTACACAAAATTTCAAATCAATCTAGCTACCCGATCAAGAGATCACAACAGGCAATTTTTGAGGAAAATATAGTAGAAGCGCCAATCGGTCGCCTAAATAGTTGAACCAATAGCGGAGATAGTCAAGGGGAATCAGCTAATGGAGATTTTTCTCCCACTAAAGAACTGTCTCTACAACCAATTTTCAACAACTCTAAGATTGATTTCATTAATGGTCAGAATTCTGACATGTTCGCCGAAACCCCGGCGTACCAACATGGTTAAGTTCAATGCCAAATTGTTAAGGGAAATGAGCTAAATGAGGTTAAGTCTAATAACAAACATTCTCAGGAGCAAAATCGAGTTCAAAATTCGATACAAGTGAAACCAGGAATGACTATTGTTCCTACTCAACTAGAGGGTATTATGACTATTGGAGAAAACCAACAAAATCCTATCTCTATTGATGCTAATAGTATCTACACTAAAGATGATGGAACTGCTGGAAGTAAAATAATCAACCTTAACCACAACACTTCTACTACAACCAATACTCAAGTTCCTCATGATCTCACTAAACTTACATCCAACTTTGACAAACAGACCCCCAATCATCAAATACACTGGTATGCTTCTAATGATAAACCCTCCAACCCAAAACATCCTACCCAATTTCATAGTTCCAAAATGGGTATCTCTCCTGAACTATGGCCTTTCACAGTCATGCAAACCTATGCGACTAGATTGAGAGTCAACCAAGCTAGAAATGAGGTGCCTATTGATATCTCAACACATATTATTACAACAAGACAAGGATTACCAGTTGTAATTTACATAATGGAAGATTTTCTGGTCAAACTAGCCTCAAGATGCAAATACACATTGGTAGGTAAATTTACTAATACTATGCCCAAGATAGAGTTTATTAGAAAGAGTTTTATTCTTCAAACTCAACTCACTGGAGGCGTCAAGATTGTTCACTTCAATGCAAGACATATTTACATAGATCTTGATAATTCAGAAGATCAAATTTCTATATCGAATAAGAAAAAGATATCTATTGAAGGGCAAGTTATGAGACTACAACTGTGGACTCCAACCTTCAAACCTGAAGAGGAAACACCTATAGTTCTAATTTGGGTCGTCTTACCTAAACTACCTTGGCATTTTTACAACAAGGAGTTCATAACTACCCTTCTATATCCTATTGGTAAACTTTTGTACCTGAATACAGCTTCACTCCAGAAATCTAGAGGAAGTGTTACAAAACTAAGGATATAAATGGATATCACCAAAGAAAGGCCCCCTCATATTTGGATAGGATTTGATGAAGAGGATCATAACAAGGGTAGATGGCAGGCTATATAGTATGAAGGTATACCTGACTATTGTTTATACTGTAAGCACCAAGGGCATAATGTGATTGGTTGCACTACTAAAAAGAGGGATGAGGAATACAAAAAAAAGAAAAGAATCAAAAGAAGCAAGGAAGAACAAGTCCAACCATTCTGCAGAAAATTAAGTAAGTACCTCAACTTCCTCAGACAAAACTAAAAATAATACACCTTTCATCAATGCAGGTAAAAAAGGAGACCTGAAATAGAAGCAACAAATACACCAAAATAGAAACAAAGATAAGGAATAACAACAAGAATGGCAAGTTCAAAAAAAAAGAAATAAAGAGCATCATCATAATACTCAACTAAATCAGACTAAGGATTGTAAACCCCTTTTAGCCTCTGCTTTCCAAAGCCAAAGGATCGGACCTCTCTTCTCTGCTCCATGATCTCTCCTCTCTTCTAGCAACTTGCTAAGAATCTACACATGGCTGATGGTGGCGCCGGCGAGGAACTGTTGAATGCCGACGACGGAGATCCGACGGTATTCGACCAACGAGACCAATGCCATCTTGTAGAGAATTTTATTACGAATACAACCATGCAAAAATCGCCAACATATACAAAGTCGAGCTCGTCGAATATCAATCCAAAGATTTCCGGCGGCGGGGCGATTTCTGGCACTGGCGGCTCCACCGCGTGTGGTGGCGAAAAGTCAAATTTTTCAATGGGTTTTGTGAGCGACTCATCAATAAGTACACCCATCCTTAAAGCCCCATCAGAATCATCTTCGAGCTCCTCCAATTTGACAATTAGGGTTACATCTCCGCCTGCCGGAGGTGGTGCAGTGGCGGAGCCCCAAATTCAAAATTGGCAATGCCAAGTTGATCAGCAAGATGAGAGGAGCCCAATCATGCAAAAAGCCCCATCAGGTATGGCCCCTAACAATTCGAATTTCAAAATTAGGACTTCCAATGTTACTAGTCCCGAAGACAGTGGTGGTGCCGGAGCTCCGACTGCCGGAAAAACTAATTTCCAATCAACTTGTACTCCCCAGCTTCCAACTAACCCTCAAGAACAAAATTTTCTAAAAAACGACCCCCCCATCATTTCAAATGTCAATTCTAGTGTTGGAATTCTCAAAAATGCCACCGGAATCACTATTCCGGTGAACGCCCAAAACAATTCTCCAACCCAGAACGACCCTCATACCCTTAGAAATAATAAAAACCAAAAATATCAATTTTTAGGCACCTCAAACTCAAATTCCAAAATTTCAACTTCTACCAATAGACCCGAAAACAGTGACTTAATGTCCGGCGGTGTATTAGTTGAACATGCCACTGCTTCGGACAATCCTAATACCTCCACTGATCCCAAAGGTGCCAACCACCCCACAGTTTCAAAATTTCCTACCATTTCATCCAATTTTGAAAAATTCGACCCGAAAAACACTAAAAATCCGATAGTGTCCTTAACCCCTAGTGCACTACCTCCAAAGACTAAGTCCCCTAACAACCAACCCACAACTACAAACCACCCTCCACCCCCTATAGCAAAGCAATCCATGGCTACAAGACTAAGAGCTAATCAAGTCGAACCTACAACCAAAATCGACCTAACAACTCCAAAAAGGGTGACAAAACAAGGTTGTCCGGCTATCATGTTTAAGAGAGAAGACTACATGATTAAGTTGGCTGAATCATGTAAGTATACTCTCATAGGCAAGTTCTATAGTCCAATGCCCAAGATGGAGGTTATAAGAAAGAAGTTCATTACTCAAACTGAACTTCGGGGCAAGGTCAAGATCACCCACTTTAATTCTAGACATATATATATTGATCTTGATAATGAACATGATAGAGCTACTATTTTAGACAGTAAGAGAATGTACATCGACGGTGTGTTCATGAGATTTCAAGTTTGGACCCCTACTTTCGATCCAAACTATGAAACCCCCATTCTCCCAGTTTGGGTCATACTACCGGAGCTCCCTTGGCATTGTTTCCATAAAGAATTTGTTACGCTCTTGCTTGCGGATGTGGGACAAGTGTTGTACTTGGACATGGCCTTCATGCAAAAGACAAGGGGGAGTGTAGAAAAAGCAAAAGTCCAAATGGACATCACTAAGCCTAGAATCCAAAGTGTATGGATTGGATTCGACGAAAACGATGATCCAAATGGAGAAGGAAGATGGCAGGACATCGAATATGAAGATGTGCCCCTTTACTGTACTTACTGCAAACACCAAGGTCATACTCCTCTTGCCTGCCCCGTCAACAGAAGAGATACAGAACGAAACAAGGCCAAAGGCAAGGAAGAAGAGCCAAAGAAAGATGTGTCGCCAAAAAACACAGGTATGATCTCTACTCCTATTGTCTTAACTAATGCTGTAAGTTTCAGGCAACAGGTACCACTAGCAGAAACCACCACCTCAACTCAAGAAGGAAGCCGCAAGGCTAAAGAGCACTCAACCAATCAAAACAGGAATGAAGTTGCAAACGACCAATGGGAAACCCAAAAGCGAAGAAAATTCAAAGGTAAGACTCAAGCTGTGCAAAACACCCAAAAGATACAAAGTAACACTCAACAGGTCTATAAACCCACTCAAGCCAAGACTACAGGTATTGACTCAGTACTCCCAGACCCCAGTCCCCATCTTAATTGTGATATTGTTAGTAAAATGCAAACAGGACAAAGCGGTCGACAACCAGGTATTGACTCAATGCTCCCAATCCCCCATGGCTCCCCGAACAATATTTTAACTGTATTGTCTGATTCTGAAGCTGATGGAGGTGAGGATGGTATTCAGGAGAAGCCAACTAACCTGCAGGATGGGGTGTCCAGAGGGGGGGTTTTGTCTCATGTTTTGCATGAGAATCTTTTGGTTGACCCTAGGAATGACTTTAGAGCCCCTGCTACCACTACAAATATGTTTCAGCATCCTTCTTCCCAGCAAAGTGACAAAATGGACCTTATTAATGCTCAAAGAATGGCTTCCAAACTGACCCCTACTGTGAGTGCAGATGTGGGAGCAAATCAGCCCCCAAAACAACCTCAACAGGTTGTTCAGGTGCATGATTTCAGACCTGCTGGTACTGCTATTGAATTTGGTCAAAATGCAGCTTCAGGTTTGGGAGGTTATTCAGCCCATATGCAGTCTCAAAAACTGCAGGTTTTGGGGCATGCCTCAACTGCAGATTTGGAGGAAAATTTGCAGGTTTTGGGTGCTAGTTCAGCCCCTAGTTTGAAAGAAAAAAATGTGCAAGCTATGGCTCCTACACTTGCATCATTTCAGCACCAAAGGCAAAGTTTTGGTCACATTGAGAGGGCTGAAAATGACCAAGCTACTGGCTGCAGTTTCAGCACAATCCTAAGTGACCAAGTGTCTAGTCCTTGCTCCCACCAAGTGCAAGATTCAAACTCCAAACAACAAGACACTTACAACATTAATGATATGAAATTCTCAGCTACCCCTAGCAACTCTAATCAGCATGCTACCTCTAAAACTCTAAGGAGAAAGAGAGCTAGAAAGAAGAAACTAGAAAAGCAACCAGAAGTTGCAGCCTCCACCCCTACAACCACTGTTCATACAAGTGAAAAAGATAACAATGGTGAGGTGGTTTCAACATCTTGCTCACAGTATGTTCTCCTAGATCAGACCACTCCAATAAGAAGTCCAGATTTTGGTTGTGAAGATCCCCTTAATCTTACCCCTTTGAATATTCAGCCAGCTCCTTTTATGCAACCTGAAAATGCCACCAACATCCTATGCACTAACAATGAGGCTCAAACTTCAACTCCTGCTAGTGATGATGAATATGGTGTTATTCATTCGGAGGATGAATATGACCAAGACTTTCAAGGTGAGGTTGAATTTGAGGATGAAGGAGAGACTACTGAACAGTCCATTAAAACAGCTGCTCCATCCAAGACCACTACTATGGTCACGAATGACGAGATGAACCAACTAGCTAGTGAGCAAGGCTTATCACCTAGAGGCATTCATCACAATTCAAAATTTACAACTATTCGTGCTTCTATTAGCAGACCAAACACTAGGCTCCACAACCTTAGATCCCATCAATGATTAACACAATTGTATGGAATGCAAGAGGTATCAATACCAAAGGAGTCATAGATAGACTAAACTCTCTCAAACATATCCATCAAACGTCCATAATTTCCATCCTAGAACCTTTTTCTAACAATGCTCATCTACAAAGCTTTAGAATCAACCTTGGTATGGATGGGTCCGCTTGTAATCCTAATGGCAAGATTTGGATCTTCTGGACTCAAGATGTCGATTGTAAAGTTATTGATGTTGACGACCAACAGATCACTTGCGAGGTGAAACACGTAGAGCATCAAAATGCATTTCTTATGACATTTGTTTATGGAAAATGCAAAGATACTCTTAGAAGGCCGCTCTGGGATAGGCTCCTTCACCACGCTCCCACTAACCTTCCTTGGTGCACAGTTGGAGACTTCAATATCATTACCTCCACTAATGAGAAACTAGGTGGAATCCCTTATAACATGCGAAAAAGCTTCGAGTTTATCAGCGTTATTGAAGCTTGCGGCCTTACAGATTTAGGGTATCATGGCTCAGACTACACTTGGTGTAATCAACGAGATATGCATAAAAGAATTTGGAAGCGACTCGATAGAGCTATGGTGTCCGATAATTGGTTAGCCGTTATGCCTCACACTTCAATTACCCATCTTCCCTCTACTGGTTCTGACCATAACCCTTTACTAATAGAGATGAATGCTAGGCAGGATTCCGCGATTAAATATTTTAAATTCTTGAATTGTTGGGTGGATAACCCTACTTTTCTCGAAACAGTAGAGTCCTGCTGGAGCAGACCCATGACAGGGAATCCAATGTTGTCCTTCCACCATAAAATGAAAAGACTTTCCTCCACCCTTAGCAAATGGTCGCGAGTGGAATTCGGCGACATTTTTGCCAAGGTTAAGGAATATGAAGAATTGGTGAAAAGTGCCGAAGAAAATCTGATAGTGTCCAATAATGAAGAGAACAGAATGCAATTGCATGCTCTCAACGTCGAATATATCAGATTTCTTAAAATTGAAGAGAACATTCTCAAACAAAAAAGTCAGCTACATTGGTTCAAGGATGGAGATGCTAACACCAAGTATTTCCATGCTCTAATTCGTGGTAGGAGAAGGAGACTGTTCATTCACAAGGTTACCAACGAAGAGGGGGAGTGGATTCAAGGCGACGAACACATTGCTAGAGCAGCATGCGATCATTTTCAGAAAATATTTACAGGCGATGAGTCTCCGATTCCGGAGAACATCTTGAATTACGTTCCTAGAATGATCACAGATGCTCAGAATGAAAACCTTCAAGCCACGCCTACCATAGAGGAGTTGAAACAGGTAGTCTTCTCCATGAATCCTAATTCTGCAGCTGGTCCAGATGGTATGAATGGAAAATTCTTCCAAGCTTGTTGGGAGATTATTTCGGAAGACCTACTAGCAGTGGTTACTTCTTTCTTTGGGGGGTATGCTATGCCTAAGTTCTTTTCTCATGCCTGTTTGATCCTGCTCCCAAAGGTATATCACCCCAACACACTCTCTGACTATAGACCCATTAGTCTCAGTAACTTCACCAATAAGATCATATCAAAACTCATTTGCCTCAGGCTTGCTCCAATTCTCCCCGGTCTTATTTCTCCTAATCAGTCCGGGTTTGTAAAAGGAAGAAGCATCTCCGAAAATATCATGCTAGCACAGGAGATTATCCACGATATCCGAAAGCCTGTTATTGGCGACAACGTGGTTATCAAGTTAGACATGGCCAAAGCATATGATAGAGTCTCCTGGTCTTATACTTGTCTGGTACTGAGAAGGATGGGCTTCGGTGAGACCTTTATTGATATGATTTGGCGAATCATGTCTAACAACTGGTACTCTGTTATCGTTAATGGGTCTAGACATGGTTTTTTCCACTCCACCAGAGGGCTCAAACAGGGTGATCCTCTTTCTCCCGCCTTATTTATTTTGGGAGCGGAGGTGCTGTCAAGAATGTTGAATAGTCTTCATTGTTACCACTTCTACCGTGGTTTTCATATGGAGAAAAGAGGCCCACAGATTAATCATTTGAGTTTTGCGGATGACATTATCATCTTTTTCTCCGGAAGGAGGGAAATTCTTCAAATTATCATGAAGACCTTGACTCTGTATGAAAAGACATCGGGGCAGCTTATAAACAAGAATAAGAGCCACTTCATGATGCATCCCAGTGCGCTCCAAGACAATGTGGAAACGGTGAAACAGGTTACAGGTTTCACTCAGAAGCATAGTCCCATTACCTACTTAGGATGCCCTCTGTACATTGGCAGGCAGAGAGTCATGTACTACACGGACATGGTCTCTAAGGTTGTCAACAGAATTAGAGGGTGGCACTCCAAAATCCTCAGCTACGGCGGTAGAGCTACACTCGTGAAATACGTACTTCAGTCGCTCCCCATTCACCTTCTTTCGGCCATTACTCCCCCCCGTACCACTCTCAAACAGATTGAGAGAGTCACCGCTGATTTTTTCTGGGGGTGGAAGGATAACAAAAAAAAATACCATTGGGCTTCATGGAAAAAACTTTGTTACCCTTATGACGAAGGAGGTATTGGGTTAAGGAGAACTATAGATGTGTGCAAATATCTCCAGTTAAAGCAATGGTGGATCTTTAGAGCTAAACCAACGTTGTGGGGTGAGTTCCTTAGAGCCAAATACTGTCAGAGAGCCAACCCCATCATCAAAAAATTCCATTCTGGACAGTCGCTTGTGTGGAAACACATGATGCACAACAAACACATTGCCGAACCTCACATTCAATGGAGGATTCACTCGGGTTCATGTTGTTTTTGGTGGGACGATTGGCTAGGTATCGGACCCTTAGCCAACTATAGGCAGGAGTTGGGAAGAGCAAGCAATGCTAGGGTGGCTGATTTTCTTATAGATGGACAATGGAACATCGATATGCTAAATCAATTGGCACCAGCGCAACTAGTTCCTCTTATCACTTCTTCCACACTTCAACTGCAAGGAAACACACCGGACCAGGCCATTTGGAAGCTGAATACCAATGGGAACTTCACATGCTCCTCGGCATGGCAGCTTGTGAGGGAACATAGGACCAAGACACTTTCCGACCATTACACTTGGCACAAAAACATCCCCTTTAAATGCTCTTTTTTGCTGTGGAGGGCTTTTTGAGGCAAGCTGCCAACGGAGGAAAAGATCATTGCATTCGGTCAGGTTTCCACTCCATGCTATTGCTGCCACAGTCCAGGTCCAGACACCATAGAGCACATTTTCAGCACGGGCCACTTCGCTAGGAATATTTGGCGCTACTTCTCTGACTCCCTAGGGATAAAGCATGAAGCCACACCCCTCAAACCTCTTGTTATGAGTTGGTGGCTTCACAAGTACCACACAGAAGCTCACAAACTTATCTTTCACTCCACCCCAATATTTATATGTTGGAATTTGTGGAAGAATAGGTGCGCGAGCAAATACGGGGGAAAGATTTCTAGCCTGGCGAGAGTGAAATTTGCAGTTTTCAAAGACATCTCTAATCTACTTAGAATCGCGTACCCCTATATCCATTGGCCTTCAAACTGGATCCACACTATTTCCTACATAGATAAGTGTGCTCATGAAATGAAAATCACCCAAGTCTCGTGGACTAAACCACAACTCGGTTTCGTTAAGCTGAACACTGACGGAAGCGCGTTGGGTAATCCGGGGGCAATTGGGGGGGGTGGCATCTTAAGAGATCATATGGGTAGATTCATCTTCGCCTACGCCATACCGTTAGGGGAGGGAACCAACAATCAAGCCGAACTAGAGGCGGCAGTTTATGGGCTTAAATGGTGCATTCAACAGGGCTTTCAGCACGTTATCCTAGAAGTCGACTCGGAGTTGATCACTAAATGGATCAATCATCAGACGAAACCTCCGTGGAGCCTTCACCGGATAACTCATGACCTTGTTGATATTTCCGAATTATTTGTTTTCTTTTCTTGCAAGCATGTATACAGGGAGGCAAACTTCACTGCGGATGCTCTCTCCAAGCACAGTCACACTCTTACCACTCCAGGCCACTACACCACCCTCCAACAGCTACCTCGGGGTACACGAGGATACTACATGCTAGATAGAGCCGGCCTACCTAGCTTTAGACGGAGGAAGACCAAAAGGATTAAGAAGCCTCCATGATCTACTACTAGTGTTGCAGCATTGGATTGAGCGCCCAATTGCAGTGTTTGTCTCCATGCTATATTTTTAGCCATGTTATTTGATGATCCTCGTTGACGCTAAAATGTATATAGCTTTTATGAGGATTCATCCCCAGTTTTATTTAGATTTTTCCTTTATTTTATGTAAAGGGCGAGTCTCCCTTATTTATGCTTTCCTAGTTTCTGTGTATCGAGAGGAGTCCTCTTCTTTAGGTGCATAGTTTCTAGGTTTCCTTTTCGTGTGTTTGTATCGGGGATGAGTTGGCTGACCTTAGTAGGATGACCGACTTATGAACCACCATAGGATTGGAGGTTAGGTTTATGTCCCCCTCCGTGTATTTTTCTGTTTTATGTATAATAAGGCTTGGGGGTGTGCGGCTCAACCCCTGGCTGTGCACGAGAGGTGGGAGCCTCGTGTAGGGTCTGTTCCCGTAAAAAAAAATTTAAAAAAAAAAAAAAAAAAAAAAAAAAAAAAAAAAACTAAATCAGACTAATAAAAAAACCAATAAACAAAATCAGCAAGGAGGTAATGAGCTTCTGAAACAAGAGAAGCAGCCAAGTATTTATTTATCTCTCCCACCCCCTACCCCATGAATAAATGTGATCAGAAGTACTTAGCTGCTACCATTCAACAAAAGAATAACAACAAAGATAATGAGCATGAGAAGAGACCAGGTATTGACTCAATCCTCCCACAACCTCAACCTCTATTAATAATTGTTTTACTATACTGGCTGATAAAGTTCTTGGAGGTATGGAGGAAGGTAATAAGGAGGAACCTAGTAACCTGCAGGAAGGGGTATCCAAAGAGGGGGGCGGAAGAGTCTCAGGTATTACATAAGACCCTAACAGTAACTGTAGAGCCCCTACTACCAAAAGTCAACAAGCACAAAAAGAAACCAATGATAGTGTTAACATCAGAGATTTAAAGGATAGACAAAGTAACAAAAAAGTTAGGAGTGGAAGTCAAAATTGCAAGAGTGGCACTAATGACCCTGGAAGTCCTAAGGTAGGGCATCATAACTAGAACTCTCAGAGATTCCAGTCCCCCATTATACAGAATACACCAATCAACATGTAGGTACAACAACAAAGAACATCCTCATAACTTAACAACCTTTCTAATAGGGCTAAGGATCAGAATATCCAAACTCCTAATATGGGATCTATGGCTAAAGACTTAGGTTTAGTGGCTACCATAAGTGCCCAGGGTGTTACTGGTAAGAAAAACAAGCTTATTTAAAACAAAAGAGAGGTCCTTAAGAATAGGATGGAAGAGTAGAGGACATACACTAGTCAAGAGATGAACTCTCAGATGTGTGCTCCTCAACAAGAATAACAGCAAATTGAACAATGTCATGATAGAATTGGAATGGATATAGGCCATCCTCAAACTTATTCCAATGCCAAACCTCCTCATAAACAACCCCAAGATAATGCTCTTCTTACTAACCTTGATGAATATAGGGTCATTGAATCAGAACATGAAATAGATAGTGATAATCATTTTGATGAAGAAAATGAGGAGGAGGATGAGATTAGTGAACACTTAAGAAGATCTCTCAGTCCATCCACTGATATGGAATTTGATGATGAATTTCAACAAATCACTAACAACCAAGGTTTGTCACTTAGAGGACTTCTTAAAACCAGCCTTAGTCATAAACTCATAAACAACCCCAAGATAATGCTCTTCTTACTAACCTTGATGAATATAGGGTCATTGAATCAGAATATGAAATAGATAGTGATAATCATTTTGATGAAGAAAAAGAGGAGGAGGATGAGATTAGTGAACACTTAAGAAGATCTCTCAGTCCATCCACTGATATGGAATTTGATGATGAATTTCAACAAATCACTAACAACCAAGGTTTGTCACTTAGAGGACGTCTTAAAACAAGCCTTAGTCACAATCTGGTCTGTTCAACAAAATCTGCCTCAATTGGTAGACCAAATATTAGGCTCTTTCTATCCAAAAAAACCCAATGATTAATATTCTTATTTGGAATGTAAGGAGTGTCAACACTAATGGGGTCATGGAAAGACTAAAAAACCTTACAAACATTCACCATCTATTTTTCATTACCTTTCTTGAACCTTTTGATGATAATTCTTATCTCAATAATGTTAGAATCCAACTCAATATGGACCATGCTGATCATAATCCAAATGGTAAAATATGGATCTTGTGGACTAAGGATGTGGTGTGTCAGATACTGGACAAAGATGATCAGCAAATTACATGTAAGATCAGCCATTTGTTGTCCCCCCACTTATAAAAAAATAGTTTTGTGTATGCAAAATGCAAGGATCTACTAAGAAGACCCCTGTAGGACAAACTAATGCAACACTCTAATATAATATGCCCTGGGGATCAGTTGGTGACTTTAATGTGATCACAAATACTGAAGAAAAGCTGGGAGGCCTTCCCTATAATATTAGGAAAAGCCTTGAATTTATCAAAGTAATAGAAGCCTATGGATTGATAGACATTGGATTTAGTGGTCAAAAATTCACTTGTTCAAACAAAAGAGGAATTGCATTCAGAATATGGAAAAGATTGGACAGGTCTATGGTTAATGACAGGTGGTTAGAAATCATGCATCACACTTCTATCACTCACCTACATTCTGTAGGATATGATCACTACCCCCTTCTAATGGTAATGGAAAATCAACATACTACTGATCAAACCTTCTTTTTAGAAACAATCAAGGCTTGTTGGAACAGTAATATAGAAGGTGATCCTATGTGTATTTTTCATTAAATGCTGAAAAAAGTGGCCTCCACTCTTAGTAAGTGGTCCAAAAATGAATTTGGGGACATTTATGCCAAACTAGAATGGCTGAAGAAAAGATCATCAACCTGAATACTGAAGAGAACAGAACTAACCTCCATGCACTAAATGTTGAATATATTAAATATCTAAACTGAAAGATTCTATACTCAAGCAAAAAACTCAGCTCAATGGTTCAAACAAGGAGACATGAATTCAAGATACTTTCATGCTCTGATTAGGGGGAGAAGAAGGAATTATATATTCACAAAATTCAAGATGAAGATGGTAACTGGATACAGGGTAATGAAGATATAGCCAAAACTACTTGTGAGTATTTTTAGAATATTTTTATAGGGGAAGAAAATTATATTAAGGAGAATGTCCTACAATGCATTCCTATGTTGGTATCTGAAGATCATAATACTGTCTTACAAGCTAGTCCTACTTTAGAGGAGTTAAAGATAGTGGGTTTCTCAATGAATCCACATTCTACAGCAGGGTTTGATGGTATGAGTGTCATGTTTTTTCAAGCTTGTTGGGACATCATCTCTAAAGACCTGTTAGTTGTACTCCTTTTGTGGATGCACCATGCCTAAATATTTTTCTCATGCATGCTTGATCTTAATCTGAAAAGTAAATCACCCCAACAAACTATCTGAATTCAGACCAATAAGCCTCAGCAACTTTACAAACAAAATAATTTCCAAAATCCTGAGTTTAAGATTAGCCCCTATTCTTCCCAATCTTATATCAATTAATCAATCAGGTGTTGTGAAGAATAGAAGTATTTTTGAGAACATCATGCTCTCACAGGAAATTATTCATCAAATTACAAAACCAAATAAGGGTGGCAATGTTGTGATAAAACTGGATATGGCCAAAGCCTATGATTGGGTATCTTGGTCTTACACATGTCTAGTTCTAAGAAAAATAGGCTTTGGGGAATAATTTATATACATGACATAGAGGATAGTTGCCAATAACTGGTATTCAGTGATTATCAATGAGGTCAGACATGGATTTTTCCATTCTAAGAGGGGCCTTAAACAAGGGAATCCTCTTTCCCCAGCTTTCCTCATCTTTGGTGCAGAGGTGCTATCTAGGCTTTTAAATAGATTGCACTCATACCCTCAATATCATGGCATCTACATGCAACAAAAAGGACCTCAAATCAACCACCTAAGCTTTATTGATGATGTGATCATCTTCACATCAGGTAAGAAAGCATCTCTGAAACTTATCATGAAAATCCTTACAATGTATGAAAAGGTTTCTAGACAAATCATTAATAAGAGTAAGAGTCATTTCATGGTTCCTTCAAATGCTTTCAGATTCACTATGAGAAGAATTAAGAGAACCACTGGTTTTACATAGAAGAACAATCCCATTACTTACTTGGGATGCCTTGTATACATTAGAAGGCAAAGAGTGAGTTACTGCTCTGAGTTAGTATCCAAGATCATAGCAACAAATACAGGATGGCAATCCAGGATATTAAGCTATGGAGAAAAGGTGACCCTGGTGAAACATGTCATTCAATCTATGCCTATACACCTTCTCTCTACAATTTCACCCCAAGCACCATCATAAAATAAATACAGGGCATAACTGTAGATTTCTTTTGGGGCTGGACAAATGATAGAAAGAAATATCACTAGTCCTCATGGAAGAATCTAAGGTATCCCTACAATGAAGGAGGAATTAGAGTAAGGGATCTATCTGATATAGGTCTTTCCTTTGAATACAAATAATGGTGGATATTCAGAACGAAGAAGTCTTTATGGGTGACTTCTTAAGAGGTAAATATTGTCAAATAACCAATCTTATAGCCAGGAAATGGGACAATAGACAATCTCTGGTTTGGAAACACATCATGAAAAATAAATACCAAATAGAGGATCATATTCAATGGAAAATACATTCAGGTTCTAGCTACTTCTGGTGGGATAACTGGTTGGGAAATGTTAACCTAGCTAGGCACAGAGAAGACAACACTAGACCTAATAACATTAGAGTTAAAGAGTTCCTGATTGAGGGACAATAGGATGGGATGTTGAAAAAATTATTAGAATAGCTCCACCTCAGATGGTAGCCAATATTCTAGAATTGCAGGTCAGTTTTCAGCCTGTCCTGGATGATCAACCAATATGGAAACCTAATTGTAATGGAGAATTCACCTTCTCTTTAGCATGGGAGAAAATTAGAAAAAAGAAAGTTGTCACAATCATCAATGCTAATACTTGGTATGAGTTAATCCCTTTCAGATGTTCCTTTTTGGTATAGAGAACTCTTAGAAGTAAATTACCCACCAATGAGAAGTTTACCATCTTTGGAAAAGATCCTTCATAGTGCTACTGCTTCTATAGACCTGGACAAGATACTATAGATCATATCTTTGTTGTAGGAGCCTTTGCCAAAAGCACTTGGAAAGCTTTTGCTGATTCTCTAAGCATCAAATAAGAGTACACACCTCTTAGAAATTTGTTGATGAGGTGGTGGAGCTCAAAACACAAGAATGAGGCTCACAAACTCATCTTACAAACAATCCCTATCTTCATATGTTGGAACCTTTGGAAGAATAGGTGTGCTGCTAAACATGGGGGAAAGCAATCTAATCTTGCAAGAGTCAAGTTCTCAGTCTTTAAAGACATTCAAAACTTGCACAATATTACTTTCCCCTATATTAATTGGCCAACCAGCTAGAAGGAACTGGTCCTTTGGGTTGATAAATGCTCCCATGATATCAAAATCACTGCTGTCTATTGAATTAAACCATCAGATCACATGGTGAAGCTAAACACAGATGGCAGTGCCCTTAACAACCCTAGCAACATTGGAGAATGAGGAATCCTTAGGAATACACATGGTGATCTTATTTTTGCTTATGTTGTCCCTTTAGGTGCAGGTATAAATAATCAAGAAGAGATTAAGGCTATAATTTTTGGGCTTTCTTGGAGCCTACAACTTGGATATTCCCAGGTATTATTAAAGGTTGATTCTCAGCTTCTAATTAGGTGGCTGCAGCAACAATCTAAACCACCTTGGACCATCAAAGAGCTGCTGGATGAACTGACCAACATCATCAACAACTTCCAAACTTTCAATTATAATCATACCTTTAGAGAAGCCAATTGCACAGCTGATGCCTTGTCCAAACACAGTCACAAATGCATTTCTTCAAAGCTCTACTTCACTAAGCAGGACGTTCCCAAAGAAGCTAGATCTCATCTTGAATTAGACAATTTGGGCATGGTTAACTTTAGAAGAAGAAGGCTCAAGATGATCAAGAAACCACCATGACTTCCCTATGCATATTATATGTTATTCTCTAACTCATTCTTCAACTTGAATGTATCTATTTCATAGTTATAGTTACTTTGAAGATTTTATAATTAGAGCTTTTGTAAAGGGGAGAGTCTCTCTTGTTTATTGTTTTCTAAGGATATATCAACAGTGTAGAGCTGCAAATTTATTTGCTCCTTTTTGTGTAGGATACTGAATACACTAGGCATCTGAAACACTTGAACCAGCAAAAACATCAAGAGAAGCAACAACTGATCATGAAGCTACAAACATTTTTAAACCACTCTTGGAGGTCTTTTTTTGGTTGTTTGCTTGTGCAGGTACACTAAGGAACTGCAACATCATTGAAGTTGAAGCTACTCTTGGAACTCCTTCACTACAAACATATACTCAAGAAGATAAAGAAACCAATAAGAGCTCCCATACTTGTTGTGATACTATGCTAAAGACACTAATCCATCAGCAACAACTGCACAGTGGCAGCAGTATTGGATGTGTTGTTGTCCCTTCACCCTTCACTTTAGTTTGAGACATTAGTCGAGCGTCATTAATAACTTAATCAACTTATGTTCCAACGAATTTGCTTGCTACTTACTTTTTCAATTTAGTTATATCTTTAATTAAGATATAGTTTACTCAAATAGAAATAGGTAATCATCTTCTATTCTCGTTAATGTAAAGGGTGAGTCTCTCTTGTTTAATGCTTTTCTAGATATTTTGAATAGATAGGGGTCCTATCATAGGTTCTATCTCTTTTCTTGCATTTAGAAGGCACCTTACTATATCGGGGATGAGTTAGCCGACCTTAGTAGGTTAGCCGACTTAGGAACCACCATAGGATTGGAGGTTAGGTCTATGTCCCCCTCCTTGTAACTTTCTTTTTCTTTTATCTATAATAAATTAAAAAATAAAAGAAATAAAAATCAAAGTGACCTTACCGAGTTCTAAAATCCATCTTCGGAATATTACATTCTCTTACATGGAGTTAATGATAATTCGATCGAAGATCAATCTTTGAAGCATATCTTATTCCTTGAAGTTGATCGAACAAGTCATCAATCCATGGAATGGGAAACATTTTCGAAATTGTGACCTTGTTCAATTGCTGGTAGTCAATACATATATAGAGAGAGAGAACCATCTTTCTTCCTAACAAAGAGAACTGGAGCACCCCATTGTGGACATACTCAGTCTAACGAAACCCTTATCCAATAATTCTTTCAACTGATCCTTTAACCCTTTTAATTTTATCGAGGCCATTCGATAAGGAGGAGTAGAGATAGGCTAACTATCGGGGAGAAGATTAATACCAAAGTCTATTTCCTTTTGGGAGGGATACCTAGGAGATCATTAGGGAAAACACTCATTAATAACTGAAATTGAATCAAGAGTAGGAGATTTGGAATTTTTATCACTAACCTGGACTAGATGATAAATGCAACCCTTACAAATCATTTTTTGAGCTTTATAGCATGAGATGAATTGACCTTTACACACAGAATTGCTACCTTTCCATTCTAGGACTGACTTATTAGGAAACTAAAACTTTACCAAACGAATTCTATAACATATAGAAGCATAACATGCATGAAGCAAAATCAAATCGAGAATAATATCAAAATCAGTCATATGAATCTCTACAAGATCAATTGAGGTGATTTTATGGAAAACTAAAATTAGACAATTTTGATGGACTATCTTATCCTTAATTGTATCACCAACAGGAGTATAGACAAAAAAAGGCTCTAACTATATCTCAAGACTAAATAATGAATTTCAAAGCAAGATAAGAAGAAATAAATAATAACATAGCACCTGGATCTAGCAATGAATAAACATCAAATTCAAATACTTTCAACATACCAATACTACACAGGGTGAATCCTCTAACTCATGATGAGTCTAAAGGGCATAAAATTTGTTTTGGCACTGGCCGCCACTCGATGTAGTACCACACTGATCTGGATGGCCTGTAGCTTGAGTCTGAGTATTGGGTCTATCTAGCACAACCCCTATGATCCTTCGTTTGATGACTCGCCTTTCCACACCTATAGGATATATCCGATCCCGCTAAGCATTGTCCCTTATGGTTTCTTCATAGTTCTTGCATGGAGGGATAGTTTGAACACTCGGAGCTCCTCTTTGTACCTTAAGGTTACACACCCTATATTAATCAAACTTTAGAGCTGGAGTGTTTGATAATTCTTGGCCGGCAAACTTTTTTCAAAACTGATGGTGGACGCCATATCCGGACTTACCATATGACAAATTGCCACCATTGGTTCGAGCCCTCTTGAAATTCCTTCTAGACATCCCTTTTAGATTCTCTTCCTCTATCTGTTTAGCATATTTCATAAGCCTCGAAATTTCTATATCTTTCATAAGCATCACCGTTCTACATTCTTTGACCACCAAATTGGATACACCCAAATCAAACTTTCTCAAATGAGACTTGGATCCGCAACCATGAATGAAGCATATTTAGAAAACTTAGTAAACTTGAGGGAATACTTCCTCACACTCATTTTACCTTTGCAAAAATTGATGAACTCTTATACCTTAGCTTCCCTCAACTCCAAAGGAAAGAACTTATCAAGAAAAGCACCCCCTGAATTTCTCTGAATCAACGGTACCATCATCTCTACCTCTTTCATCCTTAAATTGACAATACCAGACTTAAGTAACCCCTTTGAGTTGGTACACTACCAAGTTCTCTTTTTCTAGTAGACTAATACCCATGATGTCAACAATCTTACCAATACCCACATTTGGGTTCACAAAAACCACTTCCCTATTGGCTTGAGTGTCTATGCCTTGGGAAAGAAATTAAAACATATAAAACTTCGCATAATAGACTTGCTAATTCAAAGGGTCATTTGGAGCTTGTTGCTCCTCCTTATCATTCCTTCAGATGGGGTTCCATCATAGAGGCATACTTCTGAAATTGCAAAGAAAATCATTACAGGAAGTATCCTTAGAGTTTAATTCTATCGCACGATGAGATCATGAAAGAGGGGAAGTTCTTCCTAAAATACCTCATTGTCTCCTATTCATAAATGTGGGGTTCACACAAATGAAAAAGTCTCTACTTGAAGCGGCAAGTGAGACACCTTAGGACCCTTTAAAATATACTCTGATTCCAATTTCATGACCTAAGATAGACCCTAGGTACGACATGACAATTAGAATCTCGAGAGGCCCTAAACAAGCCTCTTAGCATATTATTAATGAGCATACATAATGTAAGTAAAGAAACAAATATAAGAAATAGATTCAAAAATAAAGTCTCAATAAAGGAGAACAAGTCTGAAACTTGAATATAAGACAATATAGACTCCATGACATCCATCATGCCTCTACTAAATATATTGGGTATAAGACAAGCTCCTCGATCACTCATGACAACATAAAAAAAGTCATAAGAATAATATAAGATGAAAGTGTTGTCCTCAAAGCATTAGAACTCACCAACAATGGAAGTAACAAGGTCAACTCTACTCACGAATGATAGGTGTGCAGTGACAATATGATGCTAAATTATTATATAATGTAGTCAAAAGTATGCGTCAATAAATGGAATTCACTAAGTATGTGAGAAGTATGCCTGAACAATCAATATAGGACATAATCTATATGAATCAGGAGATGCATGACCAATATCCTAAAATATGGGTAAAACCATAAAAACCTTAAAAATTCATAATTATATGGTCAATGCATCAAAAAATCATCAAGAGAAATTTTTTTACCTTTTTCTATGCCTTGGCATTAGATAGGACATTTAACCGACATATAAGGCCATGCGAGTTATATCATGAAATTCGATTTATTTTCACATCGAGAAGTGGGATGTTACTTTGAAAGGGTAGAATCTATGATGGTACTTTCTCTAACTTTGTATTATATCTGGATTCACTAGCTAGGCAATATTGGCACTATAAATCTATGGGGAAACGTAGTTAGGAAGTAAAGGTTAATACTAGGATTCCCTTAGGTAGATACTATGGCTACCAGATCGAACCTAGCTTAAAGTCATCATAGAGCATAGTCATTATCCCAACGGATTTCATCAAAACATGGTCATTAAAATCATTAGAAAAGATAACAAAAGATATCAATCCTCATCACAAGAAAATGATAAGAATAGTTGATTAACATGATTGATTCATAAGAATCCACAAATTGGTGAGAATGTCTTTTCACCTCCTAACATGATTATGTGAGAACTACCTTTCACAACATAATTTCTTGTTTAAAACATCATTGAAAATCATTAATAATTCATTATTCATTCATAAACCTTAACAGTCATTCATAAAGTTTTCATTGAAATCATGTGAAATTCATGATCATAATTCCTTGAAAACATACTTAAAATTGCATATATCATGGGTATTTGAAATCTAACTTGAAATCACGCAACATCATGTGAATTATGCATAATTTATTAAATAATCATAAGATATATCATAACTAAGAAGACCCAATGCAAATTTATGAATCTAGGGCCTCTAGAAGAAGAATTCATGCGAAAAGTTGAGAATAACCTTGTGACCACCACAGAGGCCACCACGACTCATGGTCCCCACCATGGGTCTTGGTCCCTTTCGTCAACCTCACCCATGATATAATTTTCACCAGGCTAGACCACGATGTCTCTTCATGGCTCATTTTCCTTTTCACGGCCCGTGAAGGGCTACATGAAGACCACTTGGTGCCAATAAGACGCAAATGTTTGTAAATTCTCTTTAAACCTCATTTTTGACTTTTCAACTTTTGCAGTCTTGCAATATCTCCCCCTTGGAAACATTCATCCTTGAATGGAACTCTATCTAGAAAGAATAGAATAGGAAAGAAACATAAAAGTCCAGCATGAATGAAAAACATATCGACACGCATAAAACATAAAATAATCAATCCCAAACTAAAATATGACTTTAAAACTAATTTCATAAACATGAATGCATATGAAATTATGAGAATAACTGAAACATATGGACTTGACTAAGTAGATCATGAAGGAACTCAGTACCTCAACTAAGAAAGAAAGGAAAGAGATGAGAATATCATGAGAACATATCAACTTCGGCTTCCTGTGTAGCACCGTCAACCTCTAAGTTCCTCCATAAAACTTTAAATGCAGTTATCTCCTTGTTTCTCAACTTTCTACATTGTTGGTCTAAGATCCTAACCAGACCCTCATCAAATTAAAGACTCTCTTTCAAACTAATGCTGTCCAAAGGCATAATAGAGATGGGATCACTAATAAACTTCCTTAACAGGGACATATGGACTACCGGATACATCTATATCTTATAAGAAGGAAAATCCAACTCATATGCTACCTTGCCAATTCGTCTAAAAATCTGCAATGGACCTACATAGTGGGGACTAAGCTTGAATTTCTTGCCAAAATGCATCACACCCTTTATGGTTGAAATTTTCATACAGACATGACCCAACCACTTAACTCAAATTCACATTCCCTTCTCCTCACATTTGAATAGGACTTTTATTGACTCTAGGCGGTCTTCAATCTGTCTTTAATCAAACATTCTCCATAGCCTCATGTAATAACATGGGTTCTATTAAGGCAAATTCACTAACTTCAAACCAACCAATAGGAAATCTATACGTCCTACCATATAAGGCTCAAATAGAGCCATTTGAATGATGGATTGGTAACTTTTAGTATAGGACAACTCTATCAATTGAAAATGATCATCCCAATTACCTTTAAAATCATTAACGCGGGATCTCAAAATGTTCTCTAAGGTTTGTATGGTATGCTCGGCCTGACCATCCGTCTAAGGGTGAAAAGTTGCACTAAGCTTCACTTTAGTACCAAGACCTTTTTGGAAATATCTCCAAAGCTGAGATGTAAGATGAGTACCTCAGTTTAAAATGATAGAAAATGGGACACCATAAAGCTTAACTAACTCTCTAATATACACTCTAGAATAGTCCGCAGCCGAATAGGTTGTCTAAATAGGCAGAAAATGAGTTGACTTAGTTATTCGTTCAACAACCACCCAAATCGAACTATGTTGCCTACTGGTTCAAGATAAATTTATAAAGAAGTCCATATTCAAGGATTCCCACTTCCAAGTAGGAATCTAAATATCTTAAGCCAAACCTCCCATTGTTTAGCTCAACCTTCACTTGTTAGCAATTTAGATAATTTAGACACAGCCACAAACTTCATAATATCCCTCTTTATGTCGTTCCACCAATACACTTCCTTCAAATCATAATACATCTTTTTGGAACCAAGATAAATAGAATATTGGGAACTATGAGCTTCAAACAATATTATTTCCCTCCAGAAATCAACATCGGGAACACATAAATGACCTTGATATCTTAAAACATTGTCTCTCCCTTGAGGGAAAGACTCAAAGGCTTTTTTGGAAACCACTTTCTTCAATTCAACAAAAGTAGGATCATTATCTTGCGTGGCCTTAACATTTTCCATAAGAGATGATTTAGAACCATTTTAGACAATATCACCACTATTCTTGGAATCAACAAATCAAACATCCAAACGGTTGGGCTAATCTATGGATATCTAGAACTAACTCTTTCTTCTCGTCCTCAACATGGACAACATTATTCATGGACAATGTACTAAGAGCATCAGCAACCACATTTGACTTTCTCGGATGGTACAACACACTCATGTAATAGTTCTTCAACAACTCAGGCAATCTCCTTTGTCTAAGATTCAAATCCTTTTGAGTGAACACATATTGTAAACTCTTATGACTGGTGAATACATCAACATGGACACAGTAAAGGTAGTGTCACCATAGTTTAAAAGCAGAAATGACTGCTGCTAACTCTAACTCATGAGTGGGGTAGTTCTTTTCATGCAACTTGAGTTGCCTAGAACCATAGGCGATCACTTTACTATTTTGCATTCAAACAAAACCAAGACCGACTCTTAAATAATCATAATACATAAAAAAGCCATTGGAACCTTCCAGCATAGTCAACACCAAAGCAGAAGTAAGTCTATCTTTCAACTTGTGAAAACTCTTCTCACAAGCCATGGACCATTGGAATTTCAACTTCTTTTGTGTCAAAGTAGTCAAAGGCAAGGCAATGGAATAGATACCTTCCACAAACCATCTATAATAAATGGCTAAGACCAAGAAACTCTGAATATCATAAGGAGACATGGTCTAGGACAATTCTTAACCACATCAGTCTTCTTAGGATAAACCATAATACCTTCATCAGAAAAAATATAGCCAAGAAAAGCAACTGACCTCAACCCAAAATCACACTTGCTAAACTTAGAATATAATTGATGCTCCTTGAAAATTAGCAAGAAAATCATCAACTAATCGTCATACTCCTCCTCACTGTGAGAATAGATCAAAATATCATTGATGAACATAATTATAAACATATCTAAATATTTCTTAAACACCCTATTCATCACATCCATGAAAGTTGCAGTGGCATTTGTTAGTCTAAAAGACACAACCAAAAATTCATAGTGACCTTACCGAGTTCTAAAATCGCTTACATGAAGTTAATGATAATTCGATCGACGATCAATCTTTGAATCATAGCTTGTTCCTTGAAGTTGATCGAACAATTCATCAATTCTTGAAATGGGATACGTATTCTTAATTGTGACTTTGTTCAATTATTAGTAGTCAATACACATATAGAGAGAACCATATTTCTTCCTAACAAAGAGAACTGCAGCACTCCATGTAGACATACTTAGTCTAATGAATCCCCTATCCAATAAATCTTTCAACCTATGCTTTAACGCTTTTAATTTTATCAAGGCCATTCGATAAGGAAGAAAAAGATAGGCTAAGTACCGGGGAGAAGATTGATACCAAAGTCTATTTCTTTTTTGGTAGGGATACCTGGGAGATCATTAGGGAAAACACTCATTAATAACTGAAATTGAATTAAGAGTAGAAGATTTGGAATTTTTATCTCTAACCTGGACCAGATGATAAATGCAACCCTTACAAGTCATTTTTAAGCTTTATAGCACGAGATGAATTGACCTTTACACACAGAATTGCTAGTTTTCCAATATAGGACTTGCTCATTAGGAAATTGAAACTTTACCACACATATTCAACAACATATTAAAGCATAACATGCATGAAGGAAAATCATACCAAGAATAATATCAAAATCAGTGATATGAATCTCTATAAGATCAACTGAGGTGATTTTATGGAAAACTAAAATTGGGCAATTTTGATGGACTATCTTAGACACAACTATATCACCAACAGGAGTATAGACAAAAAAAGGCTCTAACTATATCTCGGGACTTAATAATGAATTTCATAATAAGATAACGAGTAATAAATGATAGAGTAGCATTTGGATCTAGCAATGCATAAATATCAAGGTCAAATACTTTTAATTGAAGAATACTACATCGGATGAATCCTCTAACTCATGATGAGTCTGAAGGGTATAAAATCTATTTTGGCACTGACCGCCACTCAATATAGTACCACACTGATCCGGATGGCCTGTAGCTTGAGTCTGAGTCTTGGTTCTACCACAACCCCTATGATCCTTCACTTGACGACCCGCCTTTCCACACCTATAGGATATACCCGATCCCACTAAGCATTCTCCCTCATGTTTTCTTCACAGTTCTTGCATAGAGGGATAACTTGATCACTCATAGCTTCTTCTTTTACCTTAGAGTTACGCACCCTATCTTTATCAAACTTTGGAGCTGAAGTATTTGATAAATCTTGGCCGGCAAACTTTTTTCAAAACTGATGATGGCCATCATATCCGGACTTGCCATATAAGAAATTGCCACCATTGGTTCGAGCCCTATTGGACTCCCTTCTAGACATCCCTTTCATATTCTCTTCCTCTATCTGTACATCATATTTCATAATCCTCGAAATTTCTATCTTTTTGTTAAGCATCGTGGTTCTACATTCTTTGACCACTAAATTGGATATATCCAAAGCAAACTTTCTCAAACAAGACTTGGATCCGCAACCATGAATGGAGCACATTTTGACAACTTAGTGAACTTGAGGGAATACTCTCTCACACTCATATTACCTTGGATAAAATTGATGAACTCTTGTACCTTAGCTTCCCTCAACTCCAAAGGAAAGAACTTATCAAGAAAAGAACCCCTAAATTCCTCTCAATCAAAGGGACCATCATCTCTACCTCTTTCATCCTAACATTGACCATACCAAACTTGAGCAACCCCTTTGAGTTGGTACACCACCAAGTTCTCTTTTTCTAGTATACTAATACCCATGATGTCAATAATCTTACCAATACCCTCCATAAAGTTTTGTGGATCCTCATCCACCTTAGAACCATGAAACTCTGAAAGGTTCAAATGGGTGAAATAAAAAAGTCGGTTAGCCGTTGTACCCACATTTGGATTCACAGAAACCATTTCTCTATTTTCTTAAGTGGCTATGCCTTGGAAAAGAAATTGAAACATGGCCTGAAACTTCGCATAATACACTTGCTCATACAAAGGGTCATTTGAAATTTATTGCTCCTCCTTATCATTCCTTTAGATGGGGTTCCATCATGGAGGCATACTTCTGAAATTACAAAGAAAAATCATTAGAGAAAGTATCCTTAAAGTTCACTTCTATCGCACGATGATATCATGAAAGAGGTAAAGTTCTTCCTAAAATGCCTCATTGTCTCTTATTAATAAATGTGGGGTTCACACAAATGAAAAAGTCTCTATTTGAAGCGGCATGTTAGACACCCTAGGACACTTTAAAATATACTTTGATTCCAGTTTCATGACCCAAGCTAGACCCTAGGTATGACAAGATGATTAGAATCTCGAGGGACCCTAACCAAGCCTCTTAGCATATTATTAATGAGCATATGTAATGTAAGTAAAGCAACAAACATAAGAAATAGATTCAGAAATTAAGTCTTAATAAGAAGAACAAGTCTCAAACTTGAATGGAAGACAACAGAGACTCCATAACAGCCATTATGCCTCTACTAAGTAGATTGGGTATAAGACAAGATCCTAGATCACTCATGATAACATAAGAAGGGTCATAAGAACAATATAAGATGAAAGTATTGTCCTCAAAGCATTAGAACTCACCAACAATGGAAGTAACAAGGTCAACTCTACTCATCAATGATAGGTGTGCATTGATAATCTGATGCTACATTATTATATGATGTAGGCAAAAAGTATGCATCAATATATGGAATGCACTAAGTATGTGAGAAGTATGCCTGAACAATCAATATAGGACATAATCAATAGGAATCATAAGATGCATGACCAATATCCTAGAATATGGGTAAAACCATAAAAACCTTAAAACATCATAATTATATGGTCAATGCATCAAAAAATCATCAAGAGAAATTTTTACCTTTTTATATGCCTTGGTGTTAGATAGGACTTTTAACCTACATATAAGGCCATGCGAGCTATATCATGGAATTCGATGTACTTTCACATCGATAAGTGGGAGGTTACTTTGTAAAGGTAGACTCTATGATGGTACTTTCTATAACTTTATGTTATATGTGGATTAACTAGCTAGGCCATATTGGAACTATAAATCTATGGGGAAATGTAGTTAGGAACTAAAGGTTAATACTAGGATTCCCTTAGGTAGATACTATGGCTACCAGATCGAGCCTAGCTTAAAGTCATCATAGAGCATTGTCATTATCCAATTGGATTTCATCAAAACATGGTCATTAACATCATTAGAAAAGACAATAAAAGATATCAATCCTCATCACAAGAAAATGATAAGAATAGCTTATTAACATGATTGATTCATAAGAATCCACAAATTGGTGAGAATGTCTTTTCACCTCCTTAACATGATTGTGTGAGAACTACCTTTCACAACATAATTTCTTGCTTAAAACATCATTGAAAATCATTAATCTTTCATTATTCATTCATAAACCTTAATAGTCATTCATAAATTTTTCATTGAAATCACATAAAATTCATAATCATAATTCCTTGAAAACATACTTGAAATAGCATATATCATGGGTATTCAAAATCTAACTTGAAATCATGCAACATCATATGAATTATAAATAATTTATTAAATAATCATAAGATATATCATAACTAATAAGACCTAATACAAATTTATGAATCTAGGGCCTCTAGAAGAAGAATTCATGCGAAAAGTTGAGAATAACCTTGTGACCACCACAGAGGCCACCATGACTCGTAGTCCCCACCATGAGTCGTGGTCCCACCCGTCAACCTCACCCATGATTTAATTTTCACCAGGCTGGACCACGATGGCTCTTCATGGCTTATTTTCCTCTTCACGGCCCGTGAAGGGCTCCATGAAGATCACCTTGTGCCAATAAGATGCAAATGTTTGTGAAATTCTATTTAAACCTCATTTTTCGACTTTTCAACATTTGCATTCTTACAATATCTCCTCCTTGGAAACATTCATCCTTGAATGGGACTCTATCTAGAAAGAATTGAATAGGAAAGAAATATGTCAGACCAACATGAATGAAAAACATATTAACATGCATAAAACATTCAATAATCAATCCCAAGATAAAGTATGACTTTATAATAATTTCATGAACATGAATACATATGCAAATGTAAGAATAACTGAAAACATGGATTTGACTAAATAGATCATGAAGGAACTCTGTACCTCAACTAAGAACAATAGGAAAGATATGAGGATATCATGATAACATATCAACTTCGGCTTCCCATGTAGCACCTTCAACCTCTTGGTTCCTACATAACACTTTAACTGCATCTATTTCCTTATTTCTCAACATTCTACCTTATTGGTCTGAGATCTTAACTCGACCCTCATCATAATAAAGACTCTCTTTCAAACCAATGTTGTCCAAAGGCATAATAGAGTTGGGATCACCAATAGACTTCCTTAACGGGGACACATGGAACACTGGATATATCAATGCCAAATAAGAAGGCAAATCTAACTAATATGCTACCTTGCCAATTCATCTCAAAATCTGTTACGGACCTATATATTAGGGACTAAGCTTGACTTTATTCCAAAAATGTATCACACCCTTTATGGTTTGAAGCCATGCAATGATTGTTTCCTTTTTATTTAGCTATAGGCTTATGATGCCATCTTATCTATTATTTATTATTTTATCCGAGGCCATCTCCGAGGAGCTATTGGATCCCAGGTTAGTCCATTCACTTGTTTTGTGCCAGGACCTAGTAATTCCTTATGGCTGTACATTTCTTGTTTGGATGCTGGTGATGGCATGCTTGCCGTATTTATGCATATTCACTTATTTTGTGATACGATCCCGATATTTCATTGGTTTTTAGCTTCTGTTTTGAAAAGGATTTCTCACACATTTTCGACTTTTTAATTCATTTTAATGGGCTTTTTTCGAGTTCCATTATCCTGGCCGGCTTTCGCTTTGCACCGAATGGTTTCTGAAACTTATGAGGCATCGGGGACATGTTCCTTTTTCTACTTGAGGCATTAGAGGCATTTTTGATGCGCTCAGTTTTACTTGGCTAATCATGGCGTCGACGCCCATTCTTAGCCCTCCAATGCCCCTGAGTTTATCCTTGCTAGCTAGGCCATGCCTCTAGGAGTTTACTTGTTGCGCGGGCGACCTCTTTTCAGGGTGCTCACAGTTGAGGTTACTGGTTTACTGATATTTGACACGGCGATGCCCTTTCTATATCAGCTTGGCCTCTCACTCTCTAGTACCACTGTAGGAATCTTGTTTATCTATGTAAGACCTAGTTCGGGCCCAAGCAGTGTATACGGACTTTCTACATCTTCTATGAGCCCTTTTAGCTAATGCACCACTGAACTAAATGAGGGTGTCGCATGGGTCTTACTTGGTAGGCTGAGGGCCAGTGTGGGTCTATACACGTGTTGTTGTTGTTCTATGAAAGCTACCGATGATATCAATGGTGTTTACTACAGAATTGTAGTCATTAGCATCACCCATCACCAGCATACTTGTATTGTATGGTCACCTCATTTTATAGGGGGCAGGGGTATGTTTTTCATTGTTTGTACCTTCTAGGGGGTATTAGCATCTGGTCAGTTATTATTTAATTATACTTGATCTTATCTCCTGTTGTACTTGTGGCTAGTACCTTTGGTTGTATTGATAGATGGTTTATGTGGAATTTGAGTTGGATTATGGTTGGTAATTCCTTCCAGGCTCAGTCGGAATAGTTACTAGGTGATCATGTGGTTAGAGTTGTCTTTAGCATTGTATTTTCATTAGTAAACTCCTGTGATTCCTTTTTCCCATTAAGAGGTTGTTGGATTTCTTTTCAAGTGCATTGTTTATCTCTATTTCTTTATCTATGTTTCCTATCTTCTTTCCTTATCTTTTTGTCATTCTTATGATAATTTTTGATTACTTACTTGTGCAGTATTTACCTTATAATATGTTAATTATACTTACTTTATTTGTGCAGTCTAGTCGGCTTATGCCTACTGAGTACCATTCGTTTGGTACTCATACTACACTTCTTTCCCCTGTAGATCATAGTATGTTTCATCACTGTTGATTTAGACTAGTGTGGAGTAGCTTGTACTTGGTGACTTGGTGAGCTCCTAGCGTTCGGAGTTGCCGATTTCCACGCATGCTAGATTAAGACTAGTCTTTACTTGCTTTAGAAGACTGTCTGTACTCATATTTTATTTATAAAAACATTATACTTATGTTTTAGTTTAGATGCTCGATTATTGACTGATGTCAGGTCTTAGGGTGGTTTTTTGTAATTGTTTTACTCATCCTCTTTCTTCTCATTATTACTTACTTTCTTCATATTTATTCATTTTCCGCTTGATAGCCTGTTGTCTTTGGTTCAGGGCTAAGGTTTAAGGGTTAGGCTTACTTGAGGGTGGGTGTTAACTGATATCATCACGACATAAGAAATTGGGTCATTATATTATTGGGGTTAAATCATGATCTAACAGTGTAATTTAGAGCTTCCCACTTTTAATAATGTAGTGTTTGCGCACGTGCTTTGCACATGTACCCTAAATCCATAATTATATATATATATATATATATATATATATATATATATATATATATATATGTACGTTAGCTTTGATGTTGCCTTTAATTAACAAGATTATCCGGTTATTCTTTCTTGCGAGATAATTAGAATAAATACTAAACAAAAATAAATTAAATTATATTTTTGGAGTAATTGTCTAATAATCACCTCTTAAATTAGGTTATTTAAATTTTAATGTATGGTTAGTAAAATATTAAGTTTTATAATATTAATATATTAATATATTAATAATACATTTGATGTTTATGCTATTATAACTTTTATAAAAAGAAGGATGGATAAATGACATAGTTCTTAAATGAAAATATCAATTCAGAGGAATCGAAAAAAAATATGAATTCTTAAATCTAAAGTAAAATAAAGACCAAATAATACATTTTTTGATCAAACTTCTCTAATTAATTTATTTTGAAAAGTGCTTTTCAAAAGGTACTTTTGGTAAAAATAGTTTGTGTTTGACCAAATAAATTTAGAAATGTCAAAATAGTTTGTGTTTGACCATATAAATTTAAAAATGTCACGACCCAAAATTGGGTCATGATGACACCTACTATAATCCCCCTAGTAGGCCAGCCTAAACCCTAACGTGGAAGATAACACTATCAGAATTTAATGGAAGCAGAAGATAACAATTTAATAGTAATAACTTCGAACAAGAGATAACAAAAAAATAATATAGAGTAGGGCCATAGTATAGAACTGTAAATGCAATACACAATATGCAAAAGAGATTTAGAAGTGAACAAGATGAAAAATTAACAAAAGACCGTATACTCAGAGCTAGTGTCACCGTATAGGAACTATAAAGCACAGAAGGGCTACTTATACAAGAGAAATGGCTATCCAAAAATACAAAATACAAGTCAGTACAAAAGAGGAAAAGCAACAAGTCTCTGGATGCTAGGAGCTCAGCACGATCTAAGTCTGTGACAGCCATGGGAGATCCAACACTCACTGAGGGGGCCTCAATGTAGGAGTTGCATTATAAAGAGATGCAGAAGTGTATTATGAGTACCAAAATATAAAATACTGAGTACGCATCATAGGCCGACCAAGCTCAGAAAGACCATATACATACATAAAGGCATATTTTAGTTCTACAACTACAATCCATCACTCAACGAATAATAAATAACACCAAAGATAGTGAAAGTCATACATTAACAAATAAATAGCACCCAAAAACATGGAAATCAAAACAACACAATCGAAAAAGATGATGCAATGCAATGTGACTAAATGATTAAAAGTAGAAGCCCGAAAGATCCCTCGAGGAGCCTGAAATGATATACAAACTCTTCAATAGATGATATGAAAATGAATAAATAACCTATAATTCAGTAACGGAATACTCCTCGAGCTTAATAGGAAAGTGGTCTCCCTAGAGTATCTCCTTGAGATTATCATAAAAGTAGCTTGGTTTTATCCACAAATGTTATAAATTCAAAGATTTTTCCAAACTTGGTCCTCGAATGAGAAACCAATAGGAGTAAGCCAAAAATCCCTTTTAAGACACATAAAATCAAAAATGATATACTTCCCTTTAAAAAAAATTTGTTTAACTCAAAAACAAGTACTCGTTCCCTCAGAGCCTGAACAAGTATAAATAGTAACAAAATCATTTAAGAGCCTAAAAACCATCATTTTCTCCCATTTCCAATGCAAAACACGCCAAGTGTAGAAATCATGCGCACAAATGCAAAACAAGAACTACAAACAACTCTCAAGCAAATGCATCGCACAACATCCAGGTAAAGTGTCACGACCCGACCTACGGCCTTGTTATAACACGGCGATCAAAACCTCTAATGTCTCTAACCAAGACTCTTGTACATATCATAAGCATACATAAGGTAAAATATAAAAGCGCAAACATCATAAGAGAGTCTAAAACCATGAATAGAAATCTGAAAATGTCTTATGACAACATAGACTCCAGCATATGTGAAACTAGATGCCTCTAAACATGAGTATGGGTGGGGGATAAGACATGTCCCTAGATCACCCTCAATATACAACATAAGCAAAAGTCTTTTGAAACCAAAACTGTAACCAACTTGAAACTAGTTCTACGTCAATGAGGACTCCCCACAACACATTCGGATAGAGAATGCCTACTAGGTACGTGGATGATAAGGAACTTCAACCTCAACCCCTACATTATGAGACAATATAGGCAAAAAGTATGCATTAGTACATTGGAATGTACTAAGTATGAGGGCGTGGCATGCAACATAAATCATAGAATGCAAGGTTCAGGTAAATCACATTATAAGATGGAATGCGTAAAGTCATGGGAAAATCATATTGACCAAAGCATTTAAAAACATAAACTCAAAATCATCACATACTTAAGAGCTCATACATATGTGGGATAGGAACCATAACAGACAATAAGACCATGCGAGCTATAATATAGAATCTGATGAGCCCCACATCGAGAAGGAGGGGTCTATACTTTGTCAAGATAGACTCCTAATCATGAATATATGCTATTTATGGATCCACTAGGTGGGCCAAAAGGCAATCATATGGTGGCACGTACTTATGAGACAAGAGACTTTATATAAGGACCCCTTACTTCGAGCTCCCACATCAAGTCCACATTCCGTGCTAAGTCAAATCCCACGGAATACATACATAACATAAGATCATAATTTCATATATCACAATCATGATCATAGGTTTGAAATCATAGAGTAGCTCATTTTCATAACATATTGTAATGTGAGAATTGTCTTTTCATCATTACAATCATATTTGCATAATTCATATCGTTAGGCCTTAGGTCGCCTTACTTCATAACTTACATGAAAAACCATAATTTGAAACATACTTACAATTCATGATCATAATGGAAATACATAGTCATAATTCATACTTTGAAAATTCATGACCATAACTTGAACTTGGAATTAGGGTATGACATGAATACATGATCAACTGACTTGAAAATCATGAAATTAACTTGAAGATATGCATGATCATAAACATCATATCAACTCATACATAATTCATATAGATAATATCATTTGGAAGTATAATTGAAAATACTCATAATTTACACCATGAAGCCTAGAAATCAAAATAGGAGAATTCATGGAAAAAATCTTTAATTTAATTCAATAACCATCAATTTATATCAAAATAGACTCATCATCATGCTTTAAATCAAAATTCATGCAATTGGAATAGAGATCACAAAACCCATAAAATATCATACTTTAATTTGATAGAAAACCTTGAGAAATTGATTGAGCTTCATGGATGAAAGGATCCATGAATCAATACCCACATATCTTAAGTGATAACACCAATTAATTTGGAAGAACTTGAGAGTTTTGATGGAGATCTTGGGTGAATTTGTTGGAAGTCTTCAATGGAAACCCTTGAGAGCATTTTTGTAGAGAGAGAAATATTTGATAGATGAATTGTAGAAAAATGAATAGAATTAGAGGTTTTGATTAATTTATAGAGTTGAATTAGGTCTAAAAACATCTAGGTTCATTAACAAATAATTTGGAAAAAGTCTAAAACGCCCCTTAAAAAACTCAACTAGGCCAGAAATCCTTCTTAGGTCCGCGATGCAGTTCTGTCGCGAACCATATTATTTTGTGAGTTTTTTCGAATATCTATCTTCCGATCTATGGGTCCTAAAAATCCACTGAGACCATTTCCCCACAGGTTTTGACCACTTGATCGATATTCCAAACTCGGATTTTCTAAAAAGATTAAGAATAATGTGTTACATGAGCGGCCTATTTTTAAGGCATTCTTAAGGTATTTTGTGGGCATTGTTTGAGGGATTTTACATAAACACCCATAGTAGAACCGAAGTACTAACCTAAAACTCCACCAGGTCCAATTCTAAGGCCTTAGGCCCACAAACTCTAATAAAGGGATGATAATGAAATACAAACTCAAAAGTAACACAAATGATGTTCTATATCCCAAGAACACTCAAACAAGCACAAAATTATGTTCCATATCCCTAGAAGCATTCTAAGGATCTAAAACACACTAATTATGTTAAAAGGGCAACCTAGGATAAGGCTTATTGACTAAAAGCACCTAAAATGGTAAATTTATTGTCTAAAGACCTTGCAAGCCAAAAATATCAACCTAAAGGCTTCTACAATCAATACTACTCAATATATAAACAACTAACCAAGTCCAGTCTAAAAGGAGAAAACCATAACCTACCTCAAGGATGAAACCACACACGAACCTCTATTTAGGAACTTTTTCATTCTGAAGGGCTTTCGAAAGGTACCATGCTGTCAAGAATGAAAAATATAAGTCAAGATGGAACTACAAATACCCATATCGATCCAAGGAAATATGGTTTGGCAATTGGGTCAAATATTAACCATTTAAAATCGACATTCAAGTAAAATTCAAACACCGCCATTATTTTCCACTCTAGGTGAGGGTCATATGATTGAATGTTGGGGGAAAAGGGGTTAATTCGAACCTCAAAATGTTTCGAATACCAAATATTAAAGAAAATAGAAACCAAGAAATTTGAGGTCCAACTATGATAATTAAAAGCAATAATGAAGCTAGATTGGATTTAAAAAATGAAGAGATAGGAATTTACCTTGGATCAACAAGAATGGTGAAGCATTCAGGAATCCTCACCTAATCCAAGTTCTAAAAATAGAAGAAATGGGTTCTAAAATTTGGAAAAAAATGAGGAATAACCTTATTAAAACTGTTAGCAATCTCTACATCGATAGACCATGGGTCATCGGTGTAGAGCCATTGGATCTTGGAAAGCCCATAGGAGAGGGGTTTTATAGTGACCCCCGGCTCCCCAAGCGTGAGAAAAATATCAAAGTCATGATACTCATCGGTGCAAGGAAATGATACAGGAGAGGCCTGAGTTGACTACACAAGCCTCACTTGTGTAGACAAGGCTCCACTAGAGCTGTGTCACCGATGCAATGCCAAGCCCCTTGGGGGGCCCTGCACTATTTACTGAAGCACCTGAAGTTTTGGGATTTAATCCAATGTCTAGAATGGACCCCCGAAGTTCATTCGGGGTCAAATGAATGCAAAGAAAAATTCTACCACAGCAGAAACAACATTTCAGACTCAACTGAATTGACAAATGAAGGTTGTTCTGATAAAATATTGACCTAAGTCAACACTAGTCCAAAACAACCAAAAAAGAACAGAATTCCAAAGCCACAAACTCACTAGTTAATCTTGTGATCTAAACCAAAAGTCATTTTAGACCAAACTCGACATTCCATAGCTAACCACACTATTGTAATTCTCATCCAAGCGTGTTTATCAAAAATGTTGACTGAAATTAAACTTTGGCGAAAACTTTAATGTTAAAATGCTTAACAACACAAACTAGAATACATATAACCCTCTAGGAGTTGGTGGAACTGATGGAATCTTCATCCGACATCAAATTCTTTGGATGTTTACGAAAGTTAACTCTTTCAACTGAAAGGCACCCAAAAAGATAAAAACTCTCACAAATCACTCTCGACCACCTCGATGAGCATTCCACCCATTCCCACACTTTAAAACACTACACAAGAGCCATGGGACAGGGCAAAATAGAAAAGTTCTAATTTAGAAAAATGACTATGGGGGTTATTGAAAAAATACTTTTGAACAACAAATAGATGTTTACCAAGCTTTTTAAAAGTACTTTTATGTGTATTTAATTCAAAAGTGGTTTTGGGAAAAAAATATTTTTTAAGCTTCTAAAAAATAGTTTTTAATATTCCACATAAGTACTTGTTTACTCTAAATATGTAAGATCCCAAAAGTAAGGAAGCCAAACAAAAGAGAAAACTAAAAAAAAGTTACTGGTGCGATATTTCACCGAGCCTTGTACAGACTGTACAAGGTTATATGGTCCGTAGAAAGCTGTCATGGAAGGGACAGTGGAAAAAGGGAATTTTGGGGGATTAAAGATGGTTCTATGGCCCATGAATAAGTCAACAAACTGTAGACCATCCCGTGAAGAAGGAATTTTGAGGAGCTTGGAGGGGGTAGACTTGGCGAAAGGGTTACGGGTCATGGTGGATTCTTGTAACACCCCAAAATTTCAAACTATGATCCTACCATTTTTTAAGTATGTATGGACTTCAATCCGATGATATCTAATATTTTACATGTTCAACTTCAAAGAGTCATATATCTTAGAATATGAAGATTTGGGTGATCCATAACTTATCAAATTAAAGGCCTACGAGTCTTTTTTCTAGCAGCGCCAAATTATTGTCAATCCGAGTTCAGAGTAAAGAGTTAAGGACGATTTACCAGAGAAACTCCATAAGTACACGATGGCTCCACTACCTGGAGACAAAGCTGACCTCACTATCCACTCGAATTTAATTCTAACTTCCAACTCCAATTATTTATTTTTCTTGGGTATTTTTATCCTAAAAACTTTTGGGGAGTTATCTAAATAGCTCTAAATGCGTAGAAAATTAGTTTTTCATAATTATAATCCTCTCGCTCACTCCTAAATTCCTATTCTCAAGAACCTAAAAAGAAAAGACCCAATGCTTCAAGAAGGGTTCACTGTCATAGCGCAAGCTACACTTAGGTGTGACATGGCGATTAGAATCCTGAAGGGCCCTAACCAAGCCTCTTTGAATATCATTTATGAGCATACATCAGGTAAGCAAAGCAACAAAGCTAAAACATACATGTAGGAATAAAGTCTCAACGTGAAAAGACACAATAAAGGAGAAAAATCAAATGAAAAACAACATAGACTCCATGACATCCAACATGCCTCTATTAACTAGATTGGGGCATAAGATATGATCCTAGCTCACCCATGACAACATATGAAAGTTATAAGAATGATATAGGATTAAATTCTTGTCCTCGAAGCATGAGGACTCACCAACAATGGATGTAACAAGTTAAACTCTACTTTTGAATTAGAGGTGCGTGATGATCATCCAACTCTACATTATAATTCAATGTAGGCAAAAAGTATGCATTACTACATGGAATACACTAAGTATGTAAGAAGTATGCCTGAACAATTAATATAGGACATAATCAATATAAATTATGAGATGCATGACCAATATCCTAAAATATGGGTAAAACCATGAAAACCATAAAGCATCATAATTATTTGGTCAATGCCTCAAAACATCATCATGAGGACTTTATACCTTTTCATTTACCTTGGTGTGAGATAGGACCTTCAACCGATATATAATATAATGGGAGCTATAACATAAAATTTGATGAACTCTCATATCGAGAAGGGGGAGGCTAATTTGCCAAGGTACTCTAAATTTGTGCTATATGTGTATCTGCTATCTAGGCCATATTCGCATCATAAACATGTTGGGCAACGTAGGCGGGGACTAAAGGTTGCTACTACGATTCCCTTGGGTAGTTATTATTGCTAGGATTCGCTTGGATAGCTACTATGGCTACCAAATCGAACCCCACCTTAAAGTCCTGTTGGTGATTAGTCATTATCCAAATAGAATTTCATGGAAACATGATCATTAAAATAATTAGGAAAGCCAATAAAAGATATCAATCCTCATTGCAAGAAAATGATAAGAATAGCTCATATAATGATTGTTTCATGAGAATGCATGAGTTGGTAAGAATATCCTTCCACCTCTTTAACATGATTATATGAGAACTACCTTTCACACTATAATTTCTAGCAAAAAAATCATTAAATATCATTCATAATATTTCATGAGTCATTCATAAACCATGATAGTCATTCTTAAAGATTTTATTGAAATCACTTGAAATTCATGATCATAGTTCCTTGAAAAACATACTTGAAATAGCATATATCATGGGTCTTTGAAATTTAACTTGAAATTACGCAACCTGATGTGAATTCTGCATAATATATTCAATAATCAAAAGATAAATCATAATGAAGAAAACCCAATGCAAATTCATGAAACTAGGGATTTTAGAAGAAAAAATTATGAGAAAAGTTGAAAAGAACCTTGGGTGTCACGATCCAATTCCTTAGTCTATGATAGCACCTACTAATACCTACCCGCAGGTAAGCCTAACCCTTAAACCTTAGTCCGGAACCAAAAGAAATGAGTTATCAAGCGAAAGATGAATAAATAAGAAGAAAGTAAGTAATAATGAGAAGAAATAGGACAACTAAAACAAATAAAGGAAACCACCCCAAGACCTGCCATCAGTCAGTATTCGAGCATCTAAACCACAATACAAGTACAAGGCTTTTACAAATTCAATAAGAGTAAATACAGTCTTCAAAAGAAAGTAAAGACTAGTCCTAAACTAGCAAGGATCTAAATCGGCAACTCTGAAAGCCAAGAGCTCACCAAATCTTTGAGTCAGAAGCTGCTACGCATTAGTCAAAATCAACAACGATGACCCGAACTATGATCTGTAGGGGGAAGAAGTGTAGTACCAAACAAATGCTACTAAGTAGACATATACTGACTGAGCTCCACAGACAAAGTAAGTTTAATGAACGTATAATCAGGTAAATTCTGCACAAGTAACTAATCCGGAATTATCACAATAATGACAGAAAGATAAGGCAAGAAGACTAGAAACATAGATGAAGAAATATAGTCAAAGAACGCACCTAAAATGCAATCCAATAACCTATTAAAAGGAAGAAGTTATCATAGGAGTCTACTAATGAAAATACAGTGCTAACTGATAATTCTAACCATATAATCACCTAGGATCTATTCCGACTAAGCCTAGCTAGAATTACAAACCATAATCCAACCAAATTCCACGTAAACCATCTATCAATACAACCAAAGGTACCATCTACAACTACAACTAGAGATAAGAGCAACTATAATCAAACAATAATCGATCGGACACCCATACACTCAGAAGGTACAAATAATGATAAACATACCCTTGCCCCCATATATTCAGGGGACCACACCATAAAAGTATGCAGGTTATAGTCAATGCTAATGAATGCAAGTTTGTAGTAAAATCTAGTGACATCATCAAAGGCTTTTAGAGATCAACAACAAGTGTATAGGCCTACCCCAGCCCCTGGCCTGCCAAGTGATACCTGTGCAACTTCCTCATCCAGTTCAGATGTGCACTAGCCAGAGAGGCCCATAAGGCACACGGGAAGTCTATATACACTGACTATGCCCGAATTAGGTCTAACATAGACAAATAGAATATCTAGTGGTACGAAAGAGTGAGTAGCCAAAATGATGTTAAAAGGGTGTAATCTCGCCGAATATCAGTAAACCGATAACCTCAACTGTGAGTACCCTGAAAAGAGGCCGCCCACCAAGCCAGTAAAGTCCCAGGGGCATTTCCCCGCTAGAAAGAGTGAACCTGGGTGCATTGGTGGGCTAAGAAAGGGTTATACTATCCATAATAAGCCCTACCGAAAGCTACGCCTAGCTAAGCGGGAAACAACCATATAATAAGGGGCCTTAAGTCCCAAACCTAGCCTAAGCACATCAATATCGATCCTAAACTGGATAATAAATGATAAGTCACCACCACAACCAAAGCTTACAACCTAATCTAAGGATTTTACGGGACTATTCTAGCCCGCTCACCCGGGAATAAGAAAATGAGATTGGGTGAGGAGAATGCTAATCTCGGCAAATACTCACCTAAGTCATTGGTAAACTTATTGCATGATATCTAAAAGAGTTCAGTCAAGGGAGAGACTGTAGCCTACCAAAAAAAGATCACACGCGCTCTGAATCCACCACAATGAAGCTCTAATCCTCTGAATAGTCTCCAATCGCCGCTATGATAACAAAATGTTAATAACATCATCAATACGATCATAGTTATACTAAAATCAATGAATTCGGAGATGGACCAACTTTAGAGTCAAAATTAGAAATTATGGGACCCGCTTCATAACTTATGAAATTTACTCTAAGAATAGGTCCTAGATGCTAAACCTATCTTGTGTTCCAAAAGGAAACACACTTCTAACACTAAAATAGTTACAAAACACACATTCACCACACTAATCAACTTAGTCCAAGAACTACTAAAATCAGAGGGAATAGGGAATTTTACCTTAAACAAATTCTTACTCTTAATTCTGGACACACCACTGGATTCCCCTCAAAAAAACCGTGCGAAATAGCCTATTGAATCACTCAAATCACCTCAAAATTGAGGAGAAATCGATCTTTAAAGTTAAAGAAATAAATAAAAATTAAACCTTAAAAATACCCTCAGGTATCTCTTAAGCGACACTGACTGGTCGCTTGAGTGATCACCCCAAAGAGGCAAGACTCTCTTAAGCAAGGACCCAGTCAATTTAGCGATGGGTCACTTTAGCAACCTCTTGTCTCTTTAGGGACAATCCCCCATGACGGCCTAGTCGCTTTAGCTAGATCCTGGCCACTTTCGCGGCACTCTCTTTAGCGACCAAGAGTCACTTTAGTGATGGCACAAGACTCAGCTAGTGCAAAATGGACTTTAGCATGTCTAATTCTCTGATAGGATGCTCGGAATTAGTTTGGAACCCCGTGCATGAAAATGAGATATGCTATCCTATTAAAATCGATGTTCCAAACTCAATGGAGCAGTCAAAATTTCCATATGAGGTCGTTACGAGTGAAAGTGGGTCCCACATGACCATTTGGAGTCAAATCCATAATGGGATTCGGGATTAGACTGGAAGCCCCGAAAAGCAAATAAAGGGTCGTACTAGACCAAACTCGATATTCCAAAACTAACTGTGCTATCAGAATTTTTATCCTAGTGCATCTTCCAAGAATGTTGACCAAAGTCAACTATAGGCCAAATTTCGAAGGCAAAAGCACCAAATAATCCTAAACTCATGCTGATTACCTCGGTACTCATGTTGACCATTCCAGAGCTAATGGAAATTGTCAAAATTTCTTTCTGAGGTCATTTGCCTAAAGTTATGATCGAAGTCAACTTTTCAAGTTATAAAAGCTTCAGAACATGGAAAGGAGCATAAAACCCAAACGAACGATCAGTCGACCAAACTGTCAGTGCCAGCAAGTCATAAATTACTTGGAATCGCTGAGGAAAGCTCTAAATGCTGAAAATATCAGAGAATGAAAGAAAATGACCTGGAGCGTCATTACTACATCCACGATTAAAAGAACTTTCATCCATGAAAGTAAAGGTTAGTCGTTGCCTAGAGGCAAGAAAGGACGAGGGCACCATGTCTGCATGCTCTGCTACACCCTCAGACACCCTCTTAATCGAATGACGTCATTACACTACTCGGGCTAAGAGGAAAATTCTCAAATTCCATTCAAACTCCTCCAAATCCCTTTGTGGCCTTCAACTCTCACTCGCTTAGCCCGAACTTAATAAAAACACCGGGTCTAACTAAGGTCAACCAAGCTAAATAGAAACCACAATATGAGAAATATAGGACCATGACAGATGCAACTCAATCCAAAATTCTAGATAGTTGTCTTATGCTTCCAAATTCCTTCCTCAAAGCCAATAAGGGTGTTCTACCGGTCCTTAGCTATTTTGAGTGCTACCAATACCTTTTGAAACTTGATTACCTAACTGCACTGCACAACCTCAGGCAATTCACATAACTTAGTCAGACCTCAATGGATAACAACATCCAAAACAACGAAACTGAGCTTCGACAAAGCTCAAAATTCTAATCTAAACTTTCAAATCCAAAAATCCAACTAAAATTCACCTTTTGAAACTAAACACTCAACTTTAAAAGACCAATTTACCCTATGAAAGACAAGGCCATACTGAGTCCAGCTCCTCCAAATTACTCTTATCATAGGAACCTCTGAAACACCGATACTAGGTGCCCACAAACCATGCTACTTTCTAAAATTTGAGACAACTATCCTTGTCCAAGGGTACGAAACTAGTAGCCGATGCGCAAATCTAAATAATCGATCAGTAATGGTCCAAGGGAATCTACCCCCACTCACAACCACTGCAATCTACCGAATATGCCAAAATCAAGCCTTCAATCCTTAACCAATTCAAAGTTCATACACCTCACTTATTACTTTGACCCCATTCTATAGATGAGGTTTCTAATAACTCTCTAACTTCCAACTTACGCTATATCTGAAGACACCAAATAAAACCACTACACCAACTCTGACTGACCAATAAAGCCTTGGGAGTCAACAACACCACCGTGATGAACTAATAAAAGTAGTAACAAGGCATAAGGGGATTTCAGACTCCCTAATTCCTCAATAATCCATAACCGGCACCCAAACTCATGAAAAAGACATCTCCCAAAAAATTGAATGAATGGACCACAACTTAGAAACTAAGAACAAGGCTAGAGCAAAATAGGAAGAGGCGACAAACTAGGATCACCACAAAGGATTTAACCTGGTAGGGTAACAGAGTAAACCTCAACCGACAACCTAGAATCGAACTAGCCAATACCCAGAAACAAAGATAGTCATCTAGGACAAGAAGTTAGAATGGCCGGAGAGAATATTAACCAAGGCAACTCAAACTATGCAAAAAGGATACGAGGAGGTATTCGACCACTAGCCACTGGGAAACACGCAACTAGGGCCACACTTAACACCAACTACATCCTCTAGTATCACAACTCCCAAAACTAACACAGCTGGTCTAGCGACCTATCTAACCAGGGTCAGCACCACAGCTAAATCAATGGTAGGGGAGATGGAAAGAAAGGCTAAATAACCTAGTTGCAACTTAAAATAATATCACTCAAGCAAGACATGGGGAGTTGCTCAACCGCAACTGTGCAAAAAGGAGATCGACCTACTTGATCTACTACTAAAAGAATTCAACTACTGAGCTAAAACACACACAAATACGTCCAAATAAGGTAGCCAAAACAGTCAAGGGATAACTAACAAGTCGAATAGATAAGTACAGGGGTGAAAACCCCAAAATCACAAAAAATGAACAATATAAATCAAAATAAGGAAATCAAGCAAATTTCAATAATACTTGGATTTTTGGACTCTGACCATCTCATAGAACCATGGAATGGATCGCGATCGATATTGACCTAAAAAACTGAAGCATCACTAGCAACCCTCTAAGCTGATGTTACACCCCGCACTCTCGAGCTCGGAATGTCTTCTTAAGTTCCTTAGACACTATCATGTGAGCCGGATAAGCTACGATACTATCAAATAACTCTAAGGAAAGAAGATTGTGATACCTCGTAAGAAGGAAGATTGGAAATGGAGTCATAAGAATCCAAAAAGAATTGGAGGCCAAGTAATGAGTCGTAGGACTCGATTTACCTACGTAAGCTACTAACTTAGAAGTCTTACATACTTAAGTTATTGGAGTACGTACCAAGCTTGGAAAGCATGGATTACATAGGCTCTTAAAGTGAGACAAGATTACGAACCCACGAGGAAGAAAATAAATGTGGGGCAGCCAATGGGAGGGTGACACGTGGCAGCACCTTAATCAAGCAGGTGACCCACCTGCTTAGGGTCAAGTAGGTGACCTACCTGCTTGGGGGAGGTGGGCCCCAATGCCACATGGCAGCCCCTCCTTGATCGCATGGATGTTGTGGCCCAATAGGGGATGGACACATGTCACCTCTAGGGGATGACATGTTTAACTCCCTATGACCACATATATATATGTATATACAGCATATACTTCAGTTCCTTCATCAAATTTCCAGCCAAAGTGAAGATAAATAAACCCTAAGCTAAGAGAGAAAAGGGTGACGGCTTTGGGAAAAAAAAGAGGTAAGTCCCGATTTCGTTCCGTAAATTAATTATATAGCATATAAAACAATGATATGGAAGTATTATTAGTATAAAATTAGAGTTTGGTCAGCAAAAAACGGATAGAAAGCTTCCACAACGTTACAGCGTGCTAAAAAAAGTTCCGAGGTGCGATTTCGGCAAGTTCTAGCCAATTTCGGGAAAGGTGAGTTCTTCCCCTCTAATTTGAAGTTTATGATGTTAAATTAGGTTTTATTACACATCTTAGTGGCTGATGGAAGATGGGTAAAAGGTTTGAAAAGTTCGGCGTTCGGAATAAACTAAATCGGAGTCGCTAGAAGTGAATTGTCGTCAAAATAAAGTGTCGTTCTTGTGAGTTGTTGCTGCAGGGGTGTAATGTATTGTTTCAGGGCATAAATGAATTATAAAAGGGGTGTGTATTCTTCTGGTTTCATCCACACAACCCCTCGTTTCGTATAGTTAAAGGTGTTACAAAATAAAGGCTAGACGCCCTATTGTGATATCGTATTTTTGAATAAGTCGTTTGGAATTTATGTTGTATATTGTTGGTGTGAATTGCTGCATGTTGTTGTTTTTGGTTGGCTGTAGGTATTAGGGTCCTAATTGGAAATTTGTATAGGGTACATTATAGAGGAGGTGCTTCCCAATTTTCATCGACGCCTTAGCCAATAACAGAACTAGTCAGGGAAACGACTATGGAAATAGATTCCATTAATACTATGGTATAACCTAGGGTGCTGGAAAGTTAAAAGGGTTTGATATTCTTATTAATTTCATGTTGAATAGGTTCAAAAGACGGCGAGTCCAACAGGATAAGGAATAATTCATACAAGGTATGTGAAGCTTTCTTTTGGCATGTTTTGGCATAAGTATGTAAAGCCTATCTTGTTTCTTCTTTTGGCATTGTCTTCAAGTTAAGTAATGATTGATATGAGATTGAGGGTAAATCTACTCATAAATGCCAAGCGTAATTCACGGTCCTCATTTACTTTTGGATGAAACCACTCTTACAGTAATTGAACTAGGGCTTCTCAAGCCTTCCATACGTTAGGGAGTGATGAGTATGTAAGGCTATCCTTCCCTTCTCTTGGCATGTCTCAGTCCTAAATGTGATGTGTATATAACATATGGGGATGAATCTACTCACGAAGTTCCGAATATGATTCACGACCCCTACCTATTGCTGGAGATGAAAGCTCCTATGCTAATTGAGTTAGTGTCTCTCACGGTCTCCTAGATAATGGAAGGTAGAGGGTACGTAAATCTAATTCCTTGCTCTTGGCATATCCTTGATAGAAGTGCAATATGTATATCTGCGTATGCAATGGGGATAATACCATTCATAAGGCCCCGAGCATACCTCTTGGTTCTTATTCACTGCTGAATACTAGGACGCCTACGATAGGTGAATTATTGTCTCTCAAACTCCTTTGGGATAAGAAGGGACAAACAGGTGAGGCCTACCCTTTCTTTCTTTTGACATGTCTTAAAGAAAATGATACATGATACGAGCTCTAGAGTAAGTCCATTCCTAAGCTCTGTATACGCTATATGTCTCATATTCACTCCTTGGCAGGAAAACTCTCATCGTAGTTGAGCTACCTTCCCTGAACCGTCTATATGTCGATTTATAGTGGGACTTAGAGCTCCTAGTCCTAAGGACTCTGTGATGACAGATGTCTATGATTCCCTTAAGCCGGTTGGCTTTACCCTAAAATATATCTATAATTCCTGAGACTTCACTTAATATAGCCCTAGTGGCACTCAAAGGGCACCTGAGATGATTATTATCCTGATGCACGAACGATAGTTCAGTATGATTACCCTAGTGAGTCTCAGATAATGATCTACCTATATATGATAATTATGACACCGAGTCCCCTAATGGGTCGGGTACGGTATATGATGATATGATTATAACACCGAGTCCCTTAATACGCCGGGTACGGTATATGATGCTATGATTATAACACCTAGTCCCTAATAGGCTGGGTATGGTATATGATGCTATGATTATAACACCGAGTCCCTAATGTGCCGGGTATGGTTTATGATGCTATGATTATAACACTGAGTCCCTTAAAGGGCCGGGTATGGTATATGATGATATGATGATAATATTGAGTCCCCTAATGTGCCGGGTACGGTATGTGATGATATGATTATAACACCAAGACCCATACTAGGCCGGGTATGATATGATATGTAATGATAGATGGGCATGCATGTGAAAACATAATAATGTAATCATAACCTATGACACAACGCCGTATGCAATAACATGGTAACTCCGAGTCCCCCAGCAGGCCGGATATGGTATGTGAAGATGGTGTACATGCCCTTATGTCATAAGATGCAGGTATAGTACCTTATTAACTGTTATACTTGTTTCCTGCATCCCCATTTGAGTTGTTCTCTTAGTTGTGATGCGTTATGCTTTATATACTCAGTACATATATCGTACTGATCCCCCGTTCCCCAGGGGGCTGCGTTTCATGCCCGCAGGTATAGATGTTCATTCTGGAGATCCGTCATCTTAGGAGTTCCTCTCAGCTATGTCGGAAGAGCTTCACTATTCTGGAGCCTAATTTTTGATACTGGTCACTTAATGTATACATTTGTACTATCAAGGGTACGACGGGGGCCCTGTCCCACCATATGTTGTTGTTACTATTCCTAGAGGTCTGTAGACATATGGATGTGGGTTGTTTATAAGTTTGTTTTGACTATTCCTATACGACATATTGTAAATGTTTTTATATTACGGCAGCCTCGTCGGCGCGTGCCCTTTCATGATATGATACGAATGAAAGAGGCTACAGGTACATGAAAAAGTTTTAAAATATTGATGTTTTTATGTATACTATCACATCACACACGGTTCAACTTAAGTGTAGCTGATAAATATGCATAAGAGGGTCCAGGTCGAACCTCAGTCGCGGCCTACGGGGTTGGGTCGTGACAGAAGTGGTATCAGAGAAGTTCGTCCTTGGAATGTATACAGACCGTGTCTAGTAGAGTCTTGTTTATCGGTGTGTTGTGCACCACATCTATAGATAGGAGGCTACAGGACATTTAGAATGTTACTTTCTTTCATATCTAAGATCATGCGATAGAGCCGAGCCATAGGAAATGAAATTCCTCATACTAACCTGCGATTTTAGTAGGAGGACAACACCGGTAGAAGAAAGTAACTGTCAATATTGGATGTTACGAAGCACGGAGGTAAGCAAAGGCACAAAGGACCTATGTCAGGTAAGGTGCTGCAATACAATTGTTATATAAATTTGGAAAATGAAAGGAAAATTATACAGGAAAGTGCAACAGGTGCAGTTCGAGGGGACATACGAGGTAAGTCCATGTTCATACTTCTAATGTGGGCGCCCTGTGTGGCTGCGATATGAGATGATATGAATATATATGTGTGCCCTGGGTGGCTGTGATATAATATGATACCAATATATATCTGTGTGCCCATGAGGCATTGTTGGTATTTTCTATGTGCAGCTGTTGAGATAGTAAGAAATACAGAGGAAACTCTGTCCAAATTTTCCTAGAAATAAGAGGAGAATGAGATACAGGGCTATAGTATGTCTTGAAAGGTTCTTCTCGCAATAATGATGAGATTTGACTAAACGAGTATGGTTGACCTCGAGAAATAAGTTAATTGCTGAGTTAATGGCAATAGAAACTAGGAGGTCGATACTGAAACAGTAGAACGAAGTTAGAAAGGACCTATAAGTCAAAGAAGGTGACTCAGAGAGGACTGATAGAACGGGATAAAACGATATAGTAAGGCATCGCCTGAATTGATACATAGGGATAAACTATGACAAGTTATAGTTGAAGGAAGTAACAGTATGATTAAGACAAGAGTACGAGGGATAAATAATTGTGATGGATATGAAGTGTTAATAAGACAGCTTGTGAAACATTAAGGATAATACTAACTAAGAAAGGTAGGTAGCCCATAGTAAGAATCGTGAAGAAAGTCAAGCGGTGTTATACTATGAGACTGAATGTGAACAGGGTACCAGGTGAATATAACCAAAACCGTTGTGAGAGTAAGTAAAGCTTAGTAAGGAAAGTTTCGAATAAAGGTTGTGTGATGAAAAAAAAGGATAGCTAGTACAAGGAAATAAAGAGTAATATGGAATTCCTTGCGCCCAACCAAAAATGGAAATGAGCTGGAGGAATAATAGAGAAGTTATAATATAGGCGTTCAAGATAGATGTGATTAATTAAGTATGAGTACCGAGCAAAAAGGGAGATAGACAATTACGAATTGAAAGTATAGTATGATAAAAAAGTAATAAGATAAGGCCCCTACTACAACGAAGCTAATATGGTTTTAAGCAAGATTAGAAGGGAGCCTGAAGTATATGACAAAGATGAAAGTTCAGAAGGCAAAACGAAGTTAATATACGTGACTCCACCTTGATGATTAGTGAGCTCCTGTAAGGAAAGGGTATGTCGATTTGCAGAACAGTTGCTGCATTGCGAGGTTATTAGAAGAATAAGCTGTATCCATGAGAATAAAGTTAGTATAAGGACAAAGCTTGGAACATGAGTCATTAAAGTATAAGTACACTCGAATGGGGAACTTGTACCAATTATGTGCCCCGCTAATTACTGATTGGGATGAATGGAATGTGGCTTTGAATGCACTGCTACATTATGGATAATACTTAAGTATAAATCGTTAGATGAGATTTTATGCGATATATTCCAAATACTAAAGCACCCTACGATTGTGCTAGGGTTTCCTATAAAGGCAACCTAATGTATGAAAGATTTAACAGAACATGTAGATATGGTGTAACACGTAAATATGTTGGAGTAGAATCACTCGCGTGTGAGTAGCTGAAAATAAATGGAGGATGACATGGGTACACCCTAAAAGGGGGAAAGTGTACAAGAGAAGTACAAGCATAAGAGAAAATCAACTGACCCTATCGTAAGTAAATGGGAATGCTTAAACTTCAAACGAGACCCCATAAGGGATGGACGCGATCATACCCGCACTAATGCACTGAATTCCATCAAAACTCCGAAGTTAAGCGTGTTTGGATGAGAGTAGCACTGGGATGGGTGACCCCCTGGGAAGTGAAAAAGGGAACAAAACAAGTATGACAAAAAGAGATTATAAAGGCGTGTTAGTACAATGACACATATAGAACAGAGAAAGCCAAGAGGAAAAAAGATTATGACTTAAATACAACGCACTTCATGAAAATGGCACAAGAATAGTTGTGCAGCTTATGAACATTGGCATACTAAGAGCAAGGTCAAATGATTACTCGATAAAAGAAAGTCAGTAATAGCAATGTGATTGCTATATGTAGAATCTATTAAAGAAAATTTTAATATGGTTCGAGGCAGAACTATTAAGATATAATCGGTATTAAGGACAAAAGCCATAGCGGAACCCTGACCTCGACCGAAGGAGGTAAGCCGCTAGTATAGCGACACTAAAGCATTTTCTGAATGGCTCTACGTACCTACACACGTTTGTGTAAGAATTATAGTATAACGTGTGGTAATAAAACTGGAAGGAAGATCTGAGTAAAAGAGCAAGATAGCATACCTAAGGTGTTACAAGTTGAATTCAGAGGAGTTGTATAATGGCTTAAACGAAGAGGGGCATCAGAGGCTTGATAGCCTATTACGAGGGGTTGGAATCCCGACTAGGGAATGGAAGGCGATTAATGTAGGTTATAGTGCAGGCTGACCTAGCACTCTATGGAAGTATAAGTTCATATGGGTTATGGTAGATAAGCTAACAAAATTAACCCATTTTCTTCCAATTAAGAAGGTATATTCAGCTAAGGGTTATACGAGATGACATAGCAAGGAAATAATAAGATTTCACGGGGTTCCCACATCTATTATCTCGGACGGGGAAGTTCAATGTACGGCTAATCACTGGAGATCATTCCGGTAAGGAATGGGAACATAGGTGAATCTTAGTACGACATTTCACCCTTTGATTAATGGATAGGCCCAGAGGGGATCCAGTAAATTATTGATGAAGTAAAGCTTAATCTAGGACAAGCTATCAATTAGAAGCCTAGAGTCGGCAAGAAGGGGATACATTGATCCTTCTCAGATCATTTGTAGAATAGATAAAGCTGCCTATGAGTGGGACCTACTGTCCGATTTGAAAGAATACATTTAGTTTTCACAGATCAATGCTCTACAAGAATGTAAACGACGCTCCCAGAATATTTCCCATGGAGGAGGTCCACGTAACAGGGAGTTATCCTATGGGGGGCAACCCATTTCCATCCGGGATCAGCAGATTAAACGGGTTGCGAACTAAGGACATAGCTTCCATCAAGGTACTGTGGCAGAATAAGAATCGTGAAGACATAACCTGGGAGGTTGAAGAGGACATGAAACATAGGTGTCCGTACCTACTCCCGATGTCTACAGATAACCGCCAGTCTTGGAACTAGTATATTAATTACTTGGATGAAAATGTATGTCATTCCAGTAGAAAGGAATCTCCCTACAATTTGTATAAATTCTTAAGGGGAGTTTTATTCAACATTCGGGGATGAATATTCTAAAGGGGGAAGGATGTTACACTCCGCACTCTCGAGCTTGGAATGTCTTCTTAAGTTTCTTAGACACTATCATGTGAGCCGGATAAGCTACGACACTATAAAACAACTCTAAGGAAAGAAGATTGTGATACCTCGTGAGAAGGAAGGTTGGAAATGGAGTCATAAGAATACGAAAAGAATTGGAGGCCAAGTAATGAGTTGTAGGACTCGATTTACCGACGTAAGCTACTAACTTGGAAGTCTTACATACTTAAGCTATTGGAGTACGTACCAAGCTTGCGAAGCATGGATTATATAGGTTCTTAAAGTGAGACGAGATTACGAACCCATGAGGAAGAAAAAAAAATGCGGGGCAGCCAATGGGAGGATGACACGTGGAATAACCTCAAAAAAGAAGGTGACCCACCTGCTTGGGGTCAATTAGTTGACCCACCTGCTTGGGGGAGGTGAGCCACACTACCACGTGGCAGCCCTTCCTTGATTGCATGGATGCGGTGGCGCAATAGGGGCTGGACACATGTCACCTCTAGGGGATGACACATGTCACTCCCTAGGACCACATATATATATGTATATACAGCATATACTTCAGTTCCTTCATCAAATTTCCAGCCAAAGTGATGATAAACAAACCCTAAGCTAAGAGAGAAAAGCATGACGGCTTTGGAAAAAAAAAGAGGTAAGTCCCGATTTCGTTCCGTAAATTAATTATCTAGCATATAACACGATGATATGGAAGTATTAGTAGCATAAAATTAGAGTTTGGTGCAGAAATAAACGGACAGCAAGCTTCCACAACGTTACAGCGCACTAAAAAAAGTTCCGAGGCGCGATTTCGGCAAGTTCTAGCCAATTTCGGGAAAGGTAAATTCTTCCCCTCTAATTTGAAGTTTATGATGTTAAATTAGGGTGTATTACACACCTTAGGGGATTCTTTAAGTTGGGGAAAATGTTTGAAAAGTTCAGCGTGCGGAATAAACTAAATCGGAGTCGCTAGAAGTAAATTGTCGTCAAAATAAAGTGTCGTTCTTGTGAGTTGTTGCTGCAGGGGTGTAATGTATTGTTGCAGGGCCTAAATGAATTCTAAAAGTTTTTTTTATTCTGCTGGTTTCATCCACACGACCCCTCATTTCGTATAGTTAAAGGCGTTATAAAATAAAGGCTAGACGCCTTATTGTGATATCGTATTTTTGAATAAGTCGTTTGGTGTTTATGTTGTATATTGTTAGTGTGAATTGCTGCAGGTTGTTGTTGTTGGTTGGATTTAGGTCTTAGGGACCTAATTGGAAATTTGTATAGGGCACATTATAGAGGAGGTGCTGCCCAATTTTCGTCGACGCCTTAGCGAATAACAGAACTAATCGGGGAAACGACTAAGGAAATAGATTCCATTAATACTAAGGTGTAAAGTAGGGTGATGGAAAGTTAAAAGGGGTTTATATTCATATTAATTTCATATTGAATAGGTTCAAAGGACGTTGAGTCCAACAGGATAAGGAATAATTCAGACAAGGTATGTGAAGCTTTCTTTTAGCATGTTTTGGCATAAGTATGTAAAGCCTATCGTGTTTCTTCTTTTGGCATTGTCTTCAAGTTAAGTAATGATTAATATGAGATTGAGGGTAAATCTACTCATAAATGCCAAGCGTAATTCACGGTCCTCATTTACTTCTGGATGAAAGCACTCTTACAGTAATTGAACTAGGGCTTCTCAAGCCTTCCATACGTTAGGGAGTGATGAGTATGTAAGGCTATCCTTCCCTTCTCTTGGCATGTTTTAGTCCTAAATATGATGTGTATATAACATGTGGGGAAGAATCTACTCCCGAAGTTCCGAATATGATTCACGACCCCTACCTACTACTGGAGGTGAAAGCTCATATTCTAATTGAGTTAGTGTCTCTCACGGTCTCCTAGAAAATGGAAGGTAGAGGATACGTAAAGCTAATTCCTTGTTCTTGGCATATCCTTGATAGAAGTGCAATATGTATATCTGCATATGCAAGTGGGGATAATCCCATTCATAAGGCCCCGAGCATACCTCCTGGTTCTTATCCACTGCTGAATACTAGGACGCCTACGATAGGTGAATTATTGTCTCTCAAACTCCTTTGGGATAAGAAGGGACAAACAGGTGAGGCCTACCCTTTCTTTCTTTTGACATGTCTTAAAGAAAACGATACATGATACGAGCTCTAGAGTAAGTCCATTCCTAAGCTCTGAATACGCTATATGTCTCATATTCACTCCTTGGCAGGAAAACTCTCATCGTAGTTGAGCTACCTTCCCTGAATCGTCTATATGTCGATTAATAGTTGGACTTAGATCTCCTAGTCCTAAGGACTCTGTGATGACAGATGTCTATGATTCCCTTAAGCCGATTGGCATTACCCTAAAATATGTCTATAATTCTTGAGACTTCACTTAATATAGCCCTAGTGGCACTCAAAGGGCACCTGAGATGATTATTATCGTGATCCACGAACGATAGTTCAGTATGATTACCCTAGTGAGTCTCAGATAATGATCTACCTATATATGATGATTATGACACCAAGTCCCCTAATAAGTCGGGTACGATATATGATGATATGATTATAACACTGAGTCCCTTAATGGGCCGGGTACGGTATATGATGCTATGATTATAACACCAAGTCTCTAATGGGCCGAGTACGGTATATGATGCTATGATTATAACACCAAGTCCCTAATGGGTCGGGTATGGTATATGATGCTATGATTATAACACTGAGTCCCTTAAAGGGCCGGGTATGGTATATGATGATATGATGATAACACCGAGTCCCCTAATGGGTCGGGTACGGTATGTGATGATATGATTATAACATTGAGACCCATAATGGGCCGGGTACGGTATGATATATAATGATAGATGGGCTTGCATGTGAAAACATAATAATGTAATCGTAACATATGATACGACGCCGTATGCGATGACATGGTAACTCCGAGTCCCCCAGCGGGCTGGATACGATAAGTGAAGATGGTGTACATGCCCTTATGTTATAAGATGTAGGTATAGTGCCTTATTAACTGTTATACTTGTTTCCTGCATCCCCATTTCATTTGTTCTCTCAGTTGTGATGCATTATGCTTTATATACTCAGTACATATATTGTACTGACCCTCCGTTCCCCAGGGGGCTGCGTTTCATGCCCATAGGTACAGATGTTCATTCTGGAGATCCGTCAGCTTAGGAGTTCCTTTCAGCTATGTCGGAAGTGCTTCACTGTTCTGGAGCCTAATTTTTGATACTGGTCACTTAATGTATATATTTGTACATTCAGGGGTACGGCGGGGGCCCTGTCCCGCCATATGTTGTTGTTAATATTCCTAGAGGTCTGTAGATATATGGATGTGGGTTGCTTATATGTTTGTTTCGACTATGCCTATACGGCATGTTGTAAATGTTTTTATGTTACGGCAGCCTCGTCAGTGCGTGCCCTTTCATGTTATGATACGAATGAAAGAGGCTACAAATACATGAAAAATTTTAAACTATTGAGGTTTTTTGTATAGTATCACATCACACACGGTTCAACTTAAGTGTAGTTGATAAATACGCATAAGAGGGTTCAGGTCGAACCCCAGTTGCGGCCTCTGGGGTTGGGTCGTGACAGCTTTGCCACTAATAAGAGGCAGCATAAAACCATGATACTAACCCAGCTGAGTAAATAGTGTATGGGTCCCACAGTAAGGACAATCTCTATATCGATGGCAAACCTTTCCACAGGTAGGACAAGGCCCAACAACTCTGGTTTGGTGAGTATGCGGAGCCTAAAATATCGAATCTTGCTTGGCACACTCTTGGGACTAGTGGTCAAGTGAACCGTAGTCATACCACCTTCGTGACTATTGGCTGAGAGCTGGAGGTCGGCCACGTTGGGCATGACTCGGACTGGCACTAAAGACACCTTGAGAGGGTTGACTGCCATAACTATTCTTTTCCCTAGCTGACTATATTGGGGCCCTACGATGCTCCCTAACAAAGTGACCTTCCTCGTCAGCCTCATAGCAACCCTCACCAATGACATCTCTCTTAAAGGATCCAAATAGGATCTGATAAGCTTCAACACCTGAAGGGCCACTCTACTCACCTTGAGAAGTATGACCTGTACCTTTTCTGTTGTAAACCCCATATCCTACCACAAAACTTCCTAGGACCTGAGGTACTATCGTTATGGTCCTGATGAATCGAGAAGGAAGTTCAACCTTGCCAAACTGATACTCGCCCTAAAGTGGGTTGCTATCATCACTATGCTAATGGAGAGGCTTGTTACCACTACTTTTATATTCCTCGAAGCATTCTTGCTCCACTACCCTCACATGGCTGACAATTTAGGGAAAGATAGACCCGACAGATATCTAATGCTACGTCGCCAAGCGGAGCAGCAAGGATAATCCCCTAATAAATTCCTGGCACATATCCAGATGCATAGGGGATGATGTGGGTCTATTCGCATCCAACTCAAGAAATTCCATGACAAAGACCGATACTAAGGACGAGCCTTGCTGAGTAATCGCTAACCCATTACTAGTTTGAGAGACAACTGCCAAAACTATAGTAGAACATGTTGACGCTCCACCGTGTCTACTTAGAAACTCGTTCTATCCATCTAAGAAGAAATGTATTCCAAATGGTTTAGAAATTATTAACAATTAGGACACACGATAAGGATTCAAGAATAAAATTCTCTAAAAATTCCCTATAGCCTCCTGAAGATAGGATACAAACATCTCTGCACCAATCTGTAGGACTCTACTAGGTATTGCTCTTATACAAATGATGTAGGTCAATCTAGAGCTCTGATACCAACATGTCATAAACCAATTCCTTAGGCCTTGATGACACCTGCTAATACCTACCTGCAAGTAAGTGTAACCCTTAAACCTTAGCTCGAAACCAAAACCAATGAGCTATTAAGTGGAAGATGAATTAATAAGAAGAAAGTAAGTAATAATGAAAAGAAAGAGGATGGTTGAAACAAATATAGGAAATCATTCCAAGACCTAGCATCAATCAATAATCGAGCATCTAAACAATAATAGAAGTACGAGGCTTTTACAAAAGTATTAAGAGTACAGACAGTCTTCGAAAACAAGTAAAGACTAGTCTCAATCTTGTATGGATGGAAATTGGCAACTCCGTAAGCTAGGAGCTCACCAAATCTATGAATTAGAAGCTGCTCCACACCAGTCAAAATCAATAATGATGACCCATACTAAAATTTGTAGGGGACATAAGTGTAGTACGAGTACCAAATAAATGGTACTCAGTAGGTATAGGCCCAATGAGCTCCATAGACAAAACAAGTATAATGAACATATAATCAGGTAAATACTGCACGAGTAACTAATTAGGAATTATCAAAATAATAACAGAAACATAAGGCAAGAAAAGTGGAAACATAGAACAAAAAAGTCATAAAACGTACCTAAAATGCAATCCAACAACCTATTAATGAGAAGAAGGCATCACCGAAGTCTACTAATGAAAATACATCACTAACTAATAACTCTAACCATATAATCACCTAGGAACTATTCCAACTAACCTCAGCAGGAATTACCAACCATAATCAAACTAAATTCCACGTAAACAATCTATTTATACAACCAAAAGGTACCAGCTACAAGTACAACAAGAGATAAAAGCTAGCATAATTAGACAATAACCAACCGGACGCCCATACCCCTTGAAGGTACAAGCAATAAAAAACATACCACCGGCCCCTATAAAACTGAGGGACCACACCACAAGAGTATGTTGGTGATAGGCACTACTAATGAATACATATTTGTAGTAAAATTAGTGACATAATCGGTGGCTCTTAGAGATCAACAACCATAAGTATATAGATCCACCCTGACCACCCGGCTAGCCAAGTAGGACCCATGCGACTCCCTCATTCAGTTCAGTGGTACACTGGCCAAAGGAGCCCAAAGGAAATGTGGGAAGTCTATATACACTACATGGTCCCGAACTAAGTCTTACATAGACAAATAGAATCTCTGTAGTGGTACCATAGAGTGAGCAGCCAAGCCAAAGTAGAAAGGGCATCGCCGCGCTGAATATCAGTACACTTGTAACCTCAACCGTGAGCACCCTAAAAAAGGGCCATTCATCCAGCCAATAAACTCCCAGGGGCATGGCCCAACTAGAAAAAGTAAACTTAGGGGCATCGAAGGACTAAAAAGGGCATCAACGCACTAAATAGCCAAGTAAAATGTAGCGCATCCCAGATGCCTCCAATTCCTCAAGTAGAAAAACATGAAATACCAAGATCATACCACTAAATGAGTGAATATGCTCAAACAATATAAGCATGTCATCACCAACATCCAAACAAGACACACACAGCTATAAGGAAATATCAGGTCCTAGCACACAACCAGTCAAGGGACTAACCTGGGATCTAATCATTCCTCGGAGATGGCCTCAGGCCTAATAATAGTTAATAGATAAGATGGCATCATAAACCTATCTCTAAACAAAAGTGAAATAATAGAGGCATTTTTTCAAATCATAAAGGAGGAAAAATATCTCTAGGTAAGTTTAATTACACCAAAATAATTCACCTCATCTCCCAACCAGAATTGCTAAGCCAAACCTACAGCTACGATGGGCCCCAAATGTCACAGGCACTAGCATATAAAGGGGTATCCTATCCATAATAAACCCTACCAAAAGTTATGCCTAGCTAAGAGAGCAAAAACCAGATAATAAGGCGCCTAAGGCCCAAACCTAGCCTAAGGACATCAATATCTATCTGAAACAAGATAATCAATGCTTAGTCACCACCACAACAAAAGCATACAACCTAATCTTAGGATTTCATGGGACTATTCTAGCCTAAGGCTCACCCTGGAACAAGAAAATGGGATCGGGTGGGGAGAATGCTAATCTAGGCAAATACTCACCTAAGTCATATGTAAAGTATACTACATGATATCTAATAGAGTTCAGTCAAGGGGTAGATCATAGCCTACTTGGAAGCAGATCACGCATGCTCTAAATCCACCACAATGAAGCTCTCGTCCTCTGAATCATTCCCAATCGCCGCCACGCTAACAAAATGTTAATAACATCATCAATAGGATCATACTGATACTAAAATCAACAAATTTGGAAATGGGCCAACATCAGAGTCAAAATTGGGAATTATGGGACCCATTCTATAACTTACAAAATTGACTTTGTGAATAGGTCCTAGATTCTAAACCTATCTTGTGTTCCAAAAGGAAACACATTTCGAACACTAAAATAGTTACAAAACACACATGCACCACACTAATCAACTTAGCCCAAGAACTACTAAAATCAAGGGAAATAGGGAATTTTCCCTCAAATAAATTCTTTACTCTTAATTCTGGACACACCACTAGATTCTTCTTGAAAACCCATGCGGAATAGCTTTTGGAATCACTCAAATTGCCTCGAAATTAAGAGTGAAATTGATCTTGAAAGTTAAAGAAATAACTAAAAATTTAACTTTAAAACGATCCTCATGTGTCACTTAAGAGGACACCCACTGGTCACTTACGCTATTGCCCCAAAGAGGCGGGCGTCGCTTAAGCGAGGACCCAATCGATTTAGAGAGGGGTCGTTTTAGCGGCAACCTCTCATGCGGACTCGGTCACTTTAGCGACCTTATGACTGTTTCAACAACACTCACTTTAGCGACCAAGAGTATCTTTAGAGACGACACTTGACCCAGCTTATGCAAAATAGACTTTGGCATGTCAAATTCTCCAGTATGGTGCTCGAGATTCAATTAGAACCTCATGCGCGCAAAGAAGATATGCTACCCCCTCCCCTGAATTCAATGTTCCAAACTCAATGGCTTAGTCAAAATTTCCATATGAAGTCATTTCGACTGATAGTGGGTTCTATAGCCAAGACTAATTTTGAGACAAATTCCATAACGGGCTTCGAGATTAGATTGGAAGCCTCGAGAAGCAAACAAAGGGTCGTTCTAGACTAAACTTGACAATTTGGAACTAACCATGTTGTTAGAATTTTAATCTGAACGTGTCTTCCTATAATATTTACCAAAGTCAACTATAAGCTAAATTTCGATGGCAAAAGTGCCAATTGGTCCTAAACGCATATCGATCGCCTCAATACTAATGTCGACTATGCCACTAGCCTAATTTCACCATTCTAGAGCTAATGGAACTATCAACAGTTTTATCTAAGATTGGTTTCCTGAAGTTATGAACAAAGTCAACTTTTTAAGTTATAAAAGCTCTAGAATAGGGAAATGGGCATAAAACCCTAACGAATAACCGAGCGACCGAACTGTCAGTACCAGCAAGTCATAAATGAATTGGGGTCGCTGTAGGAATGCTCTAAATGATGAAAAGATAGGAAAATGAAGAAAATGACCTAGAGGGTCATTACAACATCTAATACTAAAAGAACTTTCGTTTTTTAAAGCAAAAGTACAGTCGCGGCATGAAGGCACGAAAGGATGAGGGAACTGGGACCGCATGCTCAGTCAGACTCTAGAACACCCTCTCGGATCAAATAACACTATCACAAAACTTGAGTTGAAAGGAAAATCTTCAAATTCCCTTCAAACTCCCAAAACTATTGCAAATCACTTTATGGGCTTCAACTCTCACTCACTTAGCCTGAACTTCATCAAAACACTGGGTTCCAACTGAGGTCGACCAAACTAAATAGAAACCACCGATATGAGCAATACATGACAATGGCAGATCTAACTCAATCAAAAATTCCAAATACATGTCTTATTCTTCCAAATTCGTTCCTCCAAGCCAGTAAGGACGTTCTTACGGTCCTTAGCTATCTTGAGTGCTACCAATACACTTTAAAACATGCTTACCGAACCGCACTGCATAACCTCAGGGAAGTCACATAACTTAACTAGGCTTCAAGGGATGACAGAAGCCAAAACAAGGAAACTAAGCTTGGCTAAAGCTCAAAATTCCAATCTGAACTTTCAAATCCAAATACCCAACTAAAACTTATCTTTTGAAACTAAACACTCCATTCGAAAAGACCAATTTACTCCATGAAGGACAAGGCCGCATTGAGTCTAGCTCCTCCGACTTACTTCTATCATAGGCACCTCCAAAACACCGGCACGTGGTGCGCACAAACCATACTGCCTTCTCAAATTTGAGCCAACTATCCTAGTCCAAGGGTATCAAGATGGTAGCGGACACACAAATATGCACAGCCGATCAGTAATGCTCCAAGGGCATCTACCCCATTCACAACAATTAAAATGTACCGAATATGCCAAAATCAAGTCTTCCATCATGAATTAATTCAAAGTTCCCATACCCCACGAATTATTTTGACTCCATTTTGTAGATGAGGTTTCTAACCAACTCCCCAACTTCCAATTTAGGCTATATCTAAAGTCACCAATGAAAACCACTGCTCCAATACTGGCTGACCAACAAAGTCTCAACAATCACCAACACTACCACGAAGATATAATAAAAGCAGTAATAAGGCATGAAGTGAGATCACACTCCCTAATTCCCCAAAAAGCCATAACCGGCACCCAAACTCTTAAAAAAGATAGGGGCCAAAAGATTGAATGAACCAACCACAATTTAGAAACCGAGAACAACGCTAAGGAAAATAGGAAGAGACAGCTAACTATGAGTACCATAAAGGATCCAACTTGGTAGGGTAATAAAGAAAACCTCAACCCATAACCTAGAAATGAACCAGCCAATACCCAGCTACAAGGATAGCCATCTAGGCCAAAAAGCTAGAATGGCCAAAGAGAATACTCACCATGGCAATCTAACTATGCAAAAAGGATATGAAGAGCTATTTGACCACTAGCCACTGGGAAACACGTAACTAGGGCGACACTTAAGGCCAACTAGATTCTCTAGTATCACAACTCCCAAAATTACACAGCTGGTCTAGCCACCTATATAACCACGGCCAGCACCAAAGCGAAATACACAGTTGGGGAGATGCAAGGAAAGGCAAACTAACCTGGCCTCAAATCAAACCAATATCACCCAGGCAAGGCATAGGGAGTTGTTGAACCACCACTGCGTCAATAGGAGATTGACCTAGTTGATCCTCTACTAAAAGAATTCAACTATTAAGCTAAAACACACAAACACACATACGTCTAGATAAGGCAAACACAACAGTTAGGGGATAACTAACAAGCCAAATAGACAAGTATAGGGGTGGAAACCTCAAAATCATACCAAATAAACAATATAAATCATAATAAGGAAATCAAGAAAACTTCATCGATACCTAGATTCTTGGACTATGATCGGCTTATAGAAGCATGGAATGGATTGCGACCAACCTCAGCCTGAATAAATTTTGCATCACTAGCAACCCTCTAAGCTCTGCCTCTAAAAAGAGGCGGTATAAAACTCGGATACTGACATAGCTGAGCAAACTGTGCACGGGTCCTATGCTAGGGATAATCTCTAGATCGATGGCCAAACTCTTCATAGGTACGACAAGGCTCAACAACTCTAGTATGGAAAATATGAAGATCCTAAAGCATTAAATCTCACCTGGGATACTCCCAGGACCAGTGGTCAAGAGAACTGCAGTTATAAGACCCTCGTAATTATTAGCTGAAAGCTCGAGGTTGGCCATGTTGTCTATGACTCAGACCGGCACTAGAGCCGCCCTGATAGTGTTGGCTGTCATTGCTATATTTTTCACTGCATTGGGGCCCTATGATGCTCCCTAACAAAGTGGCCTTTCTCGCCAGCCTCATAGCAACCGTCACCAATAATATCCTACTAAAAAAGACCCAGACAAGATCGCATAAACCCTAATACTTGAAGGTATAATGTGCTCAACTTTAGAAGTAAGACCTATATCCTGTCTTATGTAAACCCCATATCCTGCCTCAAAACCTTCTGAACCAGATCGCTGCTAGGGTTTTAGCGATCGCCATATTCACTTCCAAAAGAGGAGAGAGAGAGAGTGTGAGAGTGAAATTTAGAGAAGATGAAGACAATTCTGTCATCGGAAACCATGGACATCCCCAACGGAATCACCATTAAGGTGAAGGCAAAGCAAATCGAAGTTGAGGGACCAAGAGGAAAGCTTGTGAGAAACTTCAAGCATCTCAATCTCGATTTTCAGCTGATCAAGGATGAGTAAACTGGACAGAAGAAGTTGAAGGTTGATGCTTGGTTTGGATCTCGTAAGGCTACTGCTTCCATCCGTACCGCTCTTAGCCATGTTGGTAATCTTATCACTGGTGTTACCAAGGGTTACAGATATAAGATGTGTTTTGTGTATGCTCACTTTCCAATCAATGCCTCCATCACCGGAAGTAACAAGTCCATTGAGATCCGTAACTTCCTTGGCGAGAAGAGGGTTAGGAAAGTGGACATGCTTGATGGAGTAACAGTTGTTCGATCTGAGAAGGTTAAGGATGAGCTTGTATTGGATGGAAATGACATTGAGCTCGTCTCTCGTTCTGCAGCCCTCATTAACCAAAAATGCCATGTGAAGAACAAGGATATCTGAAAGTTTCTTGATGGTATCTATGTCAGTGAGAAGGGTCAAATTGTTCAAGAAGAATGAGTACTTTAGAAGTAGGCATATTGGTGATGACCCATATCCCAAATGCTCATTTTACTATCTCTTTTAAGTTCTTATGGAGACCATATATTACAGACTTATTTGAATTTCAGTTTTCTAGTTCTTGTTTTGAAATTTTGTTGACAAAGTTGCCTTGGTGGTTCTTTCAGCTATCCCAAATGTTTCAGTTCTTGTTATCTGTGAGTCAGAATTGTTTCATTCTAAATTTTAAGGACATGATTCCAAAAAAAAAAAACCTTCTGAACCAGAGGTACTATCATTGTGGGCCTAATGAATCGAGAAGGAAGTTGACCTTTACCAAAATGATACTCACCCTAAAGTGGGATGCTATCATCACTATGCTGATGGAGACGCTTGTTACCACTACCTCAATATGCCTTGAAGCATGCCTGATCCACTGCCCTAACATGGCTGATAATTTAGGGAAAGGTAGACCCAGCTAATATAAAATGCTCCGACTCCAAGCAGAGTGGCATGGATAATCCCCTAATGATCTTCTGGCTCATATACCTATCTGTAGTAGATGATATGGGGTTATTCCCAGCCCACTCAAGAAATTCTATGACATAGTTTGATGCTGAGGACGTATGTTGCTAAGGAACTACTAACTATCTCTAGCCTGGGAGCCACTTGTCAAAACTTTGGTAGAATCTGTTGATGCTACGATCGTGTTCAATAGGAAACTCATGCTATTCAACTTAGAAGGAATAGATTCCAAAGGATCATTTTAGAGATTATTCAAAATAAGGACATGCGATAAGGATTTAAGAATAGAATTCTCTAAAAATACCCCATAGACTCCCGAAGATAGGATACAAATGTCGTCGCACTGATCCATAGGAGCTACAAGGCATTGCCCTCATACCAATGATGCCTGTCAACCAATAGATCTGATACTAACTTATCATGACCCAATTCCTTAGGCCGTGATAACACCTTCTAATACCCACCCGTAGGTAAGCCTAACTCTTAAACCTTAGCCTAGAACCAAAAGCAATGAGCTATAAATCGGAAGATGAATAAATAACAAGAAAGTAAGTAATAATGACAAGAAAAAGGATGAATGAAACAAATATAGGAAAACACCCCAAGACCTGGCATCAATCAGTAATCGAGTGTCTAAACTACAATAAAAGTACATGGCTTTTACAAATATAATAAGAGTACGGAAAGTCTTCGAAAGTAAGTAAAGACTATTCCTAATCTAGCATGGATGGAAATTGCAACTTCCGACTCCAAGACCTCAACAAATCTATGAGGCAGAAGCCGCTCCATACCGATCAAAATCAACAATGATGACACATACTATGATCTATAGGGGGTAGATTTGTAGTATGAGTACCAAACAAATGGTACTTGGTAGGTATAGGCCGACTGAGGTCCACAGACAAAGTAAGTAAAATGAACATATAATCAAGTAAATACTGCCCAAGTAACTAATCAGGAATTATCACAATAATGACATAAAGATAAGGCAAGAAAAATGGAAACATTGATGAAGAAATATAGTCAAATAACGCACCTGAAACCCAATCGAACAACCTATCAATGGGACAAAGGCATCATAGGAGTCTACTAATGAAAATACAGTGCTAATTTATAACTCTAACCACATAATTATTTAGGAACTATTCCGACTAAGCCTAGCAGATATTACCAACCATAATCAAACTAAATTCCACGTAAACCATCTATCAATACAACCAAAGGTACCAGCTATAAGTAAAATAAGATATAAGACAAAGAATAATCAGAAAATAACTGACCGGACTCTAATACCCCTGGAAGGTACAAATAATGACAAACATACCACCGCCACTATAAAACTAGGGGACCACACCATACAAGTATGCTGGTGATTCGCAATGCTAATGAATGCATGTTCGTAGTAAAAACCAGGGACATGATCGGTGGGTCTTATAGATCAGCAACCACAAGTGTACAGAAACACCTCAGCCCTCAGCCTGCTAGGTGGGACCCATGTTATTCCCTCATCTAGCTCAGTGGTGCACTGGCTAGAGGAGCCCATAAAGGACGCAGAAAGTCTGTATACACTACTTGGGCCCAAAGATAAATAGAATCTCTATAGTGGTACTGGAGGGTGAACATCCAAGCCAATGTAGAAAGGGCGCCGCCACGCCGAAAATTAGTAGAGAAGTATCCTCAATCATGAGCATCCTAAAAAAGGGATGCATACCCAACCAGTAAACTCCCTAGGGCATGGCCAAGCTAGCAAGAGTGTACCCATGGGCATCGGTGGGCTATGAAAGGGCATCAACACACCGAATAGCATAGCAAAACTAAGAGCATACCAGATGGCTCCAATGCCTTAATTAGAAAAAGGGGCATATTCCCGATGCCTCATGAGTTTCAAAAACCAACGACCAAGAATCCAGGTAGCATGACTCCCTTTAAAACCAGTATAAAAGTAGAAAAAGGGTGAGAAATCCTTCTCAAAACAGTAATTAAAAACTAATGAAATACAAGGACCGTACAACAAAATGAGTGAATATGCTCAACCAATAGAAGCATGCCATCACCAAGATCCAAACAAGATACACACAGCCATAAGGAAATACCAAGTCCAATCACACAATAATTCAAGTGACTAACCTAGGATCCGATCGCTCCTCAAAGATGGCCTCGGGCCTAATAATAGTTAATAGATAAGATGGCATCATAAGGCTACCTCTATTTAGAAAGAATAGAATAGGAAAGAAACATAGCAGTCCAACATGAATGAAAAACATAGCGACATGCATAAAACATAGAATAATCAATCCCAAGCTAAAATATGACTTTAAAACTAATTTCATGAACATGAATCCATATGCAAATGTAAGAATAACTGAAACACATGGACTTGACTAAGTAGATCATGAAGGAACTCAGTACCTCAACTAAGAACAAAAGGAAAGAGATGAGGATATCATGACAACATATCAACTTCGGCTTCCCGTGTAGCACGTTCAACCTCTTGGTTCCTCCATAAAACTTTAACTGCAGTTATTTCCTTGTTTCTTAACTTTCTACCTTGTCAGTCTAAGATCTTAACCGGATCCTCATCATATTAAATACTCTCTTTCAAACCAATATTGTCCAAAGGCATAATAGAGCTAGGATCACCAATAGACTTCCTTAACAAGGATACATGGAACACTGGATACATCGATGCCAAATAAGAAGGCAAATCCAACTCATATGCTACCTTGCCAATTCATCTCAAAATCTACTATGGACCTACATAGTGGGGACTAAGCTTGACTTTCTTGCCAAAATACATCACACCCTTTATGGTTGCAATTTTCATGCAGACATGACCCAATCAGTTAACTAAAATTCATATTCCCTTCTACTCATATTTAAATAGGACTTTTATTGACTCTAGGCGGTCTTCAATCTTTCTCTAATCAATCTAACATTCTCCATAGCCTCATGTAATAACATGGGTCTTATTAAGGCAACTTCACTTACTTCAAACCAACTAATAGAAAATCTATACCTCCTACCATATAAGGCCTCAAATAGAACCATTTGAATGTTGGATTGGTAATTTTTAGTATAGGAGAACTCTATCAATGGAAAAGGATCATCCCAATTACCTTTAAAATCAATAACATGGGCTATCAACATGTCCTCTAAGGTTTGTATGGTATGCTCGGCCTGACTATCCATCTTAGGCTGAAAAGTTGCACTTAGCTTCACTTTAGTACCAAGACCCTTTTGGAAATATCTCCAAAGTTGAGATGTAAGATGAGTACCTCATTTTAAAATGATAGAAAATGGAATACCATGAAGCTTAACCAACTCTCGAATATACAATCTAGAATAGTCCTCAGTCGAATAGGTTGTCTAAATAGGCAGAAAATGAGTTAACTTAGTTATTCGTTCAACAAGCACCCAAATCAAACTATGTTTCTTACAAGTACAAGGTAAACCTATAATGAAGTCCATATTCAAGGTTTTCCACTTCCAAGTAGGAATCTAAATATCTTGAGCCAAAACTCCCAATTTTTTATGCTCAACCTTCACTTGTTGATAATTTAGACAATATCCCTCTTCATGCCATTCCACCAATACACTTCCCTCAAATCATAATACATATTTTTGGAACCAAGATAAATAGAATATTGGGAACTACGAGCTCCAAACAATATATAGGATATATCCAATCCCGTTGAGCATTCTCCCTTATGGTTTCTTCACAGTTCTTGCATAGAGGGATAACTTGACCACTCGGAGCTCCTTCTTGTACCTTAAGGTTACACACCCTATCTTTATCAAACTTTAGAGCTGGAGTGTTTGATGAATCTTGGCCGGCAAACTTTTGTCAAACCTGATGATGGCCACCATATCCGGACTTACCATATGAGAAATTTCCACCATTCGTTCGACCCCTCTTGGACTCCCTTCTAGACATTCCTTTTAGAATCTCTTCCTTTATCTATTAAACAAATTTCATAAGCCTCGAAATGTCTATCTCTTAGATAAACTTAATGGTTCTACATTGTTTTGACCATCTAATGGTACACACCCAAAGCAAACTTTCTCAAACAAGACTTGGATCCGTAACCATGAACGGAGCATAGTTTAACAACTTAGTGAACTTGAGGAAATACTCCCTCACACTCATATTACCTTGGCAAAAATTGATGAACTTTTGTGCCTTAGCTTCCCTCAACTCCAAAGGAAAGAACTTATCAAGAAAAGAACCCCCGAATTCCTCTTAATCAATGGGACCATCATCTCTACCTCTTTCATCCTTACATAGACCATATCAGAGTTAAGCAACCCCTTTGAGTTGGTACACCACCAAGTTCTCTTTTTCTAATAGACTAATACCTATGATGTTAACAATTCTACCAATACACTCAATAAACTTTTATAGATCCTCATCCACCTTAGAACAATAAAACTCTAAAGGGTTCAAATGGGTGAAATCAGAAACTCAGTTTGCTGCAGTACCCATATTTGGGTTCACAAAAACCACTTCCCTATTTGCTTGAGTGGATATAGATTAGGAAAGAAATTGAAACACGGCCTGAAAATCCATATAATAGACTTGCTCATTAAAAGGGTCATTTAGAGCTTGTTGCTCCTCCTTATCATTCCTGCAGATGGGGTTCCATCATAGGGGCATACTTCTGAAATTGCAAAGAAAAATCATTAGAGAAAGTATCCTTAAAGTTCAATTCTATCGCACGATAAGATCATGAAAGAGGTGAAGTTCTTCCTAAAATGCCTCATTATATCCTATTCATAAATGTGAAGCGCTTCACACCAATGAAAAAGACTCTACTTGAAGTGGCATGTTAGACACCCTAGGACACTTTAAAATTGGCTTCGATTCAAGTTTTATGACCTAAGCTAGACCCTAGGTATGACATGACGATTAGAATCTCGAGGGGCCCTAACCAAGCCTCTTAGCATATTATTAATGATCATACGTAAATATAAGTAAAGCAACAAACATAAGAAATAGATTCAGAAATAGTCTCAATAAAGGAGAACAAGTCTCAAACTTAAATGGAAGACAGCATAGACTCAATGACATCCAACATGCCTCTACTAAATAGATTGGGTATAAGACAAGCTCCTAGATCACTCATGACAACATAAGAAGAGTCATAAGAACAATATAAGTTAAAAGTGTTATCATTAAAGCATTAGGACTCACCAACAATAAAAGTAACAAGATCACCTCTACTCATGAATAGAAGGTGCACAATGATCATCTGATGCTAAATTATTATATAATGTAGGCAAAAAGTATGTGTCAATATATGGAATGCCCTAAGTATGTGAGAAGTATGCCTGAATAATCAATATAGGACATAATCAATGTGAATCATGAGATTCATGACCAATATCCTAAAATATGGGTAAAACCATGAAAACATTAAAACATCATAATTATATGGTCAATGCATCAAAAAATCATCAAGAGAAATTTTTACCTTTTCATATGACTTGGTATTAGATAGGACCTTTAACTGACATATAAGGCCATGCAAGCTATAACATGAAATTGGATGTACTTTCACATTGAGAAGTGGGAGGTTACTTTAACAAGGTAGATTCTAGAATGGTACTTTCTCTAACTTTGTGTTATATGTGGATTCACTAGCTAGGCCATATTGGCACTATAAATCTATGGAAAAACATAGTTAGGGACTAAAGGTTACTACTAGGATTCCCTTACGTAGATACTATGGCTACTGGATCAAACCTACATTAAAGTCATCATGGATCAAAGTCATTATCCCAACGAATTTCATCAAAACATGGTCATTAACATTATTAGAAAAGAAAACAAAAGATATCAATCCTCCTCACCAGAAATGATAAGAATAGTTGAGTAACATTATTGATTCATAAAAATCCACGAGTTGGTGAGAATGTATTTTCACCTCCTTAACATGATTGTGTGAGAACTATCTTTGAAAAGCTAATTTCATTCTTAAAACATAATTGAAAATCATTAATCTTTCATTAATCATTCATAAACCTTAACAGTTATTCATAAAGCTTTCATTAAAATCACGTGAAATTCATGATCATAATTCCTTGAAAACATACTTGAAATGACATATATCATGGGTCTTTGAAATATTACTTGAAATCATGCAACATAATATGAATTATGCATAATTTATTAAATAATCATAAGATAAATCATAATTAAGGAGACCTAATACAAATTTATGAATCTAGGGCTTCTAGAAGAAGAATTGACGAGAAAAGTTGAGAATAACCTTTTGACTCAATGGGGGAAAGGACCTATGGATGAATTCCCACATACCTTAATCTTTAGAAGCCCTGAATTGCAATGGATTTATTTATTAACCTTGATTTTTCTCTTGCATTGCTTGAGGAAGAAGAAGACTCTGGAGAGAAACTTTAGAGAGATGACTTTGGGATTTGAGTGTTAAGGTGAGAATAAGAAGGTTAGGAGGTATTAGGGTAGTTAATAGGATATTATAAACCCCAAAACATCATCCAAATTGATTGATTACTTAATAAGTAAAAGACTAAACACACTTAAACTTAACTGAAATGTAGCTTGCACAGAATACATATCATGGACTATTCTAGTAGTCGTGGTGAGGGTCTCTGTTTTGGGTTGGATAGGGTGACCACCACATTGGCCACCATGGGTCGTGGTCCATCTCATGGACCTCACCCATAATCTAATTTTCACCACGCTAGACCATAATGGCTTTTCATGGCCCATGGTCCTCTTCACAGTCCGTGATAGCTCCGTAAAGACCTTCATATGCCAAAAGGCTGCAATATTCTAGGAACTCCTCTTTAAACCTCATTTTCCGACTTTCCAAATTTTGGGGTCTTACATTTATTATCATGTTCTATTTCCCAAGTTCTTTTTCAAAAATGTATGTTTGAACATTTCCTACTTCAAACTACTCATACAAGGTTAATATTCTATTATTGGTACTTTCTAAATGATGAATTGAGGTTAGGATTGAGAGATGCTTTCATGAAAATTGATTACAAATGTTTTTCTCTGGTCAATTATGTTCAATTACTTTTTTAGGATTTCGTACCTTTGATTATTAGTTTTAATGGGTGAGTTGTCTCATATGATTTTGAAAAGGGTTTTTTTGGTATGAATAACAATTCGGGAATTTGTGAGTCTTTCAAAAGCTTTGGTTTACAGTGATGAACAAAGGATAATTTCCTATCTTGGCTAAATGTTACTGAAATATTACATTTTATATGTTTTTGTATAACTTGGAAAGACCTGGATGATAGCATTAAGTGGAATGGTTCATCATAAATGAGTCTTTGGATTTCATAAGATGGGTTAGGAGTTTTTAAATGGTTCATTGTACATTTTGGCATGGTTACTATGGCTTGAAAGACTTGGTATGATGATACCAATGGAAATATGTCTTATTTAGATAAATCTTCATAAATGGAAACTCGTAAAGGTTTTAATGGGTCTTAAAGAGAGATTGGTAGCATCACCGAGATGGTTTAAAGACCTCATGACACATCACTCGTAACTGTGTTTGTCCTGACCCGGCATAGGGCCTAGCCGTAACATGGATATAAGAATCTTGAAGGATCCCAACCAAGCATATTAGCATAACATTCATGAGCATACAAATTGTAATAAGCAATAAAGATAAATCAACATACGGAATAAAAATCTCAAATAGATCATATGTCTCAAAATGATGAAACAAGAGACAATATAGACTCCAACTATCTAATATGCCTCTAATAACTTGATGGGGGCATAAGACAAGCTCCTAGATCACCTATATAGAAAACATAAGTGAAATGAAGTAACAACTATTAAGATAGGAAATAAGTGGCATGTCCTCGAACTGTGAGGACTCACCAACAATAAGGAGCTAATAGCAACTCTAGCCACGAGCGGGAGAAGGATGAACATGATCATTGGACCCTACATTATGATACTACATAAGAAAAAAGTATGCTTTTATACATGGAATGTACTAAGTATGTGAGAAGATGCATGAACACAGGCATAGGATATAATCAATCTGAATCATGGGATGCAAGACCAATATCATTAAAAGCATGAGTAAGCCATAAAAACATTAAAATTATTTCATTGGTCAATGTCAAAACCTCATAATCATCATAAGAACTTACATATGTGGGATATAAATATAACCAACATTAAGACCATGTGAGCTATTACATGGAATCCGATGATCCCTACATCGAGAAGGGGGGGCTACTTTCCAAGGTAGGCTCCGTCCAATTATTGTCATCATGTGCTATATGTGCATCCACTAGCTAAGTCAAATTGGAAATCCTACGGTGGAAACGTAGTTTATGAGACTAGAGGTAACCATTGCTTAGGTCGATCCCCCACCTCAAAGTCCACTAGGTGCTAAGTAATCCATCACATAAAGTACATATCATAACATAATCATAATTCATACTTTTCATAGTGATAAGTTTTTATAATCATAATTCATGAACTTGGTCATAGGAATAACTCATTATCATATGATTCATATAATGTGGGTGTAGGCCCTCCATCATTATGAATCTTTTTTATAAAAATAAATATCATTAGAGTCTTAAGTCACCTCATTCATCAAGGACCTTAAGTCACTTTTCCATTAGAGTCTTTAGTCACCTTCAAGGATCTCAAGTCACCTTTCTTATAAACTTACTTGAAACATCATTAAAGCATTACTCATAAACTTCTTTGCATAAAACATCTTTAATCTCATTCATAAATCTTTTATTGAAATAACTTGAAAATCCTGATCATATCTCATAAATCATATTTGAAACTAGCATAGAGCATGGGACATTTAAAATTCAACTTAAAGTCATGAAATATGATGTGATTTACATATAATTAGGCTAATAGCATTGAAATATATCATAATTGAGAAGCCCTAATGCAAATCATGAAATTAGGGCTTTTAATTGAAGAAATCATAAGAGAATTGAGAATAAATCTTTAGGATTCCATGGGTGAAAGGAACCTATGGATGAAGTCTCATATACCTTGACCTTGATAAGAAATAAGTTGAAAAGAATCAAAGCTTGAGATTGAAGGAAATCCCTTGAATTACTTGAGGAAGAAGGAGACCTTAGAGAAAAGACTTATGAGAGAGGGTTTTGGATTTTTGGGAATAATGTGAGAATGGGAGGGTTAGAAGACTTTGAGGTAGTTAATATATTCGGTTAGAATATTTTTAGGTAGATAATAGGTAAGAATGTAGTCCCAAAAACTGTCCATATTCATTAATTAAATATAGATAAAAGACTAGAATAAACCTCATTAAAATAGAAACTTGGGGCTGCACAGAGGACCTACTATCATCCGTAAACATCACCGCGGCCCATGGTGGTCTTCATGGTTGAAGACTTGGTCTGACAGAAAAAGAAAAATCTTTAGGACGTCATTCACAGAGACCATGACAGTCTATGGCCACCATGGCCTATGATGAGGGTCGTGGTAAGGATCTTGAGGATGGTCTACAGGGATGACCACCACAGAACCCACCATAATTCGTGAAGGGCAATAAGACCCATGGTGGTTGGGCGTGGTCCCTACCTTGGAATAATTTCTATGGGTCTCAGAGTGGGGTCACCATGGCTCGTGGTCCTCACCATAGCCCGTGGTCCCTATCGTGGATCCTTTCCAGTAGGTTTCAAGTTCTTGAAACTTCACCATGATGGCACACCACGAGCCTTGGTTGTGAATACCACCCGTGATGACCTTCGTAATTATCATATTGTGCTAAAAACTAAAATTTTCTTGAGATTCATCTTTGGATCATTTTTTTAGGACTTTCCAACTTCTGAGGTCTAACAATATCTCCCTCTTTGGAACATTCATCCTCGAATGGGACTCAAGCTAGCATGAATGGAATTGGAATGAACCATAACAACCCAACATGAATGAAGAAAAATCCCAAAATGCATAAATCATCAAATCTTTAATCTCAAGCTAAAACGTGACTTTAAAACTCATTTCACAAACATGAATGCATATGAAACCATGAGAACAACTTAAACACGGGATTTGGCCTTATTGGATCATGAAGGAGCTAAATACCTCAACTTGGAAGGAAAGAAAATAGATGAGGATATTGGAACATCATATCTTCTTCTACTTCCTATGTAGCACCCTCAACCTCTTGGTTCCTCCATAATACTTAAATTGAAGTTATTTCTTTGTTTCTCAAAGTTGTAATTTGCCGGTCCAAGATCTCATCTGGAACCTCTTCATATGAAAAACTACCTTTAACATCAATGCTATCCAATTGAACAATGAAGAAAGGATCACCAACTGTTACACCCCACACTCTTGAGCTCGGAATGTCTCTCAAGCTTCTTAGAAGTTACTATGTGAGTTGGATAGTCTATAACGCTATTAAACAACTCCAAGGAAGGGAGAATGTGATACCCCATAGTAGGGAAGGTTGGAAATAGGGTTATGAAAAGTTGGAAGGAGTTGGAGGCCAAGTAAGGAGTCGTAGGACTCGACTTACCTACGTAAGCTACTAACGTAGAAGTCCTACACACTTAAGCTACTTGAGTACACGTCAAGATTAAGTAGCAAGGAGTGCATAGGCTCTTGAAGTAATACGAGATTATGAGCTCACAAAAGAGAAATAAGGAAACAATGCGCCTACTCAAAGCAAATAGGTGATGCACCTACATGGACAAGAAGGTGATGCACCTACTTAGGGTCAAGTAGGTGATGCAGTAGTTTGGGGTGGACCCCACTTCCACATGGCAGCATGTGATTGGCCGAATAAGTTGAGGTGGCACCCTAGGAGGCTGCCATGTGGAACCCTAGGGGGCTGCCACGTGGAACCTTCTAAAGAGGTGTGTATATATATGTTAAGTTACTCTTAAGTTCATTTTCTATCCAAAAACTCAGCCAAAATAGAGAAAAAAACGTGAGAGAAGAGAAGGAGGCAGCCATGGCTTGAAAGAGTTCAAGGTAAGTTTTCCAACATTTTCCTCCGTGAATTAATTATCCATGGTGTTCCTCAAGCACGTGAATATGTATATATGTATATATATGTATGTGATTATTACTAAGGAGTCTTTTCCTTAACCTTATGCTTAGAAACTTGGAAGAAAGTTGAAGGAAAAACTTAAAGGGCCAAGCTAGAGGGGCTACGGGTTTGAGGCCAAGAAAGGTAAGGCCAGAGTTTCGTTCCATGAATTAATTATTTAAGGTATACCGAGGTTATATAATGATGTTTGATAACATAAAATTCCAATTTGGGTCAGTGGAAAAGGGACACAAATAGTCTGCGGCAATTTAGCCCACCAAGAAGTTCTGAATGCAGTTTTGGCGAGTTTTGGCCAATTTCGGGTAAGGTAAGGTTTCTTATTTCAATTTCTACTTTATGGTGTTTTTATGGAGTTTTTTACACTCCCTATATGTGGCTTTAAATATGAAACTGCCATAGAAATGCTTGACGTTCGAAACAAACTAAATTGGAGTCGCTATAGTTGAATTGTCGTCGAAGTAAGGTGTTGTGCTTGTGGTATACTGCTGCAGGTGTGTGGGGGTTTGATGCAGGGCCTAAATTTGTTCTAAAATATGTGTGGGTGCTGCTTTTTTCAGACACACGACCCCTTTTTTTGTATAATTAAAGGCTTTGCGAAGTAAAGACTAGAAACCCTATTTTGATATTGTAATTTTCAGCAAGTGTTTTTGAGCTTGTGTTGTGTAATGTTGCCATGTTTTATGTGTATATATGCTGCAGGGTGTTGGTTTTGGTTGTCTTTAGTGATTAGGGATGTAATTGGAAATTCGGATAGGGCATGTTATAGGGGAGGTGTTGCCCAATTTTCGTTAAAGTCTTAATTAATTAAAGAACTAGTCTAGGAGACTAAAAAGGAAATAGATTCCATGGATACTAAAGTGCAACCTAAGCTGCTGGAAAGCTAAGAGTGGTTGAAATTCATAGTACTTTCATGTTGAATAGGTTTAAAGGACGATGAGGTAAACGGGATAAAAAGTAACTCACAAGAGGTATGTGAATCTTTCTCTTGGCATATTTTTGGCATAGTGCGTAAAGCTATCTTTCTTTCCTGTTGGCATGTCTTATCCTTAGGTGGATTGTGAATGAAATGTGGGGATAATTCCATTCCCATAACTCCAAGTATGCCTCATAATCCCTGTCCACTGCTTAGTATTGGAACTCCTACAAGAATTGAGTATTGCCTATTAAGGCTTCTACATGTTAGAAAGTAGTGTGTAGAAAACTATATCTTCCTTCTCTTGATATGTAATTGGAATGAAAATGAGGTTATTATCCATGATTGTTCACCGAGCCACAGGCTGGGCTGGGTATGAAATATACACATGATGACCACAGGAAGGAAAGTACAGACTATATAGAGTTTATTCTCTTTCTTCTTCTGGCATGTCTTAGTTGTAAGTTAAACATGATATGAGTTTGTGCATAATTCACTGCATTGTCCACCGCCCCTCACTAGAGGGCTGGGTACATATGTATATATGTGATGATATGATGATGTGTTGTAATAATGTGGTGGTGGCATGGGGCCTATGATGATTTTACAGATGTATTCACTAGATCCCTGGTAGGTCCAGCTATATGGTATAATTTTAACATGCATGCTTTTGTAATTCCCAGAGTACAGGTACAGGTTTCTGATTTAATAATTTGTTCCCCAGCTTCTTCATTTCGGGTATACCTCCAGTTGTATTATGTTTCTTTTTACATACTCAGTACATATATCGTACTGACCCCCTTTCTTTGAGGGGCTGCATTTTATGCCTACAGGTACAGATACAAGTTTTGGAGTCCGTCAGCTTAGGATTCCGCTCAACTCAGCTGGAAGAGGTTCCATTGTATTGGAGCCTAGTTGTTGGCACTGGCCATTGATGTGTAGTATTGTTTTGTTATTCAGGGGAACGACGGGGGCCCTGTCTTGCTATATGTTGTCATTAATATTGTTAGAGGTCTGCAGACATATATATGTGGGTTGTATATATCAGTTTGATTCAGCTGGGTCTACATGATGTATGATATATGATATTTTGTTATGGCAGCCTTGTCGGCTTGCGTGCCCTTTTATGAGGTGATACAAATGAAAGAGGCTATAGGTTTATAAAAATGTTATCGCCTAATAAGGCTCTGATGTATGGCATTGTATTGTTTGTAATCCGGTTTGACTATACTTGATTTATATGCACTGCATGTCTATAGTTCGACTTAACCACAGTTGATAGATATATATATGGGGGTCCAGTTTGGACCCCAGTCGTGGACTACAGGGTTGGGTCGTGACACCAACACATTTCCTAAACAAGGACATGTGAAACATCGGATGCACTACTGCCAAAAATCAGAAGGCAAATCCAACGCATAAGCCACCTTACCAATCCACCTCAAAACCTGATATGGGCTAAAATAGTGGAGACTTAGCTTTCCTTTCTTACCAAAATGCATCACACCCTTCATTGGTAAAATTTTTAAGTAAACCCATTCATTAACCTCGAATTCAAGATCCCTTCTCCTTATATCTGAATTGGACTTTTGTCGGTTCTAGGCTGTCTTCAATATTTCTCTACTGAGTCTAACCTTTTCCATGTCCTCAAATACCAACTCAAACCAACCGATAGGAGATCTACACTACCTACCATCCAAAGCCTCAAATGGAGCCATCTCAATGTTAGAATGGTAATTGTTATTATAGGCAAACTCTATCAATGACAAATGATCGTCCCAAATTCCTTTAAAGTCAATAATGCATGCTCTCAACATATCACCTAATGTCTGAATGGTACGCTCAGTCTAACCATCCATCTGGTGTGAAACCTTGTACTAAGCTTTAATTTAGTACCAAGACCCTATTTGAAGGATCTCCAAAACTAAAATGTAAACTAAGTACCTCAACTCGAGATTATAGAAAATTGAACACCATGAAGCTTAATCAACTCTTAGATATACAATCTAGCATAGTCTTGGTAGTATATGAAGTCTTAATAGGAAGAAAATGATCCAACTTAGTCATTCGATCCATAATCACCCAAATAGAATCATATTGCCTATGAGTATGAAGCAAACTAGTAATGAAAACAATAATCAAGGCTTCACACTTCAAAGTAGGCATCTCAATGTCTTGAGCTAAACCTCCTGTTTTTGATGCTCAACTTTCACTTGTTGATAATTTGGACACTTATCCACAAATTATGCAATATCTCATTTCATTTCATTCTACTAATACACTTCTCTAAAATCTCGATACATCTTTCTGGAACTGGGATGAATAGAATACCGCAAACCATGAGCTTTAGAGGATGAATAGAATACCGCAAACCATGAGCTTCAGAAAATATCATATCTTTCAAGCAATAAAATTTGGAATACATAATTGGCCTTGATATCTCAAAACACTATCTCCCTCTTGGGAGAAAGCCTCAATGGATTTTTCGGCAACTGCTATCTTCAATTCCACAAAAGAGGGACTACAATCTTGTTTTTTGTCACGACCCAAGCATAGGACCTAGACATGACACGGCGAATGAGACTCTCGGAGGTACCTCACCTAAGCCTCTTAGCATTCATTTAGATTTTCATATGTAATGACATTAAATAACAAGAGGAAATAAAAGGGATAGTGGGACTAAGGGAAATAACATGGAATAAAAGGGAAAGTCACATTAAGAATCTTACATTTATATCCAAGTATACCTCTACTAAACGACTTGGAGAGGGCTAAGACATGTCTTTATCTCACCCTCATAATAAATGGAAATAAGGATCATGATAAGTATCCCAAAATAACTTTACATAATAAAGATAGGAAGGAAATGATGTTGTTCCAGAAATATGGGAACTAACCAACTATGTAGCCTTCAACGATTCATGTAGCTACGTAGAGGTGAATGTGGAGCAAGGTCGATCTCTACATGATGATATCATGTAGGCTAAAGAGTATGCGTTAGTACTTTGAATGGACTAAGTATGTAGGCATACAGGCATGCAGGAACATTTAAGAAAACATTAGAACATTTGTGTAATAGGAAACATAGTCTAATGCATGAGTAATCAATCATGTACTTAGCATTTGAAACATTCATTTTCGAGAAGATGACCATAACTGACATGTAAGAACATGCGAGCTATTACTTGTAATCCAACATAACCCCTTATGATAGCACGGGGAGAATACTTACCAGGTAGAACTCTGTTAACTTTAATCATTTCTTTAACTTTAAATTTAATGGATATTTGTGGATCTAATAGCCTAAATAGCTTACACAAGCCCCTATGATTGCACATAGTTAATGTAATATGAGTCTTTACTTACGGACCCCTTAGGTCGAGTCCCTATCTCTATGCTACATTCGGTGATAGGTCAAATCCAATGGAACAACATTTAAATTCCATATTAACATATACATTCATATAACTTTACACATCAAATCATCATTAGTTAGAATAGCTAATTAAATCCTTTCATTTGATTCACATAAGTGAGAATTTGCCTTTCACATGTGGAATATAACATTTCATAATCATTTCATCATTTTTTCATTTCTTGAGTGTTACACCCTACACTTTTAAAAACTTAGAATGTCTTATAAGTTCCTTAGAGATTATCTTGTGAGCCGGATACGCTACGACACTATCAAATGACTCTAAGGAAGGGGGAATGTGATACTCCATAGTAGAGAAGGTTGGAAATAAAGTCATAAGAATCCGGAAGGAATTCAAGGCCAAGTGATGAGTCGTAGGACTCGACTTACCTATGTAATATACTAACTTAGAAGTCTTACATACTTGAGCTACTTAAGGACATACCAAGCTTACGTAGCATGGATTACATAGGCTCCTAAAATAGGACGAGATTACGAACCCATGAGAAAGGGGAAAAGATGACACGTGGCAGCCAATAGAGGAGTGACACGTGGAAGCACCTCAAGCAAGCAGGTGACCCACCTTCTTGGGGTCAAGTAGGTGACCCACCTTCTTGGCGGGGAGGTGGACCCCCATGCCACGTGGCATCCCCTTATTGGCAGCATGTATGTGTTGGCCCAATAGGGGATGGACACGTGTCAGCCCTTAAGGATGACATGTGTCACCTCTTGAGGAGATATATATATGTGTGTTAATGACTCAAGTCATTTTTCATCCAAAACCAAGTCCAAAAGAAGAGAGAAAACGTGAAGAAGAGAAGAGAGGCAGCTTGGAGGAACTAAGGTAAGTTTTCCAATTTTCCTCCGTGAATTAATTATCTACGGTGTTCCTCAATCTTGTGGAGGTGTATATACATACCTTATGATGTCTACGGAACCATATATTCAGCTTTACACTTGGAACCAATAAGAGGAAGTTGAAGGAAAAACGTTGCAGCCAAAGAGAGAGGGCTACGGATTTGGGGCTACCAAGGTGAGCCTCCGACTTTTGTTCCGTCAATTAATTATTTAAGGTATAGCACAGTTTTATAATTATGTGTTATAGCAATAAATTCCAATTTGGAGAAGCAGAGAAGTGTCACAAATAGTCCGCAACTTTTAGCGCGTTAAGGGGGTTTCCGAAGTTAATTTTCAGCATGTTTGGGAAGCCGTTTGTTAAGGTATGGATTGGTTTTATTCTCCCAAATTTTGTTAAAGCTTTTTAAATAATGTGAAGGTGCTAATAATTAAAAATCATGGCTTGTAGCAGCACCAAACGTATAACAAGCAGTCCGTACGATTTCAGCAAGTTTGAAAAGTTTCCGAGTTGCAATTTGGCAGTTTTGGCCAATTTCGGGTAAGGTAAGGTTTCTCCTCTTAATTTGGAGTTTATGGTATTTTTAAAAAGTGTATTATATGTTTTTTAAGTAGCTGTAAATGTGAAAACATCATAGAGATGCTTGACGTTCGAAATAAACTAAGTTGGAGTCGTTATAGTTGAATTGTCGTTGAAGTAAAGGGTTGTGCATGTGAGGTGCTGCTGCAGGGGTGTGGTGTTTTGTTGCAGGGCCTAAATTTGTTCTAAAAGTGGTAGGGGTTCTTCTGGTTTCATCCACACGACCCCTTGTTTCGTATAATTAAAGGTGTTACAAAATAAAGGCTAGACACCCTATTTGATATCGTAATTTTGAGCGAGTCATTTGGAGCTTATGTTGTATATTGTTGGTGTGAACTGCTTAAACATATGATGTAGGTTGTTGTTGTTAGTTGGATGCAGTGTTTAGGTACCTAATTAGAAATTTGGATAGGGTACAGTATAGGGGAGGTGCTTCCCAATATTCGTTAATGCCTTACCTAATTAAAGAACTAGTTGAGGAGACGAACAAGGAAATAGGTTCCATGAATACTAAGGTGCAACCTAAGATGCTGTAAAGTTAAGAGTGGTTGATATTCGTATTACTTTCATGTTGAATAGGTTCAAAGGATGACAAGGCTAACGGGATAAAGAGTAACTCATAAGAGGTATGTGAAGCTCTCTCTTGGCGTGTTTTTGACACAGGTATGTAAAGCCTATATTTTTTCTTCCTTTTTGGCATGTCTTAGATGTAAGCTATGGATGATGAAAGCTTCAGGGAAACTTCACTCTTAGGTTCTGAATATGACTTCAGGACTCTGGATCACTTCTAGATGTTAAGACTTTTAAAGTAGTTATACTCCTATTCCTCGAGTCTTCTATATGACTGTATAACGATTGCTTCGACTAAGCTCTTTTCTGTAAAAAAATAAAGGCTCTGAGATAACCAACGCTCAAACTACTATAAAATATTTCATACTAGTGTATGTCTAAGATTTCCAAAACTCCCTTTTACCTAGTCCTTAGTGACATTTAGGGGGGTATACGTCAGATACTTTCTGCCCTGATCTCCAGGGATGATTCACCTGATGAGTTCATTGAGTCTCCAATAATGATTTAAACTATGTTTTGTTTCTCACTACTCTACTCGTGCATACTGTAACACTTCGTTCGTCGACCCCGGGGCTGGGAATAGTAATCGTGCATAATCCACTGCATTGTTCATCGCATTCTCACTAGAGGGTCGGGTACATATGTATATATATGATGATATGATGATGTGTTGTAATAAGGAGGTGATGTTACTACAGATATGATTCACCGGATCCTTGATAGGGCCGGCTATATTGAAAATTTGAGCATGCATGATTTTACTTTTCCAAGTACAGCTTTCTGATTTGATATTTTATCCCCTGCTTCTCTATTCCAGATATGCCTCTAGTTGTATTGTGTTATGTTTTACATACTCAGTACATATGTCATACTGAACCCCATTTTCTTGGGGGGGCTGCGTTCATGCCCGCAGGTACAGATACAGGTTTTGGAGTCCGCCAGCTTAGGATTCAACTCATCTCAGCTGGAAGAGGCTCCATTGTATCGGAGCCAAGCTTTTGGTACTGACCACTGATATATAGAACTATTTTGTCTATTCAGGGGTACGGCAGGGGCCCTGTTCCGCCATATGTTGTCATTGATATTTTTAGAGGTCTGTAGATATGTATATGTGGGTTGTATATGTCAATTTGGTTCAGGTGGGTCTATATGATATATTGTTCGTGTGGTTATGTTATAGAAGCCTCGTCGGCTTGCGTGCCCTTTCATGTTGTGATACAAATGAAAGAGGCTATAGGTTTAGAAAATATTATCACCCAATAGGGTTCTGCTATATGGTATTATGTTATTTACAGCTCTATTTGACCACATTTGGTAGATATGTATACGGGGGTCCAGGTTGGACCCCAGTCATGACCTACGAGGTTGGGTCGTGACATAAGTGGTATCAGAGTAGTTCGTCTTTGGAGTGTCTGTAGACCGTGTCTAGTAGAGTCTTGATTATCAATGTGTTGCACGCCACATCTATAAACAAGAAGCTATAGGACATTTAGGATGTTAATTTTCTTCCACATCTGAGATCGTGCTATAGACTCGAGTCATAGGACAATTTCTTATACTAACCTTGGATCTTAATAGAAGGATGACATCGACGGAAGGAAGTGACTGACGATATCGGAAGTCACAAAGCACGCAGGTAAGTAAAGGCACGAGAGATATTTGTTGGTTAAGGTATTGATATATGATTGAAATGTAAAGTCAAAAATTGAAGGGAAAAGTAGACAGGAAATGCAACAGATGCAGTTCGAAGTTGGACATACGAGGTAAGTCCATTACTTTCATACTATTATTAATATTGAAAGCCCTATGCGGCTTTGATATGATATGAATATATATATATATATATATATATATGTGTGTGTGTGTGTGTGTGTGTGTGTGTGTGTTGTCCCTTTGAGGCATTGTTGGTATTTTCTGCGTGCAGGTTTTGGGATAGTAAGGAGTGTAGAGGAAACTCTGCCAAAATTTTCCCAAAATAAGAAAAAGGGAATAAAACATAGCTTTATAACATGTCTTGGAAATAGATACTGAGTACCCATATTATGCCAAATTAAAGTTGTAAGAGGTACTCTTCATGTCGTCAATAAGGGATACCTTTTTTACTTGGGGAAGTTTATGTCGAAGAAACAAAAGCCTATCTGAGCAGTACAGTTCAGACCACAGTATCTCCAACCGAAATTATGCTGTAAGAAAAAAAACAGGTAGAAGGGTAAGGTGTCCAGTGATTGAGTTTCATTTTTCTTGAAAAGTACTAAGCCCCAACTACTAGTTGTAAACTAGATAAGTTGTTCATAATGCGAGGGTAAACTCAGAAAAAGACCATATGGGCAAGTGTTAAGTAGTACTGTGATGTTTAAGGGATTCTAGTTTTCTTCTAACGGTGGTCGGAAAGCACTCTATGATAATAGTTTATTAGTTCTCCACCGACTAATTGGGGAAAGAACTTCTAACAGAAGCACCTAAAAGAGATGTCAGGAACTGAATATGAGTACGAACTAAAAGGGGGATATGTAAGTATGAATTGAACGGTGTGATACAATTATATGGGGATAAAGTAGGAACACTATGAAGGCACACTTGGTATACGTTGACTAAGTTAAAAACCTTTGTTGGGTACACAAAAAGGGCAAGGGGCATAAGGTAGAAAGGAATGACACATGTACACAACGTTGCCCCAAAAATAATGGAACCCCTAGAAGACAAAGATGGCAAACTTAAGGAATAATTGGTGTAACCTACATTCACCCCAAGGAATAAAGGATATAGGTTGGGGTAAAGCTACTATTTCAAAAGAACCTTGAACAGTTATCGTCGGAATACTAGCACCGCCTAAGTGAATTGGAACGATTATAAGTACTAGTTAAATTTTGCTGAAGATAAGCAAAATGTGGCCTTGGACGAGTATTCCACAAGTCCCCTTACTTAAGTACAGATTAATAGATGAGACGTCGCACTATGCATGGAAAGGTTCTCATCGTTTCATAATTTAGCCAAGATTTCATACGCGGATAATCAAGTTATGAAATATATAGAAAGACAGGGGCATGATACAATACCAAGTAGATTGGGGAAAGAGATTGGATAAAATGGAGAATGGCCATAAAGATATAGAGCAAGGTATAAGCAGATACAGGTATAAGTACCCTCTAAAGGGGGGAAGCAAGTGAGAAAACTACAAGGGTAAGATGGACGCAATTGATGGGGCAACATGCTTGAGACAGGTGTCTAAACTATAATAAGATCCCTTGTTGAACCAAGTTAGAAAGATCTGAAAGCCACTAGTAATTGGATAGAAGTCAGAATGGTGTGTAAGACAGCATTAAGAAGTTTTGACGAGACCATAAATGATAAAACACTAGAAGGTGGGCACATATAAAAGCAAAAGAATATACAAATAAAAGGATATCGAATAACTCAAGAGATACTACGAAGGATAATGACAGCATTCTAGATCAAAAGCCAAATATTGGTTGTTGAGTTGGTCGCAAATGATATTGCGATAGATAAATAACCAAGGAAAAGAAATAGCAAGACTCATATGGTAGGAGATAAGATGAGCAAGGAGTAAATAAGGAAATAGAAAGAAGTGCGACAAGGTATTTCTTGCACTTTCTCATATTCTCGTAAAGGTAAAGAATGACACGAGAATATGTTAAGAAGGTTACAAGCGGGGGTAAGGAAAAATTGTGAAATGGTTTAAATAAGACGGACAGGACTAGCTGGTTACTATAGGATTAGCAAGCTTATATGTCAAATTTATTTAAAACTATGTCAGCTAATGATAGACAGAACTCAAGTGGCTCTAAAGGTCACTATATGAACAAATTTTAGCGCTACTCAGTAGCCAACCCTAATGAATGGGTGCGTACAAAAAGGGGTGAATACAATCGGAGGAGTTAAACCAAAATGACCAAAAAGGGACATGGTCGTAGTGGAACTAAAGATATACCCCTATACCGATTGCCAGTTAACAGAGGAAAGGTAAAGGCAACACATAAAGACTGGTGAGATGACGCTAAGATAAATCTTGGGCTAAGTTGAGTGCCCCACACATTATTGCAAGGATTACCATGAAACGCGATATGAGGACTTCCCAAGAAGGTCACCCATCCTAGTATTTCTCTCACCCAAGAATCCTTAACTTCTAAATTCTGGTGGAATTTAGTGCGATAGTGCGGGTGTGGTCGCGCAAGATGGAAGAATTTGAACTGACGGCGAAGAAACGACATGAGATTATGTTCCTAGAGTAATATAAATTACATTGAGGGTATTGTTAAAAGGATTTAAGCATGACAAGAAGGATTAGCTAATTGCTAACTGATGATGCACTCGAATTCCACAGTCCTTCAACATAGTACCAGTTAATGAGAGGCAAACCACAAAATGGCTATATGGGCCAGTGGGCGAGAGAATTTTGACACCACTTGGCAGCCAACTCTGAGGGCGAAAAAGCAAAACCCAAAAGGTAAGGATACCATTTGATGTAATTTACGGAAGACAGGAAGTAATACACAAGGTTGAAAATTCCATAATATGACCAGGGCTACAAGACTCATTTCGCACTCCATCGACAGATGACTCTAGAGGAAATGTTACCTAGGGATTAACGATATTAGCCCATGCTCCTTCAATCAAAGGCTACCTACTCAGCTGAGAAGGTGTAAAATTATAGAGTAAAAGAGTGGTAGGACCTTATGGAGTCCCCATAGCTATTATCCCAGACGAAGGAGCCCAAGATACAGTTAACTACCGAAGATCAGTCCACGAAAAAACTAGGAAGACAATTAAGTCTTCATACACTACTTGACCCTCGAACCTAATAACCAAGCTAAAGCATACCACTTAAATGCTAGAAGATATGTCATGAGTTGGTGTTGTTAACTTCAAAAATAGATGGGATGATTATCTATCACTTATCAAGTTGCCTACAATAATAATTACTACTCTAGTATCCCAATGGCCCCGTACAAGACTGGTAGAGCAAGACGTCTAAGTCCCCTATTGGATGGGTCAATGTTAGAAAGACTAAGCTAAAAAGGCCCCGACATGATTAAGCTAGCTATTGACTAATAGCCCAAAGTTGGCAAAAATGATATATAGATAATCGACATTGACATACAGAGTTCAAATTAATGATTGGATATTTATAACAGGGTCACCTAGAAAAGGAAACTTAACCCAAAATATATTAGACGGTATCAAGTTGCTCGTAAGGTGGGCAAAGTGGCTGGTAAGTTGAGCTTACAACCTTATTTGAAAACTATACGCCCAGTCCATCAGATAGGGATGCTTTACAAGGGTACTGACGAGCCACCCAGGGTATATTCCATAGATGATGTCTAGGAAATGGAATCTTGCAAGGAACAACCTATCAACATCTTAGATCAGCAAACTAGAAGATTGTATACTAAAGACGTGCCTTCCGTCAAGATACTGTGGCAAAACCAAAACCAAAAAGAGGATGATCGAGGAAGCTGGAGAGAACATGAAACACAAGTATTCGTACCTATTCCCGATGTCTGCAGGTAACCCCAACTCTTGAAACTCGTATATTAAGTACTTGGATAGAAGTATGTGTTATGGAACAAGTAAAGAATCTCCCTACAATTTATATAAGATGCTAAGGGAAGTTTGGTTTAATATTCGCGGATGAATATTCTAAAGAGGGGAAGGATGTTACACCCCACACTTTTAAAAACTCGAAATGTCTTATAAGTTCCTTAGACATTATCATGTGAGTTGGATATGCTACGATACTATCAAATGACTTTAAGGACGGGGGAATGTGATACCCCATAGTAGAGAAGGTTGGAAATAGAGTCATAAGAATCCGAAAGAAATTCGAGGCCAAGTGATAAGTCATAGGACTCGACTTACCTATGTAAGATACTAACTTAGAAGTCTTACATACTTGAGCTACTTAAGGACATACCAATATTATGTAGCACGGATTACATAGGCTCCTATAATAGGATGAGATTACGAACCCACAAGGAAGGGGAAAAGACGACATGTGGCAGCCAATGGAGGAGTGACATGTGGCAGCACCTCAAGCAAGCAGGAGACCCACCTGCTTGAGGTCAAGTAGGTGCAAAACCTGCTTGTGGGGAGGTGGACCCCCACGCCATGTGGCAGCCCCTTATTGGTAGCATGTATGTGTTGGCCCAATGGGAGCTGGACACGTGCCACCCTTAGGGGCTAACACGTGTCACCCTTAGGGGCTAGCATATGTCACCTCTTGAGGATATATATATATGTGTGTTAATGACTCTTAAGTCATTTTTCAGCCAAAAACAAGTCCAAAAGAAGACAGAAAACGTGAAGAAGAGAAGAGAGGCAGCTTGGAGGAACTAATGTAAGTTCTCCAATTTTCCTCCGTGAATTAATTATCTACGGTGTTCCTAAATCATGTGGAGGTTTATATACATACCTTATTATGTCTATGTAACCATATCCTCAGCTTTACACTTGGAACCAATAAGAGGAAGTTGAAGGGAAAACGTTGGATCCAAAGAGAGAGGGCTACGGATTTGAGGCTGCCAAGGTGAGCCTCTGACTTTCGTTCCGTGAATTAATTATTTAAGGTATATAAAATCTGTATAATGATGTTTTATATCAATAAATTTTAATTTGGAGCAGCGGAGAAGTGGCACAAACAGTCCGCAACTTTCAGCACGTTAAGGGGGTTTCCGAAGTTAATTTTCAGCAAGTTTGGGAAGCCGTTTGTTAAGGTATGGCTTGGTTCTATTCTCCCACGTTTTGGTAAGGGTTTGTACATGATTTTAAGGTGTTAATAATGAAAAATTATGGCTTGGGGAAGCACCAAACGGATAACAAGGAGTCCGCGCGATTTCAGCAAGTTTGAAAAGTTTCCGAGTTGCAATTTAGCAGTTTTGGCCAATTTCGGGTAAGGTAAGGTTTCTCCTCTTAATTTGGAGTTTATGGTATTTTTAAAAAGTGTATTATATATTGTTTAAGTAGCTATAAATGTGAAAACATCATAGAGATGCTTGACGTTCGAAATAAACTAAGTTGGAGTCGTTATAGTTGAATTGTCGTTGAAGTAAAGGGTTGTGCGTGTGAGGTGCTGCTGCAGGGGTGTGGTGTTTTGTTGCAGGGCCTAAATTTGTTCTAAAAGTGGTAGGGGTGCTTCTGGTTTCATCCACACGACCCCTCATTTCGTATAATTAAAGGTGTTACAAAATAAAGGCTAGACACCCTATTTGATATCGTAATTTTGAGCAAGTCATTTGGAGCTTATGTTGTATATTGTTGGTGTGAACTGCTTAAACATATGCTGCAGGTTGTTGTTGTTGGTTGGATGTAGTGTTTAGGTATCTAATTAGAAATTTGGATAGGGTACATTATAGGGGAGGTGCTTCCCAATTTTCGTTAACGCCTTACCTAATTAAAGAACTAGTTGAGGAGACGAACAAGGAAATAGGTTCCATGAATACTAAGGTGCAACCTAAGATGCTGTAAAGTTAAGAGTGGTTGATATTCGTATTACTTTCATGTTGAATAGGTTCAAAGGATGACAAGGCTAACGGGATAAAGAGTAACTCATAAGAGGTATGTGAAGCTCTCTCTTGGCGTGTTTTTGACACAGGTATGTAAAGCCTATATTTTTTCTTCCTTTTTGGCATGTCTTAGATGTAAGCTATGGATGATGAAAGCTTCAGGGAAACTTCACTCTTAGGTTCTGAATATGACTTCAGGACTCTGGATCACTTCTAGATGTTAAGACTTTTAAAGTAGTTATACTCCTATTCCTCGAGTCTTCTATATGACTGTATAACGATTGCTTCGACTAAGCTCTTTTCTGTAAAAAAATAAAGGCTCTGAGATAACCAACGCTCAAACTACTATAAAATATTTCATACTAGTGTATGTCTAAGATTTCCAAAACTCCCTTTTACCTAGTCCTTAGTGACATTTAGGGGGGTATACGTCAGATACTTTCTGCCCTGATCTCCAGGGATGATTCACCTGATGAGTTCATTGAGTCTCCAATAATGATTTAAACTATGTTTTGTTTCTCACTACTCTACTCGTGCATACTGTAACACTTCGTTCGTCGACCCCGGGGCTGGGAATAGTAATCGTGCATAATCCACTGCATTGTTCATCGCATTCTCACTAGAGGGTCGGGTACATATGTATATATATGATGATATGATGATGTGTTGTAATAAGGAGGTGATGTTACTACAGATATGATTCACCGGATCCTTGATAGGGCCGGCTATATTGAAAATTTGAGCATGCATGATTTTACTTTTCCAAGTACAGCTTTCTGATTTGATATTTTATCCCCTGCTTCTCTATTTCAGATATGCCTCTAGTCGTATTGTGTTATGTTTTACATACTCAGTACATATGTCATACTGAACCCCCTTTTCTTGGGGGGGCTGCGTTCATGCCCGCAGGTACAGATACAGGTTTTGGAGTCCGCCAGCTTAGGATTCAACTCATCTCAGCTGGAAGAGGCTCCATTGTATCGGAGCCAAGCTTTTGGTACTGACCACTGATATATAGAACTATTTTGTCTATTCAGGGGTACGGCAGGGGCCCTGTTCCGCCATATGTTGTCATTGATATTTTTAGAGGTCTGTAGATATGTATATGTGGGTTGTATATGTCAATTTGGTTCAGGTGGGTCTATATGATATATTGTTCGTGTGGTTATGTTATAGAAGCCTCGTCGGCTTGCATGCCCTTTCATGTTGTGATACAAATGAAAGAGGCTATAGGTTTAGAAAATATTATCACCCAATAGGGTTCTTCTATATGGTATTATGTTATTTACAGCTTGATTTGACCACAACTGGTAGATATGTATATGGAGGTCCAGGTCGGACCCCAGTCATGGCCTACGGGGTTGGGTTGTGACACTAAGACTCCCTTTCATCATAAACATTTACTTTCCTAAACTTTTATTTTAGAGTCAAAGCTTTCAATTCAACTTCATTTCAACATAATGAAACTAGGTGGGTTTATTTCATTCAACCTTTAAATACATTTAAAACAATGCTAGCATGCATGAGGGTAATGAAAATGCATCAATTAAGACAACCCACCAATACACTTTAAATCTACTTTCATGCCTTTATATAAGACCTTGATAAATCATCCATTTCAAGAAATTGAGATTCAATATATCAATATATGTAAATAAATTTCAAATATTCAAGAATATATAAGTTTGGAATCATAACATGAAAACCCATAAAAAATTATCTTTTGAAATGGAAACATTATGTTTAGAAATTATTCTGGGTCCATGGATGGAAGAACCCATGAATGATACCCACATACCTTTGGAAATGAAACCCTAATGCAATTTTTAAAGAAATAGAAACTTGATCTTTCTTGATGAAGAGGAAGACTTGAGAGAACTTGAGAGGTTAATCTTTGGGTCTTAGAACTTTAAATGAGGGAAAAGATTTTTGAGAAGCTTAGGTTCGTTTAGATAGAGTCAATTTAGTCCCCAAAACAACCACACTTCAATATAAAAACATAGAAAAAGACCAAAATGTCTCTTTAAAATTTGGCCGGATTGGGTTTTATGGAAACCCTTCACGTTTCGTGGTGCTCACCATGGCCCGTGGTAAATGACTTGGGGAAAACATTATGGAGGTTTGCAGGAAAGTCTCTGAACTTTTTCCAAATAGACCTTTACTGTCCGTGGAGGGAACCACAGTTCGTGAACCATGGCTATGGTGCAGGTCCTACAGGACGCCTACAGAGTGACCGCCACGGAAACACACCATGGTCCATGAAGAGTTCCACGGCTTGTTGTGGTCATCTGTGGTCCTTGCCTTGGAATGTTTCCTAAGACCCCTTTGAAATGATCTCCAAAAATGAGAAGTGAATTGGGTTCCATGATCAAAAATAATTGTCAACAATAGACCATGTAACCTCACCAACTCTCGAATATACTACTCAGCATAATCTTCGGCACTATATGATGTCTTGACCAGTAGAAAGTGAGCTGACTTAGTCATCTTATCAACAGTCACCCAAATAAAATCATGATATTTCTGAGTATGAGGCAAACCAAGTGCAAAATCCATATTCATATCTTCCCACTTTCAAGTAGGGATTTCAATTTCTTAAGCTAGGCCACCCAGCCTTAGATGTTCGGCCTTCACTTGTTAGTGATTCGGACATTCGGACACGAACCTTGCTATGTCCTTTTTCGTATCACTCTACCAATAAAGCTCATTTAAGTATCAGTACATTTTTGTCGAACCGGGATGAATATAGTATGAAGAATTATGAGCCTCCTTAAAAATTAAACCCCTTAAACCATCTAGATCCGGAACGTATAACCAACCTTGGTAGTAAAGTACCTCATTTCGCCCTTGTGAAAAGACATTTACTTTCCTTTCTTTTATGAAACTCTTTAACTATACTAATGTCGGGTCAAGGTTTAGTTTTGACTTAGCATCCACCATCAAAGATAATTCGGACCCGTTATGAATAACTATACCACCATCATCGGAACCACTCAACTTCACTCTTAATATAGCAAATCGTTGAACCTACTTTACCAACTCTCTCTTCCCTTCATCAACATAGGCCACACTCCACATAGACACTTTACTAAGTGCATCGGCAACCATATTGGTCTTACCGAGATGGTAATGCACACTCATGTCATAGTCCTTGAGGAGTTCTAGGAACCTTCTTTGCCTTAGATTGAGGTCTTTTTGGGTGAACACAAATTGGAGACTCTTCTGATTGGTGAATACATCCACATGTACCCCATAGAGATAATGGTGCCAAATCTTCAAAGAAAACACAAGGGACACTAACTTAAGATAATGGGTGGGGTAATTATCTTCATGCACTTTAAGTTGCCTTGAAGAATAGGTTATAACCATGTCATTTTGCATTAAGACACAACCCAAACCAATCTTTGAAGTATTAAAATAAACCACAAACCCTTCTAATCCTTCCAGTTGAGTCAAGATAGGAATGGAGGTAATTTGATATTTCATAGTTTGAAAAATCTTTTCACACTTATCCATTCATAGAAACTTACCCTTTTTGAGTCAAATTGGTCATAGGAGATAAGATTGAAGAGAAACCTTCAATGAACCTTCTATAATAATCGGCTAGACCCAAAATAGATCCTAATATGCGAAGGAGACAATGGTCTAGGACAATTCTTGACAGCCTCCATTTTCTTAGGATCAACCTTGATCCCAACACTAGACACTATGTGACCCAAAAATGTCTCCTCCTTCAACAAAAATTCACCCTTACTAAATTTTGCAAATAATTGCCTATACCTCAAGGTTTGGAGCACAACCCTCAAATGATTCTTATGTTCTTCCTCACCTCGAGAATAAATTAAAATATCATCAATGAAAACTACAACAAAAGTACCAAGGTAGGGTTTAAACACCATATTCATTAGATCCATAAACACCACTGTCACATTCGTTAACCCAAATGATATGACTACAAACTCAAAGTACCATACCTTGTTTGAGATGCCTTCTTGGGAATGTCACACTCCCTTACCTCAATTTATGATAGTTAGACTCGAGATCAATCTTAGAGAAATAACTTTTGCCTTGTAATTGGTCAAATAGATCATCTATTCTAAAAATCAGGTACTTGTTCTTAATGCTAACCTTGTTAAATTGATGGTAATCCATGTATATCCAAAGCAACCCTTCTTTATTTCTTACAAATAATATGGGAGCACCCCATGACAAGATGTTTGGCCTTATAAAACCTTTTTCTAGTAAGTCCTTTAATTGTTCCTTCAACTCTTTTAATTCTATCAGGGCCATTCGATAGGGAGGAATAGATATAGGTTAGGTATCGGGGAGGAGATCGATACCAAAATCAACTTTCCTTTCATGAGGGATACCGAGAAGTTCATTGGGAAAGACATTAGGAAACTCATTAACTATGAGAACCGACTCAAGAGAAAGACTTTCGATATCAACATACCTGACCCTCGCAATGTGGTAAATGCAACCCTTATCAATCAACTTTCGGACGTTAAGACAAGAAATGAACTTACCCTTTACTACCGAATCATGATCCTTCCATTCAAGAATAGAATCATTTGGGAATTGAAAGTTCACTCATAGAATTCTACAATCTATAGAAGCATAAGATACATATAGCCAAGCCATCCCAAGTATAACATCAAAATCTACCATGTCAAACTCTATGAGATCACAAGGAAAACCTTTATGAAAGATAGACTTGGGACAACCCTTATAGACGTTTTTAGCAGCAACCGACTCACCAATGGGGGTAGACACCAAATAAGGCTCTATTAACATCTTGGGTAACACATCAAACCTATTAGCTAGGAATGGAGTAACAAACGAATAATTGGGACCTGAATTTAATAATGCATACACATCAAAAGCAAATACCTTTAATATATTGGTAACAATATTTGGTACTTCCTCAACCTCTTATCTCCCATGCAAGGAATAAAAGTGGTTGGTGCGTTGTCCACCTCCTTTATCTTGTTGACCATGAATAATTTGTCCTTGAGGCCCACAATCACCACCTCTAAAATCTATAGCATGGTGGCCCGACTTGCCATATTTGAAGCATACATTGGAGTCGGCTAAACACTCCTCTTTTTGTGTCCATCCACACTTCTTACAAGTAGGAAAAGCTTGAGAACCAACATTATCCCTTGCAACCATTACGGTTAGCACCCTTGTCCTAGTTGAACCTTGGAGGAGGAGTATTTATGGTACTTTTTCCCATGAATTATTGCCTACATTGTCCCTTTCCACTACCACTATAACCGTTTGAGGATTGAAACCTCCACTATCAACTCGTGCCTTCTTGAACCCTATTGACCTCTCCCTCAACTTCTCTTTTTCAATTTGTTCCACATAGGTCATGAGTCGGGAGATGTCCATCTGTTTGACCAACATATCATCTTGCACTCCTTGGATACCAAATTAGAGACACCAGAAATGAACTGACTTATCCTTGCCCTTGGATTAGAGACCATGAAGGGAGCATATTTAGACAATTTAGTGAATTTGAGGGCATATTCCTTCATACTCATGTCCCCTTGGTGAAGATTGATGAACTCTTGAATATTGGCATCCCTTAGATCCATAGGAAAGAAGCGGTCTAGGAAGGCACCCTTGAACTTTTCCCATCCAATGGGTCCCATATCTTCACCCCTCATAATAATCCATTGTTTATGCCAAACCCTTGCCATGCCTCTAAGTTGATAGGCCACTAGCTCGGCCTTCTTATTTGGAGGCACACCCATGATAGCTACTATATGATAGACCTCATCAATAAATTCCATATGATCCCCATCTACCATAGAACCATAGAACTCGGGTGGATTCATCCTCTTGAAGTCCCAAATCCTAAAATTCGGAGTAGGTACTTGAGGTGTAGGGAAAATAAATTAATTTCCTTGGTTGCCTATGACTTGAGACAACAATATGATAATGTTGTGAAATTTCTCACGTGTCACTCCCTCCTCATGATATGGAGCTTCGGGAACTAGAGGAGCTTGGTCCTCATCATTTACCCTTTCTCTAGGTGGAGATTCTCTTCCTCGAGGCATTATTTAGAAGGCATAAAACTGTATGTTAGTTACACGAAGTCTTAGGATACTCTAGGGCACGACATGAATTTTAAAGAAGTAAAAACTTTCCTAAATGTCCTAGTCTTTTATTCATAGTTGTGTCGCACTTCAAAACCATGAACAAGACCCTATTAGATGAGGTATATTGGAATTCGAGAACTATTCAAAACCTTAAGCTCTGATACCAAGTTTGTCACCACCCAAGCCTAGGGCCTAGACATGACACGATGAATAATACACCTAGAGGTTCCTCACCCAAGTCTCTTAGCATTCATTTAGCTTTTCCTAGGTAATGACATTAACTAAAAAGGAGAAATAAAAGGGTTAATGAGACTAACAAAAATAATATCGAATTGAAGTCAAGTCAACTTAAGCATCATATATTTATGTCCAAGAATACCTCTACTAAAAGACTTGGTAGGGAATAAGACATGTCCCTAGCTCACCCTCATAACAAATAGAAATAAGGGTCGTGATAAGTATCCCAAAAGAAATTTACATTAGAAAGATAGAAAGGAAAGGATGTTGGTCCCAAAACATGGAAACTCGCCAAATATGTAGCCTTCAACGAGTCAACTAGCCACGTGTAGATGAATATGGACTAACACCGATCCCTACAAGGTGATATCATGTAGGCTAAAGAGTATGCATTTGTACTTTGAATGTACTAAGTATGTAGGCATGCATGAACATTTAAGCAAACATTAGAACATTTGTGTAATAGAAAATATAGTGCAATGCATGAGGAATCAATCATCTACTTAACATTTGAGAAATTCATTTTGTAAAAAGGTGACCGTAACCAACATTTAAGACCATATGAGCTATTACATAAAATCCAACATAACCCCCTACATTGTCATGAGGAGACTACTTGTTAGTTAGAACTATGTCAAGTTTAATCATATCTTTAACTTTAACTTTAAGGGTTATTTGTGGATCCAGTAGCCTAAATAGCCTACACTGACCCCTATGGTGGAACATAGTTAATATAACATGAGACTTTACATAAGGACCCCTTAGACTGAGTCCCCATCTACATTCTACATTCGGTGCTAGGTCGAATCCCATGAAATAACATTTAAATATTATAAACATTCATATAACTTTAGACATCAAATCATCATTCGGTAGAATAGCTCATTAAAACCTTTTATTTGATTCGCACAAGTGAGAATTGGCCTTTCACAAGTGGAATATAACATTTCATAATCATTTCATCATTCTTTCATTTCTTGAGACTTCTTTTAATCATAAACACTTGCTTTCATAAAATTTCTTTTTTGAGTCAAAGCTTTCCATTCAACTTTATTTCAACATAATGAAACTAGGTGGTTTATTTTCATTAAACCTTCAAATACATTTAAAATAATGCTAGCATGTATGAGGGTAATGGAAATTCATCAATTAAACTATCTTAAGGCAACCCACCAATATAGTTTAAAGCTACTTTCATGCCTTCATATAAGGACCTTGATAAATTACCTATTTCATGAAATTGAGAGTAAATACATATCAATAGGTAAATAAACTTCAAATATTCAAGAATCTATACGTTTGAAATCATAACATGAAAATCCATAAACATTCATCTCTTGAAATGGAAATGGTTTTGAAATTATTTGGGGTCTAAGGGTGGAAGAACCCATGCATTAGACACGCATACCTTGGGGAATAAAAACCTAATGCAACCTTTATTGAAATGGAGACTTGATCTTCTTGGAATGAACCCTAGATTTCTTGAAGAAGAGGAAGACTTCAGAGAACTTTAGAGGTTAGGGTTTGGGTCTTAGAACTTTAAATGAGGGAAATGAGTTTTGAGAGGCTTAGGGTCCTTTAGATAGAGTCAATTTTGTCCCCATAATGACCATACTTTAATATAAAAACACAGGAAAAGACCAAAATATCCCTTTAAAATTTTGTAGAAAAGTCTCTGCACTTTGTCCACAGAGACCTTCAGGGTGCGTGGAGGACATCATGGTCCATGAAACGTGGCCATGATCTTGGTCCTGCAGGAGCCCTATAAAGTGGTCATGGTCATATTTCATAAATCATACTTGGAACTAGCATGGATCATGTGCCATTTAAAATTAAACTTGAAGTCATACAATATGATGTGAATTATATATAATTAGGCTAATAGCATTAAAATATATCATAATTTAGAAGACCAAATGCAAATCATGAAATTTTGGCTTTTAATTAAAAAATCATAAGAGAATTGAGTGTAAATCTCTTGGATTCCATGGGTAAAAGGAACCCTTAGATGAAGTCCCACATACCTTGACCTTGATGAGCACTAAGTTGAAAAGAATGGAAGCTTGAACTTGAAGGTAATCCCTTAAATTGCTTTAGGAAGAAGGAGACCTTAGAGGGATAACTTGGGAGAGAGGGTATTGGATTTTGGGGAATAATGTGCTAATGAGAGGGTTAGAAGAGTTTTAGGTAGTTAATACGTAAGAATTTTGTCCCAAAAATCATCCACGCTCATTAAAATTGAAATATAGGGCTCCACGGAGGACCCACCACAGTCCGTAAACATCACCATGGCCCATGATGGTGTCCGTGGTCAAAGCCTCGATTTGAGGGAAAAAGGAAAATCATCAGAACCTCATTCGCGGAGACCATGAAGACCTATGAAGGTCACCAATGCTCATGGTTAGGGTTGTGGTGAGGAACCTAATGAGGGCTTGTAGGGTTGACCACCACGGAACCTACTACAGTCTGTGAAAGGCAATATGGCTCATGGTGGTTGCACGTGGGCCCTACCTTGGAATAATTTCTGAGGGTCTCATAGGAGGGGTCACCACAAAGGTCAGCATGGTTCGTGGTCCTCACCATCATTTGTGGGCCCTATTGTGGACCCTTTCCTACAGGGTTTAAGTTCATGAAACTTCACCACGGTGGCACACCATGATCCGTGGTGGTCAATACAGCCCGTGATGGCCTCTAGATTCTTTAATTGGGAGATATTGGTTTGCCAATCTTATATTTCTCGATTCATGCAGCATACATGAATTAGGCCATCAATCGGGTGGATGCCAGACCCATATATCCCGTCTGTTGCATATGTTGGTAAACACTACCTTACTCATGGTTAATAATTTTCAAAAGGTCTATATCTAAATGCCTTTGGGTTTGCACTTATGATTTTTGCCTTTATTTTATGGTTATATTATATGTATGTATATTATTTTTCCCTTCTCTCGGGTTGCATTCCAGTACTAATCACACTGATCGTCCTCGGATACTACATTATTTCATGATATAGGATCGAAGACACATGTTTGTTGTTCCGAGCACCAATAGGTCTTTCTAGTACAATAGTTAGCGCTGTGGTGAGCTTTCCATCCTTCAAAAAGTAAAAAAAATTATTAATCTTTTCTTTATTTTTTTCATGGTATGTCGGGGGCCATGTCCCGACATAGACTTTGCTATTTTATTAGTAGAGGTTTCGTAGACCTATGGTTAGTTGAAGTTGGTTTTCTTATTAAGAGTTGAATTGATTTTCCTCTTTTGAATTCTTTTAAAAATTAATTGAAATTGGCCCTATCTTCCACATTTGTATTTAATTTGGTGTTTATTTTATATTATCTCGATTAAGTAGGTACGTTGGTTGGTACTCTCAGGCCTAATAGGGTTCTGAGTATATCAGATCCTTAGATATAAGTGTCCAAGGGTGTCTATGAAACTGTGTCGAGTAGAGTCTTTAGTATGAGTATGTAGCACGACACTAATAACGAGGAGGCTATGATATATTTATTAATTGTTTCTCACTCTTTCATATTTCACATCGTGCAATCGTGATATCCCGGGCATGTGAAAGATAGAGTATGATATAATAAAGTAATTAATTAGCCTTGGTAGATTCATTCATGGGTCAAGGGTGATTTTAATTAAGGGCATTATAAATTTTTCCCTATTTAAAGTATAGAATGAACCCATAAAGTGTTGGGGCTAGGCTTCGAACCTATTTAATCCCTAAAGCTCTAAATTCTCCTCATTTATTCACAATTCACCCATCATAAAATTCTCTCTACAAAAGACTCTTAAGACCTCCATTAAAGACAAATAAGGGATTCTCTCAAATTCCTTATTCAATATTAAAGTTTTCTTCAACCTTATTCAAAATTCTTATTCAAGGTATGTGAGTTTCATCTATGGGTATCTTTCACTCATGGAGTTAAAAGAATTCCTTAAATCTTCCATGAATCCCTATTACATCTTTGGATCTTCTCAATTTCAAATTCAATTCCATGAACTATGATGTATCTTCTAAATTCAAATGTATTTAAGCTTGAATTGATAAGTGTTTGCATGGGATTAGTATATTATTAATACATAATCACTATATTGATATTTAGGGCAAATAATCTCACTACGGGGGATGAATACTCTTGAAAAGTGCTGAAAAATCTAGAAATTTGTAGGGGAAACGCCAGGGCGGCACACGACCATCTCGCCAGGAAAATCCCCCAGTAGTGTAGGGGTTGGAAATCACACTAGCAGTGCGTCAGGCCTTGGTCTCTGAACTTTGAGGCCTGGGGCGGCGCGCCAATAGTTCGTCACCACCCTGATTCATCCCTATACTTCCCTTTTGTGTATTTGATCTGTACTCTCATCAACTACTCTTTCAATTGCATAAATTTTGTTTTATTTATGATTTAATATCTCATCTAAGCACGAATTACTACTAGATTTCATGATGTTAACTTAGTTTTCAAAGATCCAAGCATGATATTACTTTCAAGTAGGACTACTCAAGTATGATTTATAAAGAGTTTGATTATGAATGAGATATGAGATATGATAAATATTATAATGATAATCCAAGAAATTTATTATGGTGTGATAAGTATAATTTTTGCACAGTCATGATTAGATGGTGATAAAGATAATTCTCACCAAGGTTTATGGATTCTTGTGAATCACTAAAGTTAATGAGCTATTCTAACGACTATTCTCATGATGAAGTTAATGATAATTCGAGAGGACTTTTAGGTGGGGTTTGGTCCTGTAACTCGGTTAGTTACCAAAGGAAATCTTAGTAGCAACCTATAGTCCCAAACTATGTTGCCACAGTAGATTGCCTTATTGGCCTAGATAAGGAATCCACATATAGCATAGTTGAGTTAAGTACCATGATGGAGTATACCCTGGCAACGTACCCTCCCACTTCATGATGTGGGGATCATCGAATTCCATGATATAGCTCGAATGGACTTAGATGTCAATTAAAGGTCTTATTTCACACAAGTTATAGAAATAATGTAACTTTTACTATGAGATTTATGATTCATTGACCATATTCTTTCAATATGAATTCAAATGCTTTTAAATCTTTTTTATGCTCTTCATTACATTGGTCATGCATCCTATGTACGTATCGCTCATGTGTTGTTTTCATTGCTCATACATTTATCTCAGATATTAGTATATTCAAACGTACTAATGCATATTTTGCCTACACTTTATCAAAATGTAGGAGTTGGAGATTATATCTATCCTCTATGTATTTAGAGTTGAGTTGTTATATTCCACTATTGGTTAGTCCTCATTTGTCGAGGGAAAGTTTATGAGTTTTTTCATGTCAAGCACTATATTTTTCTTTGAGAATGAGCAAGGGACTTGTCTTAATCCCCGCCATATTGTCTATGTAGAGACTTGTTGTATGTCTTCTATATTTGCTTATGTTGTCATTTTGACTTGACTATGGTACTTCTACAAATTTCTTCTAGTCTATTTGATTTGATGCTTAATATGCCTTATTTGTGTTCATGTATGATACGTAAGATAGCTTATTTGGAGAACTTCAGGGTTCCAATTATCGTGTCACGCATAGGCCCTAGTTTGGGTTATGACAAACTTGGTATCAGAGCATAAGGTTTTGAAGTGTCCTAGGGAGCCCAACATGCCGCGTCAAGTAGAATCTTATTCATGGGTGTGAAATGCGCCATATTTATGAATAGTAGGCTATGAGGTGAATTAGAAAAAATTTCACCTATTTTATGATTTATGACATGCGATAGAATGTATTCAAATTCTCTTCCCTCTAACAATTATTCTTTGTGATTTTCAAAAAATGTCTCCACCAAGATACCCCATCCTAGGGAATGTTGTTGAAGAGGAGTAACAATCTCCGAATTACCCTTTGAACAATCAAATGACTAATAAAGAGTTTCGAGTGGCCTTCCAAGTTCTTGCACAAGCTATAATGGTGCAAGTAAACCATGCGGTGGTAACTCACATGAACCCAAATGTGGTTATGATGGAGGCCAGGGTTTATGACTTTATGAGGATGAATCCTTTGGAATTTTAGGGTTCTAAGGTAGATGAGGATCCACAAGAATTTGTCGAAAGCATTCATAAGATTGTGGATATAATGGGGATTAGCCTAGTTGAGAGGGCGTAGTTGGCTACTTATCAATTGAATGGTGTTGCTAGGATTTGGTTTGATCAATGGAAGAGTAAGAGGCCTATTGAGGCGGGGGCCATGAATTGGGGAGAGTTCAAAAGATTGTTTCTTGATCACTTCTTCCCATTGGAGTTAGGTGGGCCAAGATACAAAAGTTCATTAAACTCAAGTAAGGGAATATAAGTGTGAGGGACTATTCCCTCAAGTTCACCCAATTATCAAAGTATGATCCATTTATGGTTGCCAACTCAAGGGCTCATATGAACAAGTTTGTTTTGGGTATATCAGATTTGTTGTCTAAGGAGTGCAAGACTTCTATGTTTATTAGGGAAATGGATATCTCTAGGCTCATCACCCAATCATAGCAAATAGAGGATGAGAAGCTAAGGGAGAAATCTAGAGAGTTCAACAGGCAAGGACCGATGGTGGTGATTCTTCTCATGCCAGGTCCAAAGATGGTGGGCATTCCCAAATTCGCCAAAGGTAGTCTGATCAAGGTTCTTCAAATGCTCTTATTTAAAGGTTTGACAAAGATAGGGTACCTAACCCTAAGCCTCAATAAGGAGTCCAAAATTTCCAAGTTATCCATGCATGCAAGAAGTGTGGAAAGAATAACAAGGGATAGTGTCTAGCGGGATTGAATAGGTGCTATAGGTGTGGCAAGATGGGTTATATTATTAAAAGGATAGTCATCAATGAAACTTTTCAAGTAGAAGACTTCATTAAAAAGTTGCCTCAACAGTGGAGGGACTTCAAGAACTATTCGAAACTCAAACGGAAAGAGGTGACTCTAGAAGAACTTATTGTTTGCCTTAGAATTGAAAAGTCCAATAGATTCACAGAAGAAAAAAATGCAAATGGTAAATCGGCAATTATTGGAGCCACTATTATTGAAACTGCTTCAGCAAATTTGAACAAGAGAAAGAAGGCTTTGGGGCCAAAATTCTCCCAACTAAGGAGAAATTTAAGAGAAATTATTACAATTGTGGCAAGGCTGGACATATATTTGTTGATTGTCATGCTCTAAGAAAGGAGAAGAATAAGGGACAAGCAAATATAGAAGAAACAAAAGAAGAAGTGGACAACTTATGTGTCGTGCTTTCAGAATGCAAAATGGTTGGAAATCCAAGGGAATGGCTGATAGATTCTGGTGCTACCCAACATGTGTGCACTAATAAGGAACTTTTTACTTCTTATGTTGTATTTGAATCTGATGAGACCATCTTTATGGCCAATGCTGCTACTGCAAAGATTGAAGGAACAAGCAAGATTGACTTGTAGATGACTTTGGGCAAGATAGTAACTTTAAACAAGGTTCTTCATGTTTATGAAATGTGAAAGAACTTGGTCTCTATAGCATTCCTTGCCAAGAATGGATTCAGATGTGTTTTTGTTTCTAATAAGGTTGTAATTAGCAAAAATGATATGTATGTAGGAAAAGGTTGCCTCACTAAGGGTCTTTTCAAACTTAATTTAATTGTTGTTGATATGAATAAGAATTCAGCTTCTTCTTACTTGCTTGAGTCAAATTGTTTATGGCATGAACATTTGGGACATGTTGATTATAAAACCTTGTAAAAATTAATCAACTTAAATGTGTTGCCTAATTTTGAGTGCACTAAATCAAAATATCAAGTTTGTGTTGAATCTAAGTATGCTAAGTACCTTATAAATCTGTTGAATGGAATTCCAATCCCTTAGATTTGATTCATACTGACAATTGTGATATGAAGTCAACACCATCTCGTGGTGGAAAAAGGTACGTTATAACTTTTATTGATAATTGCACTAGATATTGTTATGTCTATTTGTTGAATGGTAAGGATGAAGCAATAGAAGCTTTTAGTCAATACAAAACTGAAGTTGAAAATCAGTTGGGTAAAAAGATACAAATGATAAGAAGTGATAGAGGTGGAAAGTATGAATCTCCTTTTAAAACAAATATTTTGAAAAATGGAATCATCCATCAAACTACTGCGCCATACTTACCTCAATCTAATGAAATTACGAAAAGGAAAAATCGAGCCTTGAAGAAAATAATGAATGTCTTACTTATAAGTTTAGGTTTGCATAAATATTGTGGGGGAGGCCATCCTACAGCAAATTGAAACTTAATAAATTTCCCTACAATAAAACATAATCTATTCCATATGAGAAATGAAAAGGTGCCCAAATTCCTAAACCTAATAGGGTCATAATAGGACCTAAGATCGTGGACTGTATTTTCATTGGATATGCTACATTCAATAAAGCATGTTGATTTTTGATTCATAAGTTTGAACATCCAAAAATTTATAACAATATGATAATTGAATAAGATAATGTTGAGTTCTTTAAATATATCTATCAGTATAAAATTAGACTTGAATTGTCTAGTGAAGGGCCTAAACAACCTCGAGAAGAACCAAAGGAGAATATACCTAATAAAGAGATTCCAAGGCGTAGTAAACATCAAAGGACATCTACTTTATTTGGATCTAATTTCATAATATTTCTTATGAACATGAGTCTCAAATATTCAAAGAAGCTATGTCCTCTGTGGACTCATCCTTTTGGAAAGAGGCTGTCAATAGTGAGATTGACTCAATTTTGAGCAAACATAATTGGGAATTGGTTGATCTTCCCTCAGAAAATAAATCTTTGGGTTCAAAATGGATCCTCAAAATAAAAAACAAAGTTGATGGAAACATTGACAAATAAAATACAAGACTTGTCGTCAAAGGCTTTAGACAGAAAAAAGGTCTTGACTATTTTGACACATCCTCGCAGTAACTAGGATTACATCTATTTGAATGTTAATTGCACTAGTTGCGATATCTGGCCTTGAAATCTATCAAATGGATGTACAAAAAATTTTCTTAAATGAAGAACAAGAGGAAGAAATTTACATGGAACAACCCGAGGGCTTTGTGGTTCCTGATAAAGAAAAGAAAGTGTGCAAATTTATTAAGTCACTTTATGGACTAAAATAAGCATCCAAACAATGGCATACGAAGTTTGACTAAACCATGTTGGCAAATGGATTTAAGATTAACCAAGTGTGATAAATGTGTTTACATCAAAGACACTCCAAACAAAGTTGTCATTGTTTGTTTATATGTGGATGATATGTTAATAATGAGCAACGATATTCCAAACATAAATGTGACTAAATGTATGCTTGCTAGTAAGTCCAATATGAAAGATCTAGAAGTTGTCGATTTGATATTGGGAATTAAGATTCACAAAACTCCTCAAGGTCTAGTATTGTCACAATCTCATTATATCCAAAAGGTACTTGAAAAATACAAGTACTTAAACTTCAAAAGTGTAAAAACACCAATTGATGTGAACCTTGATCTTGCTAAGAATAAAGGTGAGAGTCAATCTCAATTAGATTATGCTAGAGTGTTGAGAAGTTTGATGTATATCATGAAATGTACATGACCAGACATTGCTTGTGCTATAAGTAATTTGAGTCGATACACAAGTAATTCCAACAAAAATCATTCGATGGCAATGAAATGAGTTTTGGAATATTTAAAACACACTCAAAACTTTGCTTTGCATTACAATAAGTATCCAACAGTTGTTGAAGGAGATGGTGATGCAAATTGGATTACTAGGTCAACTAAAAATAAGTTCACTAGTGGATACGTTTTCATCATTGGTGGAGGAGCAATATCTTTGAAATCATCCAAATAAATGGGTATAGATCGCTTTACAATGGAGTCTGAGTTCATATCCTTTGACAAGGTCGGTGAACAAGCTGAATGGCTCCAGAATTTCTTAGAAGATATTTCATTTTGGCCCAAACCAATGGCTTCTATATGCATACGCTGTGATAGTCAAATTGCAATAGGAAGAGCTGGGAGTGTTATGTATAATGGTAAGTCTCGTCACATATGACGAAGATACAATATCATTAGACAACTACCCTCTAGTGAAATTATCACAATTGGTTATGTAAAGTCAAAGGATAATATGTCGGATCCACTTACAAAAGGCCTAACTGGAGAGGGAGTTGAGCCATTAGCAAAGTGAATGGGAATATGTCCAAGGACAAATCATCATGTCAGTAACTCTACTTAGAAGATGGGAGATCCCAAATCTAGGTTCAAGGAGATCAAACAAAGTCATTGATGATGGTTCAACATTATCAAAATAATTTTTAATGGTCCATTCTCTTGATAAGACTATGTTCAATAACAAGGATAAAGACATTAAGACTTTTTAATGATTTCTAAGTTTGATACAAGTTATATCAAATAGTGTATTTACAAAATAACACATCTAGAAATCACCTATGTAAGTGTGAAATGTAAGCCGCTTCAAGCAGAATTTAGTAAGGCCCCAGTTCTAGGCGCACTTATCAACCAAGAAGTGTTCACGGTTGAAACAATAAAATAATAATAACCAAAAACAGTTAAAGGGTTGATTGTGTGACTTATGTTGTCTAGGTGTACACCAAAGTTCGATGGTTCATAGATATCAAATCTACCAATTGACCGAAATTTCAAAGGAAAACCTACTTATCTAAATACAATTAATTTTTACTTACAAATCACACAGTTTTTCATGTATAAGCTTAAACAATAGTCATTCCCCATTCATATGGAGGATTATTGGGTTTAAGTAGGGTGTGAATTTTAGGAAATGAAAAAATGAGAATTTGGAAAATGTGGGGGAACCAAGTGAAAGGAAAATGAAAAGTCATTTCTCCGTCATTGGTTGAATAAAGGAAAAGTTTTGTCCTTATATTAGGAAATACTTCCTTTAGCTCTTAAAAGGTTTAGTAAAGGGTGCCCACTCGCGTTGACGTTGTCGCTTGCTTGGCTCTGTTTTGGATTCAGCTACGGCTTCGACTTCGGCTTTGGCTTTGACTTTGGCAAATGATGTGATTGATTGAAACAATTTTAAGCAAAATTTATTTATTAATCTCATTAATTAATTTTTTTCTTAATATTAATTCAGTAGTAATTCAAAGTTGTTGATTAATTAATTAATTCGCATATTGATTTGAATTAATTTACTTCACGGAACCAAATTAAATAAATTTATTCGTGCAATAGAATAATTTAAAATTCACTCTGAAAGGACCTATTCCTTTCGAACAGACATTTCTCTTTCCAAAAGATACCATGACTGTTCTGAAAATACAAGTCTTTCTAAACATGTATTTTCACACATGTAGATGGCTATAAATAAAGAGGCTTTCTTTCATTTTTCTGCATCAAATGTTTTTCTTCTCTTGCATACATTTCTTATTTTTAAAAAAGTGATCAAGTCTATATGTGATCTTGTTGTTGAAATTTGAGTTTGTCGAAATTACCAAAATTTAATTAAGGTACTACTATTTTTGTAATAGTTTATCCAATTTATCGTGGGAGAAAATAATTCATAACCTCGATACATTGAGGGGGTTAAATTCCTTAAAGACACATAATAGGTTTTGTGGACTCGAATAGTTCTTTTTCTTTTCATCTTTATTATTTCTGGTTTGCTAACTTTAATACAAGACATAACATATAGATGTTGGGACAAGACTCACAATTACCTAATAACTCTATTGATGCTAAATAAACACTAAAGAAACCTGATTAGATTGGAGCCCTCCGAAGGCAAGGAGGTCTCACCAAAAAACTGATGGAAAGTATCCGAATGAAGCGCCTGCTGCCAATCCTGAGCACCTAAATTTTCCTCATTTAAAGATGCAGCGCTAAATAGCGTTAGTAAATGAAATGTATGGCATGTAAAATAGTTGAATGTAACAGCAGGCTAAACTGCACATATCTGAAAATAAACCATAAAAGAATTGACTCAAAGGTAAAACATATGAGTGCATTAAAACAACAAAGCTTTACAACTAGGATATATGCAATGATATCATAAATGAAAATAATGTACTTTACTTTTCTAGGAGTTTCTCTAATCGAAAATTACCACTATGAGGCTCGTGATGATACAATGTTTTGCCCACATTGTCAGAGTAATCCAATACTTTGTCAGGACTAAGGATGAACTTAACTAATGGATCCAATTTCATGTGTTTTTATGAAAAGTACATTCAATTAATTAAATATTATCTGCAAAAGATAAATAACCAAACACAACTTCATTTTCAACTTCAAAAATTCCAAACAAAGTGAACTAGTATGTAGTAGCTCGTATATAAGATTTATTTATGATGTTATGTGCCTATCTGTTCTGAAATATTATTCTTTCTGAGCAAATTTGATGGTATATTTTAGTTAAATTATTCAAATTGAATATTTTTGTTAGTTTTTAGAAATTGGGATGTTTAAACTTTACTAATGTTGTAAATAAATAATGAAGAAAACTGATAGACCGGAGCCCTCCGAAGGCAAGGAGGTCTCACCAAAAAGCTAATGGAAAGTAGCTTAATGAAGCATCTGCTGCCAATCTTGAGCACCCGAATATGCATCATTTAAAGATACAACGTCAAATGGCGTTAGTAAATGAAATGTACGATATGTAAAATAGTTGAATGTAACAACAGGCTAAGCTGAACATACCTGAAAGTAAACCATAAAATAATTGACTGAAAGGTAAAGCATGCAAGTATATTGAAACAACAAAGCTTTACAACTACGATATATGCAATGATATCATAACTGAAAAAACTGTAGTTATACTTTTCTAGGGAGTTTCTCTAATTGATAAACACCACTATGAGCCTCGTGATAATACAACGTCTTATCTACATTGTTAGAGTCATCCAATACTTTGTCAGAGTAAAGGACGATCTTAACTAATGGATCCAATTTCATATTTTTTTTTAATGAAAAGTACATTCAAATAACCAAATTGTATTTGCAAAAATTATTACCAAAACTTCAAAAATATTTATGACGTTATGTGACTATCTATTTTGAAATATTACTCTTTCTGAGCAGATTTGATAGTGTATTTTAGTTAAATTAATCCAATTGAATAATTTTATTAGTTTTTTAGAAAATGGGAGGTTTTTTGTTAAGTTGTTGCCATATGACTAGGAGGTCACGGGTTCAAGTCTTGGAAACAGCCTCTGGCAGAAATGCAAGGTAAGGCTGCGTACAATAGACCCTTGTGGTCGGGCCCTTCCCTGGACCCTGCGCATAGCGGGAGCTTTAGTGCCTCGGACTGTCCCTTTTTTAAAAAAAATGGGAGGTTTAAAGCATATTTTAGAAAGTTTATTCAAATTCTAAAAATTAATTGCAAAAATTTATGGTCAAATACAAACAAAGTGAATAATGGAGTATTTAGTTTTCATTACCAAATACCCACTTAGTAATTCAAATTGATAATTGGTTGATCATATTTCAAAAACTAGTCAACTGACCAAAGAATTTCGACAAGACTTCAAACCAGCCAATGATATGCACAATTCTAATGTCATATCAACGTCATTGAAGTCAAGATATTCATGAGGCATTTCGTCGAGCAAGGCATGTGCTTCTGCATTCGGCTGGATTCACTCTAAAAGTGCATCTCTTAGATGGAGAAATACTCAAAAAAAAAGATATTTATTTCTTTGGTGACAATACAAAATTAGCATATATGTAGTACAAATTAATTTCCTGAAATATCATATTAATTTACTTATATTACAAGGTTGAAAGTGAAAAGTCTAATATCAGATTTCTTCCTGAACATAGAGTTGTTGATAGCTCAATCATGTTTGTCCTTTAGAAAATTACATCCATTTATATAACCTATCGGAGAGAAAAACAAGCTTGGGTATTACGATTTCAAAAGTGCAAGATGCTTGCAGTCACAAGTTCCATTTTGGAGGTGAGAAATCTTTCAATCTAACAGCATAGAACATTGAAAAGGGACCAAAGACCCATTAAGTGACCAACTTATCCATTTAGTGGAAAATCAAGTAATCAATACTAGCAAAGGTCCAAAAAGTAAAAATGATCATCTTCAATTGCTGATGTGCATGAGCTTATGATAGAATCTTGTAGGCTAGCAACTGAGAATTTTTCCTAACTAATAAACTTTCTAATGTAATCAGGCTGGAACACCGAGAAATAGTTACCACTAGTATATGTGACCCATCATCCATGGAAATCAATTTTCTTGATTTAAATTTCGCCTTAGTCCTTATAGCTGATGTGTCCCTTCTAGATACTACAAAAGTAGGCTTTAGATTAGAGTGTGGGGTCCATCCCATACTTTTTCTTGTCAACAGTAGCTGCATTTATTTTGTCAACAAATTACAACAAATCAGCATTTTTTTTTGTCAACAATAGCTGTATTTGTTTTTTAATAAATTGCAGCAAAACATCCTTTTTCACTGAAAAGCAGCACGATGAAATGAAAATTTCACCTATAAAAGGAGCTATTCAGCTCCTCATTCAAGACATCCAATTCATAGATAGAGAGAAAAATATTTGAGATGTGAGGTATTACATAGACTACAGGGAAATAGTCTATGAAGAAAAAATAGATTGTACGCGATATTTTTAGTAAGGTGGAGATCAAAAGAGTGTTATTCACTTTTTGAGTGTGTGATAGTCTCTTTTAAGTATTGTACTTGATACTAACCAGTGTAAAATTCCTTACTATAGTGATATATGTTGCTCCTCTTGGCCCATTTTTTTCCTTATTTAAAAGGGTTTCCATGTAAAATTCTTGATGTCATTATTTTCTCATTTTATTTCTATTATTTTTTACCATATATATTTTTGTGTTAGTCCGCATTTTTTTAACAAATTGACATCAGAGCAAGGTTTTATCTGAGTATGCTTTATGGTTGCAGCATAGTCTAAACTTTCACATCAGAAAAGATTTACTTTGATTTAATATACTTTTTGAGGAAAAATGATGGAAGCTAAAACTAGTAGAATGGTAACTTTGAATGGTGTTAATTATTTTATTTGAAAAAAAAAATGAAAGACTTGATTTATGTCAAAAAAATTTATCAACTAGTCTTTACCACTGTAAAGCATGATAATAAAATAGATGAAGAGTAAAATTTATTGCACAGACAGGTGTGTGGATTTATTAGGCAATGGATTAACGATAATATGTTGAACCATATTTCTGAGGAGACACATGCTCGTACCCTATAAAAGCATCTTGAAATCTTGTATGCTCGAAATACTAGGAACAACAAAATGTTCTTAATAAAACAAATGTTAAGTTTAAAATATCATGATATTTCTCCGATGACAGATCACCTGAATAATTTTCAGGGAATCATGAACCAGTTATCTACTATGGGCATTAAATTTGACGAAGAAACCTACCAAACTCTTGTGAAATATTTAGAATTTCATTGTCAAATTTTGCTCTGAATGGTGTAATCTCTATGGATTACGCCAAGAGTAGTGTCTTGAATGAAGAGATGAGAAGAAAATCCCAAGGTTTTATTCCAGGGGGAGAAATAAAAATCGTGGTTCTCAGAATAGAGAACATAGAAGGAGAAAATCCAGAGGCAGACTTAGCGATATTGAGTGCTATCATTGTGGCATGAAAGGACACACAAAGGAGTTCTGCCAGAAATTAAAGAGGGAGAACAAAGACAAAGAGGAAAATAAAGAATATGGCAATGAAAATTGCCTAGCCACCGTCTCCACCGAAGATCTTATTACAGTCTTTGATCCAGATCTGATAAATATTGCTTGTGATGAGTCAAACTAGGTTGTGGAGACTGGTGCCGCATCTCATGTGACATCAAGGAAGAAATGTTTCTCTTCATATACTACTGGTGACTTTAGGAACCTTAAGTATGGGTAATAAGACTGTATCTAGAGTGGTTGGTGTTGGTACAATCTGTTTGGAAATTAGTATTGGAACTAAACTAGTTTTGAACAATCTAAAACATGCACCTGATATTTGCCTGCACCTAATTTCTATTGGTGTTCTAGAAGATAAAGGATATGTTAGTACCAATGGCGGTGGAAAATGAAAACTTATTAAGGGTTCCTTGGTTGTGGCTTGTGCTAACAAACGTCGTGGTCTATAGTAGACTACGGTTTCTACTTATGCCAATATGGTGAATGCAGTTGTGAGAGATAACTACTCAAGTTGTGGCACAAGAGGTTGAGCCACATCAGTGAGAAAGGGCTTAATGCTCTAGCTAAGAAAAAACTATTGTCAGATTTCCAAAGTGCTAAATTAGAAAAGTATGAGCATTTCTTGGCTGGAAAACAAAATAGAGTTTCCTTTAAGTTTGACGCTCCTTGAAGAAAGACAGAGTTGCTTGAGTTAGTGCACTCTGATTTATGCGGCCCAATGAAGACAAGGACTCTAGGTAGTGCACTCTATTTTGTCACTTTTATTGATGACTGTTCAAGAAGCTTTGGGTCAATGTCTTGAAGACTAAAGACCAAGTGTTAGGTGTCTTTAAGCAGTTTCAAACTTTAGTTGAAAGAGAAATTAGAACGAAACTGAAATATGTTCGTACTGATAATAGTGGTGAATATTATGGACCATTTGATGAATACTGCAAACATCAAGGTATTAGACACCAGAAGACTCCTCCTAAGACTTCTCAGCTTAATGGGTTGGCTGAGAAGATGAACAAGACCTTGATGGAAAGAGTTAGATGTTTGCTTTCTAAAGAAAAGTTGCCAAACTCATTTTGGGGTGAAGCCTTATTGACCGCTGCACATGTTATTAACTAATCTCCTGCGGTTGCTTTGCAAAGTGATGTTCCAAATAGAGTTTGATATGAAAAGGATGTTTCCTATGACCATTTAAGAAAATTTGGTTGAAAAGCTTTTATACATGTGTCAAAAGATGAGAGGTCAAATTTAGATGCCAAGACAAGGCAGTGCATCTTTGTTGGATATGGCCTTGATAAATTTGGTTATAGGCTACATGATCCAATTGAGAAGAAGATTATAAGAAGCCGTGACATGTCTTCATGGAAAATCAAACCATTGAAGATATTGACAAAGCAGAGAAGCTAAAGTATTCAAGTTTAGATGGAGTAGTTCATCTTGAGCAAGCTCCTCATACAAGTGTGAATGATGTTTGTGGGCTTGATAATCATGGTGATGCTCAAAATCAAGTTCCATATCAACATGTTGATGTTGATAATAACAATGATGTTGTTATTGATGATGCTCCTACTCATAAAATTGTGGACGAATTAAATATTCCTATTAGGAGGTCCAGAAGACAACGTATTCCTTCCTCTAGTTATTCACCTAATGAGTATGTGCTACTCATTGATGGGGTAAACCTGGGTGTTATGAGGAGACCATGAAAGATGCACATAAGGATCAATGGATTGAATCCATGCAAAATGGGATGAAATCTTTGCATGAAAACCTCACTTATGAGTTGGTGAAATTCTCTAAGGGCATGAGAGCTTTGAAAAAAAAAGTGGGTGTTCAAAGTTAAAGTTGAAGAACGCAGCTTGAAGACAAGATACAAAGCTAGATTGGTTGTTAAGGGATTTAGTTAAAGAAAGGGTATTGACTTTGATGAAATATTTTCTCATGTCGTAAAAATGTCCTCTATCTGTACAGTTCTTGGTTTGGCTGCTAGTCTTAATTTAGAGATTAAGCAGATGGATATGAAGATGACTTTCCTTCACGGTGACTTAGAAGAGGAGATTTATATGGAACAACCTGAGGGCTTCAAATTAAATGGTAAAGAAAATTTTGTGTGCAAACTAAAAAAGAGTCTCTACGGGCTAAAACAAGATCTTAGTCAGTGGTACAAGAAGTTTGAATCTGTTATGGGGGAGCAAGGGTACAAGAAGACTTATTCAGATCATTGTGTATTTGTACAAAATTTTTATGATAGTGATTTGATCATACTCTTACTATATGTGGATGAGATGTTAATTTTGGGCAGGAATACTTTCAAGATTGATGAATTGAAAAAAGAATTGTGTATGTCTTTCTCTATGAAAGACTTGGGTCATGCCAAAACAATTTTAGGCATGAGAATTGCTTGTCTCAGGGATGAAAGGAAGATTTATCTATCACAAGAGAAGTACATTGCACGTGTACTGGAGTACTTCAACATGAAGAATGCTAAGCCTGTTAGCACACCTCTTGCTGGTCATATGAAGTTGAGCAAAAAGATGTGTCCTACAACTCAGGAGGAAAAAGAGAACATGACCAAAGTTCTATATTCCTCCATCGTTAGAAGTCTAATGTATGCAATGGTATGCACTAGACCTGATATTTCTCACGCAGTTGTTGTTGTCAGCATATTTCACAACAATCCAGAAATATAATATTTGGAAGCTGTAAAGTGAATACTCAAGTATCTGAGAGGAAGCTTAGATAAATATTTATGTTTTGGAGGATCAAATCAATCTTGAAGGGTGATACAGATGCTGATATGGCAGGTGACCTTGATAACAGAAAATCCACTACTGGATATTTGTTTACTTTTTTAGGGGAAGCTATATCATGGCAGTCAAAGTTGTAGAAGTGTGTTGCACTATCTACAACTGAAGCTGACTATATTGCGGTTACTGAAGCTGTCAAGGAGATGATATGGCTCAAGCAATTTCTTCAAGAGCTTGGCTTGCATCAGGAGGAGTATGTCATCTATTGTGATAGTCAAAGTGCAATAGATTTGAGCAAGAACTCCATGTACCATCAAGGACAAAACACATAGATGTAAGATATCACTAAGTCGAGAAAGGATAGAAGACGAATCTATGAAGGTTGAAAATATCTCTACAAATGAGACTCCTGCAGATATGTTGACCAAAGTGGAAACAAGAGACAAGTTTGAATTGTGCAAAGAACTTGCTAGCATAATCGCTCTCTAAGAAGATGAAGATACTTCCTTCTAGTGAATGGGACTAGAGGGGGAGATTTGTCGGGTCCATTCCATACTTTTTCTTGTCAACAATAGCTACATTTGTTTTGTCAATAAATTGCAGCAAATCGGCATACTTTTTTCTTGTCAACAATAGCTGTATTTGTTTTGTCAACAAATTACAGCGAAGCGGACTTTTTTGATGGAAGAGCAGCACAATAAAATAAAACTTTTACCTATAAAAGGAGCTCCTCATTCAAGACATACAATTTACAGATAGAGGGAAAAATATTTAAGTTATGAGGTATTTCATAGACTACAAAAAAATAGTTTGTGAAGAAAAATAGAGTGTGAGCGATATTTTTAGTAAGGTGGGAGATCAAAAGAGTGTTATTCCTTTTTTGAGTGTGTGGTAGTGTCTTTTGAGTATTGTACTTGGTACTACCTAGTGTAAACAATTTTACTATAGTGATATCAGTTGCTCCTCTTTGCCCGTGGTTTTTCTCTTATTTAAAAGGATTTCCACGTAAAATTTTTAGTTTCATTATTTTTCTATTTTATTTTTACTATTTTTGACCATATTTTTTTTTGTTATTCCACGTTTTCCCAACATGGAGAAGCCAATTTCAAATTACAATGGTGCTTGGAGAATAGGTTTCAGTAATTTATAGCTGAAAGTGGCTCCAAGCTACTATTAGAAAAAAAACACAATAGAAAATACAATTGAAGAAGAAAATGGATTTGAAGCATAAAGAATCACTTTATTTAAAGAGACATTGTCCATAAACATATTGGGAAAAATACAAATAAATTTCTCCAGAATACAACAAAGCCCTTTGTTTATACCTACAGATTTTTCTTAGACTACTTCTAAAGAGTTTATATTTATAGAACCTAGGATATGACTTTTCATAAAAGTCACGTTTTTTATGAAACAAATGACTTTTCATACGAGTCATGTTCTTTCATGAACAAATGACTTTTCATAACAATCATGTTCTTTCATGAACAGATGTTTCTATTCAATTTAGAGTATATACTAACTCAAAATTGGGTTTCCATCACTTGTGTTTAGTTTAAGGATTTTAGCCTTATTCCTTCACACATTTACTATACTGCATCTTTTGAAACTAAATCTTACAAGATTAATATAAATCATAAACAAATCTTTCACATAGCCATATCATAGACACATATGCCTAGACTTTCCATTGCATATCCAATTATTAGCTATTCTTGAAATAGCATCATTATCTCAATAGCTTAGAATGGTTGCATCAGTTGTGGCCACAACATTTCAAAATCATATTTTCCATCCATTTCATTTCTTTTCAAGCATTTATATGCTAAACATATTTTTATTTCACTATGGAATTCAAGCATATTTTGATGCAAAATTTATGGCACCTTCATACATGTTACAAATCCAACTTATATAATTTTTTATCATTATCATTAGATGATTCACTATTTATAGGCCAACACACCAATTCATCATGTATGAATAGTCATATCTATATAAATGTTATCTTACAACAGATACTTCTTTTTATGAAAAGTCACAATAATTCAAGTGACACTACTTCACAAAAATACACAATATTTCTACGAAGGCTTAAGCCTAATCATCACATTAGCAATTTAATCAACTAACTCTCGCTAAAATTGTCAAGTTATAATCAACTAATTATCGCTAAAATTTATCAGGTTATAAACACTAACTACCATGTAAAATACATCAAACATATATCTTGTAGGTGTTGAAGAAATAATTTATATCGTAAACTTCTTCAAATATCATCGACTATTAATTATAATTCAAGCACCCCCACACTTTGAATGTTTCGAATGACCTTTTTATAACTCGTGTGGACATCTAATTATAGATCATCTTGTTGTCTAGTTTATTGGTTCCAACTATAACACATGAGCATTTAATAAGAAGACAAAGTCTTCAACTTTTAATGCACGCAAAATGATCTAATACAAATTACCTCTTTTCAAATTATTCTAATAACTTTCAAGTATAGATGTTGTTCATCAAAATAAAAGAATTCATATATATCATCTTCATAAAATTCACATAATGTTTATGCGACACAATTATGCCATAATAATTTTCTTTGGCCCAAATAACAAATTTATAATAAACATAATAAATATGTTAATGCATTTCAAGATCATCACAAGTGAATTATTTATCCTAACATTTATGAAAAATCATTTCTCAAAAGTTTCAGAGGATAAAATTTCATAAATAAATAATAAGAGAAGTTAAGAAAATATAACCCGAATTTCATCGCTTCCTTCTTGATCCATTGCTCTAATTGTATGACCACCTTTTCATATTAATGTTAATTCTATTGCCTTCTCTCTTTCTTGTTTCACGATAGTGTACTTTATTTTTTTAATGTGCCAAAAAATTGGGGGTGAATTGCATCAAGTGAAATGAGAAGATCGAAACTAATGCAATAATCACTATTTCACTAATACTCAATGTGCCATCTGCCAGATCCACCAGCTGATGGCGAAGGTCTAATCATACCAAGTTGATGAATTGTCTGGTCATCAGCAGGAATTAACCCATCAACTATGGGAGAAACACTTACAACTTCTTCCTTTTTGCCAGAATCCTTCTCTGACAAAATTTAATGATATTCAACTTCAATATCTAATTTTGAATCAATTCAATATTTTTGTGATACTTTAGTTTGACAAAAGAAATTTTGGTTCAAATCTTAAGATACCAAAATCTTCGTCAAGCTTTAAGGTATTTACACTAATGAAAAATTCAAATCTTACAAAGATGCTTTTCGATGTGCGTGATATTACTAGACATATTACAAACTAGTGAGTGATTGTTAAGTATTTTGTATATGTGGAAATCCCACATCGGTGGCCAAAGGTCACTTTTGTGCCCATATAACGCCAAGCCACTTAATCTAAATAATTGAGTAAGAAGCTAAAAAAAAATAGAAAAAATATATGCAATATAAGTAGATAGATAAATAATTTACAACTTCTAAGATTACGTTGAACTCCGGTGAAAGGTTGCTACTTTAAGTTTTGGTAAATTAGTAAAACCTTGGCATCTTTTAATGTTGATAAATTAGACAATTTGCCAACTTTTTTGTTTCGTATATGAACTTGAACTTTGATAATAGCTATATAAATTAACACATTCAAAGTTTCACTTCAAAAAATTATTTCAAAGTGGATATCTTATTCGACAATAAACACTATAGAAAATATTGAATATAGCTATGGACTTCATAGTTAATCCGTCGCTAAGAAAGATATGTACAGGTTTTGACAACTTCTAGAACAAAATATATGATAAGTCACTAAGAATACATGAATATACAATTATCTGTTATTACTTACTTCTACAACAAACTAAGAATATAATTTTTTTTATCACAAAGCACAAGCAAGTCTACCTCCGCAATCATCGACTCTATAAACCTTGAGTGATTTCAATTATTGAATAATTTTAAACCTAATGATTCTCATTTCGTAGCCTACCGCAAATTAGTTTAAAAGGTACACTATATTAAAGTAAATTTTAAACCTAAACAAAATAAGATACAACATAAATAATACTATGATGTAAAAATGCTTAAAGTGAATCCTAACTAAATAAAGAAACATAATTATGGAAATCCTAAATCAACAGGAGTTGTATTCAATGATAATTACGGTAATTTTTAATTTTCTCAAAAATTAATTACACTATTACATATAGTCCTAAATATTAAAATAATATAATTTGAGAAAATAATGAAAGACTTTTTCTAAAAAAATGATCCTTTAATAAAGGGCAAAAAGTTCAATCAATGTTTTAAAAATCTTTGAGCTTTTAATATAGTATAGATATAGATAGATATATAAATGACTTGAACTTGGACTTGGAGCGTGGGCGCACGCCAGCCGGATCTTTAACTAAATTAAAGATTTTATTTCATAATTTATTTTAATCAATTTATTTATTTAATATTTGAATTAATATTTAAATTTTAATTGAACAAAAAGGTTGGTCCGTTTAGAAAAGGACGGACTCTTTTGATAGGTCTCCTTATCAGACTCTATAAATACGATAAATTCCCTATTATAACGTAATTCGATTGCATATAAGCTTTAGGCTTTGTTGTATCGTTGCTCGTAATCCCTGGAAGTAATACAAACAATAACTCTTGAAAAATATAAACAAAAGACTTTGTTGTATCCTGAAAGAATTTGTTTGTATTTTCCCCACTATGTCTATGGCAATATCTCTTAAAAAAAGTGATTTTTCACGCCTGAAAGTCATCTTGAAGAATGAGGCTCTGAAAGAATTTGTTTGTATTTTCCCCAATATGTCTATGACAATTGTATTTACTATTGTGTTTTTTTTCCAACACCTACTAGAGGACTATGTTGTCTGTTGATGGCTCTAATCTGATCCCTTGGAAGATTCATGAGGAAGTGCAATAAATTTAGAGAGCCTATGGAGCAGTCAGGTTGCAATCAAGTGGCAGATAGACTCGCTTTTCTAAGTCACACATAACTTCTCTGAACTACCTAATCAGATTAAGGGACTCTTGACTCCCCTGCTTTACGGATTTTCAACATGAAAAAGCAAGGATGTTTCTTTGAACCACCTTGAAGAATGAGGCTCTTCAGTAGATGTAGGACTTTTTTTGTAGGCAACACACCTCTAGTATGGGTGTTTTTCATTTTCTCATCTTGGCTTGAAGCCTTTGTGTATTGTACCAATGGCATTTGCCTAAGTCTTTCTTTGTTTAGATAGGTTAGCAATAGACTATAGTACAAGCTTATTAACTCCCTAAAATCATATGTTATACCTTTTGGAAGATGAAACAATGTGGGCAGTTACTAGATTGGAGTGTGATATTCTTGAAGAGATTGGCTTGTGTTCTTAATTGTTTGCCACCAATTACTCTTTAACTTTACGCATTTGACATTTCATTCATGAGTACATATTATTACCCTAAACGAAAGACTCCAACATTTTGGTGTCGATGTAAAAACAGATGGAAGATGTATTAAGCAAGTAAATTATATAATGCCATTAATCTTTTGTTACCATAAAATGCAAGCTTTACATACCCATTATCATCAATCTAGCACTTGTTGTTAAACTGATGACTCCTGCTATCTAAAACAAAAACGCAAACACCTTTTACGTACAAAACTATTCATCACACTCAACACTACCAACACCCTCAAATCCCCCGCCAATTTCACAAATCTTATCCCAAAAACCCTTTTCCACCGGCACTACAGACAACCTAGACTGTTTAAAAAGCACAAAACCCTTCAACCCTTCATCCCTCTTCATCTCCGCAAGGTCCACAGTTCTCTTCATCTCTCCAACCGCCTTGACATCCACCGCGCCACCACCGTCATCATCATCATCTGTATACCATTCACGCGTCACTGAGACAACACCAACCACGCGCCGGGCTTTGGACCCAGAGTGGTAGAAGAAACAGAGATCTCCTATGTTCATGGACTTCATATACTTCTGGGCTTGCTTGTTTTTTACTCCATCCCACTTTGAAATGCCGCCATTAGCTTCTTGGTCCTCCCATGACCACTCTCCTGGCTCTGTTTTCAGTAACCAGTACTCTGGCTTTTTCCCCATTTTTTATCACCTATGAGCTTCCTCAATTTTGTATTCCTTTATATTAATTTGTTTGGGGACGGTCAAATTTTTTTTTTGGCGGGAGTCCAACAGTTTTGGCGCCAACTATGCTTTTTTTTTTAGAAAAAAGAAATTCTTATCTGTTAAAAAAGTATGAAATTATTCTATTTTAATTATTAAAATAAAATTAAGAAAAAAAATATTTTCTAGTTATTTATCAATTAAAGTAATTTTAAAAGAAAAGAAACAAGAATATGATTTTATTAAGTAATATTTTTTATCAGAATGCCTCATAGTAACCCCGTCATTAATTATTATTTTTATAACAATTTAAAATTTTTAATGAAATAAGATAAAAAATTCTGATTAAAAAATATCATTAGGAAATGAATGTAATTAAAAAAACAGAAAAAATTATTTATTTACAAAAAAGATATTTTTGACAGAGTAAATAATAATAAGAGTATTTTTAGACCAAATTATTGAAGACAAGAACATTTTAAAACCAAACTATCAATTGACAAAATTTATTCATTTCTTATAGTTTAAACACATTTTTGAACCTTTTAAAAATATCTTTAATGTTTATTGTAACTACAAAACTGATTATTTTTTCTCAATATTTAAAATGTAGGCTAAATATTAGCCGTTTGGTTCATGAGATAATATGAGATATTTTAGGATTAAATGTATGATTAATTTATAATTATAGGGTGCATCCACTCTTTGAAAAGATGTGGCAGTTACTTTTTACTCATTATAAATACAACAGAAAATGATCAAAAATATTCTTGAATAACGTGAAAATGAATAAAAATATTCTTTATTAATAATTTGATCTAAAAATATTTTTGTCGTTAATAATTGGTCCAAACATACCTTTACTACTTATAGTTTGGTTAGAAAAATATCATTATTATTACTTAATGGGTTAAAGATATCCTTTTCCTAATAAATATATTATTTTTTTAATAAAATATATATATTATTTCTAATAAAAGTAATCAATTTAAAGAAGAGAAAAGACATAGATTTCCTCCTTGAGCTTGTTTCAAAAATTCAATTACACATTTAAATTATCATGACGATCTATTACATATCTTCACTGTTTAAAAAGTAAATTTATTTAACCCTTAAAACTAACATTACATAATTTTAAAAAAAAAACAAAACACGCGTTACAGAAAAATTAAAGTTAAACAAAAAAAAAATCCTCCTGCACTACCCCCACACACATCTCATCCTTATCTTCTTCGTTCTTTATTTTTTATCACAACTTCAAAATATCACAACGGTGTGAGTCTGATGGTGTTGTTTGTTAGTTGTTCATATCTGGAAGCGCTCATTGGAACGTCATCGGAGCCATATGACCAGCTTTGAGCTTGCTGGAACACCTGCAAAAGATTTAAATCAAAAGAATAAATCGAAAAGGGGCAAGGGGAAAGGGGTCTGTTTTGGTGTTTGTCGGTGACTAATTTGGAGTTTTGGGTGACTGTTTTGTGGTGGTTTAGGTGGTTGTTTGGTGGTGATGGGTTGGTTGTTCATCGTCTGAGAAGACAGAATTGTGATATAAATTCAAATGAATGATTTTTTCGGTGAGATTAGAGATAAAGTGGATGGAATTTAGCGATGAAAAATATATAATTATTAGAGAATTTTAATAATTAATTAGAAATTAATTAGTTTAAACAGAATTAACAAAAGAAGAGTTAATTGATAAAAAAACGAAAATAAAAAGAATATAAAAAATTATAAAGTTTAATGTGACGTTATCGTAGTGCTGATGTGACAGTGAGTGTAATACACCACATATTGTAAGAGTGGTGTTACACATCTCAGGATAATATTAAATTCACTTTTAAATAATAAAAATGCATAATTGGTCGTCTAATAATTCAAGTGTGTACCTTACTTTTCAATATAAGTTTAGAAGGTAATTTATGTCTTTTTCCTTAAAAGAACTCTATTCTTATTTCTTTTTTTTTTTTTTTTTTTTTTTTTGGAAACAGACCCTACACGAGGCTCCCACCTCTCGTGCACAGTCAGGGGTTAAGCAACACCCCCAAGCCTTAACATAAATAATCAAAATAAAAAATACAAGGAGGGGGACATAAACCTTACCTCCGATCCTATGGTGGTTCATAAGTCGGCTAACCTATTAAGGTCGGCTAACTCATCCCCGATACAAAAAAGATACTAACTATAACTAGAAAGCAGTAAACCTGTGAGAGGACTCCTCCCGGTACAATTCAACTATGAAAGCATAAATGAGGGAGACTCTCCCCTTCCATGAGAAAAAAGAAAAGTAACCTACACTAGTCCTATTCCAACTATGCTACGTACCATACATAGCTACATTGAAGAAGAACAAGTATACGAAACTTCTATCTCGCATGGGATGGGAAAATTCTTTTCATCTTTGCTCTTTTTAGTCTTGTCGTACCAAGTAAATCCAGGTGAAATATGCCATTGCATCAGTATCATGATTATCAGCTATGGGGGCTGAAAGGAGAGGAAATATATGGAGCTATAGTATCCAACAGCCTTGGAGTTGTTGTGGAGAAAATTGATAGCCTGAATTAGCCAAGGAAGCAAACAAACATGGTTGTTGCAGTCTTGTACCCAATTCCTTGCTGCCTCTATAGTTGCAGTGGTAGCATGATTGTTGTTGCAGGTTAGGTTCAGTAGTAGATACCTATTTTGGTACCTGCACAGGCAAACAACACCAGAAAAACACACAAACAAACTATTGTGTGCTGCATATGCTGTATTCTGCTGCTGCTGTGCTGCATATGGTAGGTACAGATGGTGGTTGATGATGATGGCTGCAGTATCCTTGTGATGCCAAGTATTCTCAACTTTGAAGTTGTAGCAGGTGTGCATCAGTGAACCTGCATTAGCAATTAACAGAGGGGCAAGCAATTGTGGGAAGAGAAAAGGCTGATGCATGTTTTTGTGCAACTCCTTGTTGCTGCCATTGTAGTTAGGCTGCTTATTGGTCTTTGTTTTGAGATGGTTAACCTTCTTGGAGTACCTGCACAGAAAAACAACACCAACAAACTTGTATTTGTTTCTTGTCTGATGCAGGTTGATGGACTTGTTGCTGGGGTGTGTTGATAATGGAGAATGTGGTTGGCAATCTGATTGTTCTGCTTCATAGTAGCCCCAGGTTACTGCAGCCTTTGTAGCATTTCTAAAGGGGGTCTGCCAGCTACATTGATGAAGCTGAGGATGACTGATCTTGGGGATCAATGCAGATTCTGGGAGTGAGCTGCAGCTGGGGTACCTGCATAAAACAAAACCACCCAACCTTACTGCCAAGGAGATCTGCAGGCTGCTGTACCCATGTTCCTTGTGTGCTGCCAGTTGGTGGAGTGTTTGCTGTGGTGTGTTTATGTTAGAGAGTGTGGATGGAAAGCTGAGTGTGCTGCTCCATGGGAGCCCCAGGACCTTGCAGCCCTCATAGTAGTTCCAAAGAGGGCCTGCATAAGTGAAAAAGAGCCATGTCCAAACAGACTGAGAAGAACAAAGCCAAAGGTTGGAGTGGATGTAATGAGATTGCTTCTGTGAAGTCCTGGTAGGTAGCTCCAATTTCTGATGGAATAGCTCCCCAGTTGTTGATGTACCTAAACAAAGACAATCAAACAAATACAAACAAACAAACAAACACAAAAGCCAGAAGCTAATTGCCATGCTGCACAATTCTTTTGTAGGCCTCTTAGTGAAGGTATTTGTTTTGTTGGTTGTATCTGTGTTGTGCTCTATGTAGGTGTTGGGAACACAAGTTGATGAGTCCATCCTGACATCTGCATCTACACAACAAACAAGAACCAACAAGAAAGGAGCTGCTGCAGGTGTTGAGCTATTAGAGAAGGCATAGATAGAGTGGATTTGTTCCTTGTCTGCTGCAGGTTGGTATAGTTGTTGGTGGGGTGTGTTGATAATAGAGAGTGTGGTTAGCCAGCTGAGTGTGTTGCTCCATAGAAGCCCCAGGTTACTGCAGCCCTCATAGCAGTGCCAAAGAGGTTCTAAACAAAAACAGTCAACCAAAGACAAGCAACAAGGCAAACAGGTGTTGAGCTGCTGCAGGTGTTGCATGTGTTGAGCTGCTGCAGGTGTTGTCCTCTATGTATTTGTTATTAAAGCATGTTGGTGTATATCTCCAACAACCTGCAATTACACAACAAATAACCAAGGACAAGCAAAGACCTGTAAAGGTTAATAGAACAGAATGGATCTCACAGAGAAATTTGGAGCCTGTTAGCATTTTCCATGTCGCTCGACTAACGTCTCCACTTATCCGTTTGAGCTGAAACTTTCTGTAGTTTGCATATATATCCTTTCCTTTAGACATGCAAAGTTTGAAGGCTTGTTTCCCAAGTTGGAGCTTCCAATTAGCAAAATTCTTCCTTTTTAGGCTTAAGACAGCTGAAATCTTCAATGTCGCTCGCCTAACGCCTCCAATTATCCGTTTGGGCTGAAATTCCTTGGGCCTTATCAAAATAATATATTCTGCAATCCTGCAAAGTTTGGGGGCCTTTGGATAAGTCCACCAGCTGCACCTCACCCTGCACATTCTGACCTGCTGAAGCTTAAGTGCTGCAGGGTGATTGGAATTTGTGTTGTTGCTTTTCTCTATGTATTTGTGGTTAATGAATGTTGATACATCACTCCAGGATCCTGAAATAATACAACAACCAAAAACAAACAAAACAAGGCATGCACAAACTAGCAACCAGGAGGGGACCTCAGTAAGGGCTTTGGAAACTATTAACTTTTTCCAAGTCGCTCGACTAACGTCTCCAATTATCCGTTTGACCTGAAACTTCATGATGTTTGCATATATGGCCTTTTATTTATCCCTGCAAATTTTGAAGGCTTGACTCCCAAGCTGTAGCTTCCAATTACCAAGTTTCTCTCTCTTTAGGCTTAAGACTTCTGATTTTTTCAAAGTCGCTCGCCTAACGTCTCCAATTATCCTTTTGAGCTGAAACTTGTTGAGCCTTTCCAAATTAGTATATGATGCAATCCTGCAAAGTTTTCAGGTGTTTGGACATGTCCACTTGGTACAAATCACCCTGCACCAACAAACAGAAAAGCACAAAGGCAAATAGTTCTGCAGATTATAATAGCTACTACTATTGTCTTGTATGTGTTCCCTGAAGGTTGCAGTTTTGTGACTTTGTTGCTGCAGGATGTTGTTGCTGAGTAAGGTAAGAGGCAGGCTGAAATTGCAATACAAAGGGCTCCTTATGCATGATCCTGTGGTATTGCATCCTTTAGCAGCCATCCAAAGATGAGTTGCAGCAGTTGGATTAGGCAAACTTCCACTTGTAGTTTGTTTCATCCTGCTACTGCTGCACCATGGGGCACCTAAGTTTGTTTCTCCAAGGATCCTGCTACTGCTGCTCACCTTGAAATTTTCCAGACCTGCAACTACCTGCATATGCAAGTGGAAAAGAAAGGAGGAGATAGGTACTCTAAATCCTAAATCTAATGGTAAGGAGATTATCCTATAAAAGCAGTAAATTAGGGAGACTCTCTCTTTTTCAATGGTCCTGATTATCATTATTAAAATCAGCCAAAATTTCAAGGTATGAAGAAGTTCCTTCAATGTAGTTGATTGATCTTCTTCATCTTAGTTCTCCTGAAGCTAGCCATGCCAGCTTTGTCCATTTTGTAGTGTCCCTTGGTCTCTCTTGGAAGCTGCTGAAAGCTGTAGTAGTGTTGTGTATAGCTTTTCATGTGGCTTTCCTTTGAGAGTGAATCTGCAGTGTAATTAGCTTCCCTAAAGATATGCCTGAACTGGAAATTCTCCAGTTTGCTAACCAATACCTGCAGTTCAGTAGTATAAGCAATAATGTTCCATGGAGGTTTAGCCTCTTATTTGAGCCACTTGATTAGAAGTTCAGAATCAACTTCAAGGGCTACCCTGCTGTATCCATGTTGTAGGCACCACTGAATACCAATAATTGCTGCCTGCACTTCAGCTTGGTTATTAGAACCACAGCCTAGTGGAGATGCAAAAGCATATATTAACACTCCATTATGGTCCCTTAGAATGCCCCCTGCCCCTATCTTCCCTGGATTGTTAAGGGCACTCCCATCTGTGTTGAGCTTGATCATTGTAGGCTGTGGTTTAGTCCAGCATACTTTGGTTATTCTCAACTCATGTTGGCTTTTTTCAACCATGGTAACCAAATCTGCCCAATTACTTGGCAAATCAATATATGGATACACAGTGGAGATAAGCATATATAGATCTTTGGATATTGAGAATATTACTCTAGTTGCATTAGACTTCTTGCCTCCATACTTGCATGCACATCTATTCTTCCATAGATTCCAACACACAAAAATGGGGGTGGCCTGCATTACTAACTTATGTAGCTCATTGTTAGTTTTGATTAGCCACCACCTCATCAATAGGTTTTTTAGAGGAGTGTTGCTGTGTTGCAGACCCCAGTACCCTGAGAAGTGCTTCCATATGTGTTGTGCAAAGTAACCTGATACAAAGATATGCTCTATATCATCAAGACCTGCTCTATAACAACAGGAGCATGCTGCAGGATCCTGTCCAAATGCTACTATTCTGTCATTTGTGGGGAGTTTAAGTCTGAAAGCTCTCCAAAGCAGAAAAGAGGCCTTGAAAGGAATACTATTGTGCCATATGTTGCTGTTAGTGGTTGATCTTGTCTTTTTCTTCCTTACCAACTCCCAGGCTGATGAACAAGTGAAATTACCATGAGAGTTAGGCTTCCAGTAAGCTTGATCCTGCATATTTGGATTGTAGCTGATGGGAGTGCTGAGAATTCTGTGCACCAGCTGAGGGGGTGCATGATTTCTTACTTTCTCTTCATTCCATCCTCCATTTTCCATGAATTCTGATACAATAGAGTTATTCAATCTGGGGAGACTTTCATTGTGGTAAGCTAAGGGACCTACCCCTAGCCAATCATCCCACCAAAAGCTGCTTGTTCCAGACTTAATCCACCACTGTATATGAGGTTCTATATCCTTTTTGTTGCTCATCATATGCTTCCACATTAGGGACTGTCCTGTGTTCCACTTTTTAATGACTGGATGAGCCCTTTGGCAGTATTTTGCTTTAAGGAATTCCCCCCACAGTGTCTTCTTTGATCTGAAAGTCCACCACTGTTTGTATTGGAAGGATAAGCACACATCCTTTAATTTTTTAACACCTATACCACCCTCCTCATAAGGATAACTGAGAGTATCCCAAGAGGCCCAGTGATATTTTCTTCTTTCAGTATCCCATCCCCAAAAGAAGTCAGCAATTAGTCTTCTGATCTGATTCATGGTGGTCTTGGTAGGACTGATAGCTGACAGCAGGTGTATAGGAATGGATTGCAGCACTGATTTCACCAAGGTGACTCTACCTCCATAGCTTAACATTTTAGTCTGCCATCCCCTAATCCTGCTTAGAACCTTAGAAACCATACTAGAGAAGTATATGATCCTTTGTCTTCCTATATATAGGGGGCAGCCTAGGTAAGTGATTGGGCCATGAGTGCATTTGTATCCTGTGATCATGCTGCCTATGCATATTTGTGCTAATCGAAGGGCATTGAATTTCTTCTATAGTGTTTGGGGGATGAGGAATCATATTTTGCATCTCAAATAAACCAAAACTGATTGAATTACCTGAATTGGAAGCTTGAATTTGGTTTTCCAATTGTTCTTCATTTTTTGAACCAGTAGCAGCTTTTTGGAAATTCGAATTGGTGTGTGAAGATTCGAGAGTTCTTACCTGGTGAGGATTGATCAGTGCATTGGAGCGCCCATGTTGGCATTGGTTTTCGACTGAAAAAATTGCCGGAGCTCCGGCAGCTTCTCCGGCGACTTGCTCCTTCACTATTTCTCCGGCCATTTGGTCTGATACTTGGTGAGGAGAGGCTCTTGGATGTGGGGAACAAACCCCTGGGTTGAGCGCCCTTCGAATGTCGCCGGAACTTGCTCGCACCGGCGGCGTTCCAGTCGCGACTCCTCCATCAGCCGCCAGTGAATATCTCGACATTGGATGGTTCAAATGATCTGATTTTTGCATATTGTGTAGTTCTTGCAATGCTGATGATTTCCCAATTTTTTGTTTGATTCGAATCAGCCCAGCTTTCTCCAAATCATTGATGCGATGAACCCAGGCAATTTGCTCCTCCGACAGTGCTACAGTGATTGCCGACTGATTTTGCACTTTGGAGGGGCTACGGGTGGAATTTTCCGATGCTACGACTTGCGTTGCATTCGTGTCGTCGTTATCTTCGTTTCTATCTTTTGAACGAAATTTTTCGAGATCCGTAGGTGGGTCCCACCCCATATTCGTCTTGATGACAATAGTGCCTTAGTAGAGAGCTTTGTTCTTTAGAGAGATGTTAGAGAGAGTTGCGATCAGAATGCTCTGTTTTCTTTTCTTTTAAAATCAATTAATTGATAACTAAAAAAATAAAAAGCATTGGATGGCCATAAGCCAATAAGTAATAAATAAGTAGGGAAAATATTTTTTTTCTTTTAATCTCATTTTATCAATTAACACAAAATAACTATATATACCTTTTTAACTAATAATACAAGTTATATATATAAGATCATAGTAACTATATCAATAATTTCATTTCAACAATGATACAAAAAAAATATAAAATAGAAAATATTTGTATATCTTAATCTTCTTTTAATTGAAGTAGGATAAACATTTGTTAATAAAAAAAAAATTATTAGGAAAAGAATGTGTTTTAAAAAAATAAGTAAAAAATATGATATTTTTGACGCATTAAGTAATAATAAAGATATTTTTAGACTAAACTATTAAGACAAATATTTTTAGACCAAGTATTAACAGATGACATTTTTGTTCAATTTCACATATTTCAAAGACATTTTTGACCCTATTCATTCCATCAACACCTGGAAAGAATTCAACACTTAAGAATTTCAACATTTAAAAATTTCATCACGGGAAAAAGTCCAGAACTAGAAAAACTTCATCTTTTGGATATAGATCTGTAGACAATAAAATTTGCCTCGAGAAAATAATAATCAAGAATGTAAAAGTATACAATAATCGTAGTATTTTATTTCAAAATATGAATGTTAAAATCTCTATGAATTCTCTGATTCGTCTTTTCAAATATAAATTCAAGGGCTTGTAAGTTTGATCTTGAATTTGGTTGAATTTGATGGATTGATCTTGACTTGTACTCAAATTTAAGGTCTTTTACACTTGATTTTGAATCTTGTGGTCTTGATCTTGATTTATAGACTTGATGAACTTTATATAGACTTGTTGTAGAACTTGATCTTGATATTAACTTGTACCTTAATTCAAGGGATTTTGAGCTTGTTCTTGAATCTAGTGGTCTTGATCTTTAGTTGTTCTTGAACTTGAATGCTTGAGTGCTTGAATTCTTGAACTTGTAGCTTGTAGAGAAATCTACAGCATTTGATCCACGAGCTCTCTCTGGCTTCTTGTTAGAATTCTGGTGTCTTTTCTTAATTTTGAGGACCCCTATTTATAGTTGTGGAATAGAGGAGTTGTGATAAGAACATGATTCCATTTAGCCAATCAGATTTAAATGACATGACATATTGGACTTTAGTGAAGTGAGCTTGTCATTTTGAAACATAACATGATCCTATTGGTTTCTTTGTTTAACTTGGCATGCCGCGTTATTTGACATGTTACACCAAACTGGGCTTCTAAGATGAGATAAACATTGTGCTCTGACAAGGTGAGCTCACTGTTTGTGGCCCAAATCAATGGATTTGAATTTTTAATTAAATCTATACTTATTGAACTTAAACAATTAACCCAACTATATTAGTCTATAATATTTATTTGGATTAATATATCTTGAATTAAATAAATTTTAAATGATTACAAATGCCCTTGCTTCAATTCTTGTTAAAGTATTTTATTTTTTGAAGACTAGGCTTGAAGTATTAATCGATTATTAAATTGATTACAAATAAAAATTTTAAAAAATCATCTATGCAATTTGTTTATTTATTTCACCAATTGCTTGAAAGATTCTATTCAATATAATATTATATGCGTACATGGTATTTTACAAGTTTATGATTTCTTATAATGACTCATGATTACCTCTATAATGTTTAAGTTTCATTTATGATTCATGATGGTTTCTATATTTCATTGACTAAGCTTCATAATTTCAAATGGTATTTCAAATGAATACAAGGTTTTAGCATGGTCCATTGTATCACCTTATTGTATAATGATATATTGCATTGCATGCTCACATACTTAGTACATTCAAAGTAATAACGCATACTTTTGCCTACATGATATCACCATGTAAGGAGCGATGTTGCTCCACATTCTCCTCCACGTGGCTAGTTTAATCGTTGAAGGCTACTTTTTGGTGAGTTTTCATATTCTGGAAACAACATTCCATTTCCTTTTCTCGCTATTTACATGTATAGATTTTTGGTTATCTTATGATATTTTTGGATACTTATCATGAGGGTGAGCTAGGGACATGTCTTAGCCCCCGTCAAGTCTATTAGTAGAGGTATGCTTGGCCACAAATGGAAAATATTTTTATTTTCGCTTGTTATTGTATGTCATTATTTATGAAAGGTTAAATGAATGCTAAGAGACTTGAGTGAGGTACCTCCGGGTGTCTCATTCATCGTGTCATGTCTAGGCCCTAGGCTTGGGTCGTGACATTCCCACTTCGAGGTGAATTTACCCCAGACTTATGTGAAGTTATAATGGGTCTTCTTATTGCAAGGACTTGATCTCCAACTTGGAAGCACCTCAAACGAACCTTCTTGTTCAAAGCACGAAATAGATGGGCTTGATAACACTCAAGATTTTGTTGAACTTCCAGTCTCTTTTCATCAAGTACTTCTAGTTCGGCAAGACGAAGTCGAGCATTTTCTTCTTCAGTGAGCCCTTCTTGGATTGCAAGTATTAAGGAAGGTGTTTGGCGCTCAATTCGTAAGACTGCTTCAACTCCAAAAGCAAGTGAATATGGGGTTGCTTGAGTCGGTGTGCGGTATGTCATCCTATATGCCCATAAAGCTTCTTCTATTGTTTCATGTCAGTCTCGTTTGGACTTGGAGATGACTTTCTTCAGCAGGTTGCATAAAGTCTTATTGAATGCTTCAGTTAGACCATTTGTAGTAGCATGATACATAGAAGATTTACGTTGCTTGAAACTAAAGAGATCACAAATTTTGTTCATCAACTTGTTATCAAATGGCTTGCCATTGTCCATTATTATGCAGCAAGGCTAAATCGGTATATGATATTCACCCGAATGAAGTTTGCAACATTATCCTTCTTCACTTATTTACGAGCGACAACTTCTGCCCATTTTGAGAATTAATCTGTTGCAGTCAAGATATATAAGTGTCCAGCAGAAGACTTTGGCAGTGGTCCAACAACGTCCAATCCCCAAGTATTGAATGTCCAAGATGAGATAGTTGGATGTAATACTTTGGGCTACTACTGTATGAAATTTTCATGAAATTGGCAAGGTTTGCACCTTCGAGCGTAGTCTAAGCAATCTTTCACCATGGTTGGCAAGTAATACCCTATTCTCTTTATGTAGAAGTGGAGTTTTCGTCCAGATTGATGTGATCCACAAACTAATGAATATGCTTCTTGTAGAGCTTGGATTTCTTGTTCCTCCCCCAAAAATCATAAGAGTACTCCCTCAAATGACCTTCTATATAATGTATCTTTGTAGTATAAGAAGCGAGGTGCATCACGACGAATATCAGTCCTTCTTTTTGGATTTGTCATGACCTAAGCTAGACCCTAGGTATGACAGAGAGATTAGAATTCCAGAGGAACCCATCCAAGCCTCTTAGTATATCATACGTGAGTATGCATAAGCTAAGTAAAGAAAATAAATGATAACATAGATGTGGAAGTAAAGCGTCAACGTGAATGTCTCAATAAAGGAAAACAAGTTTCAATATCGAATGAACAATATAGACTCATATAACATGCCTCTACTAAATAGATGGGGGTATAAGACAAACTCTTAGCTCATCCATGACAAAATAAGAAAAATTCCTAAAATGATAAAGATGAAAGTCTTTTCCTCGAATTATGAGGACTCACCATCAGTACAAATGTAATAAGCTCAAGCCACGAATGAGAGGATGAGCATTATCATCAGACCCTACATTATGATATAATGTAGGCAAAAGTATGCGTTAGTACATAGAATTCACTAAGTATGTGAGAAATATGCATGAACAATAAAGATAAGACATAATCAATATGAATCATGAGATGCAACCCAATATCTTAAAACATGAGTAAAACCATGAAAATCTTAAAACATCATAATCACTGGTCAATGCATCAAAAATATCATCATGAGAACTTTATACCTTTTCTTTTACCTTGCTGTGGTATAGGACCTTTATTCAATATATAATACCATGTGAGCTATAACATGCAATCCGATGATCCCCACATCAAGAAGGGTGAGGCTACCTTGCAGGGTAGACTCTGTGATGGTACTTTCTCTAAATCTGTGCTATACATGGATCCACTAGCTACTCCATATTGGAATCATAAACCTACGCGGGTAATGTAGTTAGGGACTAAAGGTTTCTACTAGAATTTTCTTGGGTAGCTATAATGGCTACCAGACCGAACCCCACCTTAAAGTCCTCTTAGTGCTTAGCCATTATCCAAGCGAAACTTCATGAGAACATAGTCACTAACATCATTAGGAAATGTTATAATAGATACCAATCCATCATCATAAAATAAATATAAGAGTACCTCATCTATTATCTTCATCGTGAGCGTGTGAGGAAAACCCATTACAACCTTTTAACTTCTTTAACATGATTGTTCGAGAATTAGCCTTATAATACTATAAATTCTTGTTTAAAGAATCATTGCAATATCATTCATAATCTTTCATGAGTCATTCATAAACCCTGGATATCATTTATAAACTTTCATTGAAATCTTATAAAATCATGATCATGGTTCATTGAAAACATACTTGAAACTTGCATGTAGCATGGGTCATTGAAATTCATCTTGAAATAATACAAAATGATGTGAATTATGCATAATTTATTAATAATTATAAGATATATCATGAGTAAGAAGACCCAATGCAAAATCATGAAATTAGGGCTTTTAAAAGAAAAAATCATAAAAGATTTTGAGAGAAAACTTGGGATCCCATGGGTGAAAGGGCCCATGAATGAATTACCACACACCTTTGATATTAGGGCCCCTAAATTGTAGAGAATTAAATCTTTGAACTTGAAGAAATCCCTTGAGCTGCTTGAGGAAGAAGAAGACTCTTGAGAGAACACTTTAGAGAAAGGATCTTTTTTTGAGTGTTTTGGTGAGAATAAGAGGGTTAGGAGGGATTAGGGTATAGATTAGTATAAAACCCTAAAAACCATCCATATTCATTAATGAAAATATAGGGAAAGATCAAAACACCCATGAACTTAAACTAAAATTGCTCTTGGACGGAGGACCCACCACTGTCCGTGAAGCTCACCATGGCCTGTGGTGGTAGTCGTGGTGAGGGACTTAAGCTCTGGTCTGGAGGGGTGACTTCCACAGAGGCCACCATGGCTCGTGGTGTTCAATACGGGTCATGTTCCCTTCTATGGTACTCACCTTAAACTTGAAGCCCGAGGAGGTAGGTCTACAGACATCATCATGACTCTTGGTTCGCTCAACAGGCCATGGAGATATTCGTAGTCCTTCCTCTAGAATTCCATGATAACAGTGCACTTTCACATTGCTCTCCATGGCATGTGGAGTGCACCATGGCCTTTGAAGAACCACCTATGCCAAAAGCTGAGATCTTTCACAGAAACTTCTTTTGAGCCTCATTTTTTTACTTTTCAACTTTCGAGGTCTTATATGATTTTTTTTGAAGTATCCCATAAAAAATAATATCGGTAATATGTTGTATCCAGTCTTCCTTTTCAGCCTTAGAAATAGCGACGAGATGCTCAAGTTTATTTTATGTATATTCATCCTTATTTGGCGATGGTACTACCTATTTTTGACACAACGTAACTTGTATCTGATCTGGAAGAGTCTGAGTTGAAGCGAGGGAAGATAGGCATCAACTTTCTTATTCTCTTTAGGGAATACATTATTAAGGTCTTTAAAGTCAACAAAAACTTGAATTTGGCCATTATTCTTCCTCACAAGAACAATACTTGAAATTCGTGTAGGATATTTGACTTCATGAATGAAACCTGCTTTAATGAGTTTGTTAACTTCATTCTCTATTAATGGAACTAAGTCTGGCCTAAAACATCTTTGGGCATGCTTAACAGGAAAAGCACCATTCTTGACTGTCAATTAATTGTCTGCTACTTTAGGATTCAAGCCAGGCATTGATTTATAGCTCTAAGCAAAAACGTCCCTATCTTCTCTGAGTATACTCATATAAGAGATTTCTTCATCAACTTCTAGAAAGGAACTCAGGTAAGTTGGCCTCAGATCTTTATCAGTGCCAAGGTTAACTTCCTTTAAGGGATCTATTGTGGTCTTTACTCTTTCTTCAAGTTCTGGTGGAGAATTTCCAACATCTTTCTCTTTTTGAGGATCATTGTCATTGATAGATATATGATAGCACCAGGCAATATCTCCCGACTCTCCTTCAACCTTCATTTTTGGCGAGGTATTGTGCTCACTCTAGATTGTAACATGATATGAGGAGACCTACAGCACATGTAAGTGTAAGTGGTCAATCAAGTAACACAGTGACTCTTTCGATCCGGATTATTGAACCCAAAGGACCTTAACTAGACAACTAATTAATTTCTTCAAATGAAATTAAGTAAATGTGCTATGCAAGAGAGTTAAAAATTGTGTTTTTTAAAACTAATGTTGTTAAAATAAAGACAATTAATAGACGATTCAATTTCACTAGAGAATATTTAGATTAAGAAGGATTCCAAGGCTGAAGCATAAGATAAGTTCAGGCATAAGGTTTTTCACTTTGGTTTCCAATAGTTCATTAGATTACTGATTTACAAGGTTAATTATATGATCATGATCTTCTGACCTCTAATCGCCTACCCCTGTTGACAACCTAAATACATCGTTGAGAGAGGATAGGCTCAAATCAACAAAGGTGCACTATGTTATCTTCTTGTTTATCAACCAAATGCAGTATATAGGTATATGTCACAAGTATCCTCTATACGAATCATTCTAAGTTCCTTTCCCTAGAACAAATACATTCCCCACATTTCTTGTTCTATTCTCCTATTCGTCTGCTGAGTTCTAGACGGACAATAGATATATCCTAATGTTGGCCAGACATTAAAATAGTAAAACTAGAATACAAGAGTAATCATAAACACCAACCTATCTTCAACTAAAGCAAAACAATCTTATACCATCACTTGTAGCTATAGTACTAGTATAGGGAAAATTAGCTACTCATCGTTTGAATCAAAATCCCAAACTGTTCAATAAACATTCAAGAAGTTAATAAAATGAAAGAGTAGAAGAATAACCCTAAAGTTCGTCATAGGAGTCTCCCAAGTCACGCTCTCCAAAATAAAAGACTGAATAATATTTAATTAATATAACTGAGCTATTTATAGAGTACAAAAATTTGAGGCGACCAAAATTAAAGTGCTAGGTACGCGTCACTGACCTGCTCCCTCGATTGAGCTCTGAAAATCTTTATTCTTCTCCGCGACGTGAGTCTAATGCTGACTCCACTTCCTATTGAATTCTCAAACTCAAATTTAATTTCCTAGGTCCATGATGCGGACCTTCGCCTGTATTTCTCTTTCACATGGCTTTAGCTTTGTTGCTTGTCTCTCGCGTCCTTCTTGAGCTTGAGTTCCTTTCTTCTCCTTTTTAGATCCTTTTTCTCAGTTTTCATCCTACGAAACCTCTAATCATATGTCAGCCCAATTACATAAATAAACCTAAATATCTTAACAATGACTAGGAATTTTCTCTCAAACTTAGCTAAAATCATAGGTTGAACATGGTAAATGGGCGTATAAACACACCCAAGATCACCACCCCACACTTAAAGCCTTGTTTGTCCTCAAACAAATCCACAAGTCAATACCCAAATACGCATCACACAAACTGTATAACGCAAGGTATTCCAAGCTAGGCTACAAAGAATCACATGAAATGAAAATCATGCATAAGCATATTATCCAACCAATATAGCACAAATGACTTGTTCAAAACATTCTAACCTCAAGAATTGACTCTCCAAATTGGTAAACTCATGCATACTACTCATTCAAGAGATCATATAAATCACAAACTCTTATTGAACATATGCCCTCACCATAAGAGAATCACCCACAAGATTCACACATAACAATTTTAACACAAGTGGATGTAAGAATACAATTTTTCTCACTCTCTCAAATGAATTCTTGTGCTACTGAAGATTAGCCATAGGCTTGCCCTTAGTGTCTTGCTCCACTAATATAAGAATGTGAAAGTTTAGGATCAACTAGGACTTCACGGGTTGTAATGTAGGCTTAGATATGGGTAGAAACTATTATTTGTCTATAAATAGTGACTGACCTTCCCAAGAGCTTTAATATATCACATTTCTCATTGCGCCTACTTTAACTACTATTTCTTTTTTCACCCCGTTTTCTTGTTTATCCCTTCAATTTGAGATTCTTACCCACGTTTTGGTAGGGAGTCACTTTTATTACATGATTTATTTATTTATTTATATATACTTCCCTGTCACAAGGTATAAGTTATTTCAAGCACCAATACTCTAACATCACGGGGCTTCATACTCACTTATTCCTTTCTCTTATTTTTTTTCTTTTCACCTAAAGCGCTTAGGATTTTGCATCAAATCCTTGGGCTAAAGAAGGAATGGGAATAGGCTATACAAGAGGCTACGAAAGAAAAAGCTAAAGGCTAAAAGGGTGTCACGATCGAATTTTTCAGGTCATGAAGGTACCTACCATAACCCACCAGTAGGTAAGCCTAACCTTTACCCCGAAGCTAGAAGAAATGGGCTATCACACACAAGATGAATAAATAACACAAAAGGTAAATAGTAATGAGAAGAAAGAGAACAACTGAGAGAAAACAAGAGGAACCACCCAAGACCTGACATCAGTCAGTAATCGAGCATATAATTAAATATAGGAGTACATGGCTTATACAAATACAAAATAGAAACAGACAGTCTTCGAAAGCAAGTAAAAACTAGTCCTAGCCCAAAATAAATGGAAATCGGCAACTCTAGACGCCAGGAGCTCACCAAATCTCCGAATCAAAAGCTACTCCGGACAAGCCCAATCAATGGTGATAACCCATACTATAATCTGCAGGGGGTAGAAGTATAGTACGAGTACCAAATGAATGGTACTCAATAGGCATAGGCCAACTGAGTTCCACAAATAAAGCAAGTATAAACAACATATAATGAGCTAAATACAACACAAGTAAATAACCGGGAGCTAACACAAGGTAGTATAGGAAATAAGGCAATGAGATATGATACATAGATAAAAGAGCAGAGTCAAGAAACGCACTTGAAAGTGCAAGCCAACAACCTATTTACAACAAGAAAGCACCATATGAGAACTAATCAAGAATGGAATACTAACTGTCACCGCTAATCACATTGCCACCTAAGGACTAACTCAACTTAACCTAGCAGGGAGTACTAACAACAGATCCAGACTAAGATACTTTGTAGACCAACTACAATTACAACATATGGTAAGTACAAGTATAATAACCAATAACCAATTGGACACCCATACCTCCAGAAGTTATAGGCAATAACAAACATACCACTAGCCCTAATAAAATTGGGGGACCAAAAAACAAAAAAGTTTACTAGTGATAGTCGATGCTAATAAATGTAAGTTTGTAGTAAAAAACCAGTAACATCATTAGTGGTTCTCAAAGATCATCAATAACCAAGTGTATAGACCCACCCTGGCCCTCGGCCTGTTAGGTGAGACCCATGCAGTTCCCTCATCCAGTTTAGTGGTGCACCGACCAGAGGGGACGCGGGAAGTCTTTATAAACTGTGTGGGCCCTAACCAGGTCTTACATAAACATATAGCATCCCCATAGTAGTACCAGAGAGTGAGAAGCCAAGTCGATGTAGAAAAGGGTGACACCACATCTGATAGTTAAGTATAGGCTATAGGTATTCCAGATGCAACCAATATACTAAAGGGGAAATGCCATGCTGGATATCAATAAAAACTGAGTGCATCCTCGATGCCTCTTATATTATTGGTATAAAAAAGAGTACATCCTCAACTCCTTATAAGTCTCAAAACTAGTGTCCAAATGATCCAGGTGGTATGACTCCCATTAAAAGCCAATTTAAAAATAGTAAAAACTATAAGTATGCCTTCTCAAAACAACAGTGTAAAAGTACATAAAGGAACTGGGATCGTACTATAAAATATGTGAAAATGCTTAACCAATGCATGTATTCCATCACCACTATCCAAACAAGGTACACATAATCAGAGATATAATACTGAATCTTACCAAATAACCAAGGAAAAGGAAGCTAACCTGGTGTCCAATAGCTTCTCAAACATGGCCTTAGGCCCAACAATATAATACTAAGCAATAAGGCATCACAATCTACCGCTAGACATAAAGTAAAATAATTGAGACATAGCTCAAAATCAGATAAGGGGAGAAATATCTCTAGGATCGATGCCTTAACCTAAAATATGCCATTACAACTCCCAACGAGCACAACTAAGCCAAAACTATGGCTATGATGAGCCATAGAGATCTCAAGTACTAGTACAAGGCAGACCATTCAGAACAAGCCCTACCGAAAGCTATGCCTAGCTGTAAGGGCGGTACAATACATGATAACACATCTAAGGCTCAAACATAGCCTAAGGCCATTAATAACAATCCTAAAAAGATAATAACACTAAGGAAATACCACAACATAGCTCATGGCCTAAATTAAGGATCTAACAAAACTATTCTAGTCTAAATCTTAATCGGAACCAAGAAAATCGAACAAGAGGAGGCAAACCCTATTCTTGGCAAGTACCAACCTAAAATCATATGTAATAAATCTCAGTCAAAGTGGGAGATCGTATCCTACCTCAAAGTAGATCATGAGCACTTTAAATCCTCAAATTTTAAGCTTTCGACCTTTGAATCACCTCCAATTCCCACCATGCTAAAGAATATTGATCACCTCATCAATATGGACATTTTGACACTAAAATCACAATTTTTAGAGATGAATAAATTTTGGAATCTAAAGCGGGAATGTGGGAGCTACATTGGGAATCCAAAAATTAACTCCCTCAAAAAGTTCATTTTACCTCCTCGAATTTGTATCCCAAAATGGAATACAATTTGCGGCTTGAAATAGCCCAAAATCAGTTCATGAAAGAAACCCACCGTTAAAGCTTCAAATCAAGCTTGAGCAACCTTTTTGGGATGGAATTTACCTTGATTAACGAGTTTATGATGATCCCCGAGCAATCCAACGCGTAGCCACGAACATTTCAAACACACTAGACTTCAAAACACCCAAAACAGAGCTCTATAGCTCAACATATTCAATTTTGAAAATTAGAAATAAAAGTGATAATGGGTTTGACTAATATGGTCGACATCGCATGCGAACGCACATGCCAGCACGTTCGTATAGCGCGAATGCACACGCTAGCATGCGCATGCCAGTTTGAACATGGCCGACACCATGTGAACATGCCAGCCAGCATGCACGGCCTCACACGAACACAGCCGGCGCCATGCAAACTCGAAGGTAAGTGGCAGGGCGCACCAAATCTACTACCAAATGATTTTTCCCCAATTTAAAAGTCTCTGACAAGGTGTCCAGGATTTGCTTGAAACCCCATGTGCACAAATAGACTATGCTACCTTACTAAATTCGACATTTTTCACTCAACTATGTAGTCAAAATTTCTATCCAAGGTCATCTTGATAAAAAGTGGGCCCACATTTTAAAGTCATTTTTAGCCAAATTCCACAAGGGGCTTGGAATAAGACCACAGCCTCGAGAAATGCATGAACGATTATTCTGAACCAAACTCAATATTTTGGAACTTACCATGTTGAAAAAATTTCAATCCGAGCACGTTTACCAAGAATGTTGTCCAAAGTAAAACATAGGCCAAAGTTTAAAGGCTAAAATGCCTAATCGCTCAAACTCACACCAAAAACCCCAAGACTTGACCCGAACATGCTACTATCCTAAAATGATCATTCTGGAGCTGATGGAACCATTAAAATTCCATTTTGAGGCCTTTTTTTGTTGTTTTGACCGAAATCAACTATTCAAACTCCAAGCAATCCAAAATAGGGAAACTGGCATATAACCCAAATGAACGACCGGACAATTAAACTGTTAGTGCCAGCAAGTTATAGATGACTTGGGTCTCTACAAGAAAGCTCTAAACACTAAAAATATAGAAAAATGGAGGAAATGACATAGAAGGTCATTACAAAGGGGTTGACTAGGGACTAAGTTCTATGGTTAGGCATAAAGAGGGTATAAAAAAGGTTGTTAATGAAATGCCTATATCACTTCCTAATCTCCACAATCTTTATTTCATTTCACACATACCGAGAAAGTTCTAGCTATCAACATATAAGCACAGAATGCCACAAATCCTCACACACATGGCACATATTCAGCTGAAGATGGATTTCTACAAATTCTCAACCAAGTAATAGCAAGAGTTGAAATTTGTAACAATCACCACTGAGTCACACAAATGATCTTAGGTGTTTCAAACAAGTCACTTTTTTTTATACTTTTCACATTCAAAAGCATGCCCATTCAATTATATAGACTAACAAGATACTTTTCACACAACACAATGACGAGCTTACCCTTAAGGCAGTCGTCATCCATCTATCATAGGGAAGAGTCGCTTAACCATAACTTTGACTCAATCCTACACTTAGACTCTTTTTTATACGGTTCAACGGGACTATCCTAGGCCAAATAACTGAAAACAAATTCTAAGGAACTAAATAAAAACAATATCTAAAACAAAACCAAAAACATACCTATTTATAGATACACAAGCAATCCCCCCACCCATACTTAAAAGCTTAACATTGTCCCTAGTGCTACACAATCACATATATAAAATAAAGGTAGTGTGGAGAACTTCCCTATTCAGTCCGCCATCTTATCTTCGCGCCCATCTTTGGGGTCCTCAATCTATAAAGGTAGGTATTCTTCTTCCTCTAAATTCGAGTCAATAGCCGACCCTGCACACTATTTGTCATCATATGTTGGGACATCATCATAAATGAGATTGAAGAAATCTAGGCCCAATCCTAGCAAAGCCATGGTGTGCTCGTTCAAAGGGTATTTCCTCTCAACTTCTCGGAGCTTCTCTGCTATGGAGGCTTGGCAATTAGTTTTGTGTTGGAACATTTCGAGGCCAAACATGTGGGCTGTGATAAAATAATCTTTGTGGTGCCGCTCCGCCATAGTGAGAGTAGGTCCATGGTGAGTGTCCGAACCTTTAGTTTTGGTCACATTCACCAGCACTATGCAAAAGGGGCTATGTAATCTAAGGTTTCCACATGCATCCTTGCATTTCTGCACAACAAAGTAAATTAAGCCTCCAAATGCATACCATCTTCCACGATAAAGTTTAGCTTTACACATTTCTGAATTCAACATCACTCCTACATTTATCTCTATTCTTTTCATCAAAGCATATACCAGGCATACCTGATCCCTTGTAACATCTGTGAAGTGTAATCCTAGGATCAAGAAGTTAATAACAATCTTGAGACACACCCTTGATTTCCTTTTCATGTAATCATATGAGAAGGTTTGGTGGTAGCCACGATGCCCATGATGCGTCCACTTAGACATGGACCTTGGGGCACACATAGTGTGCCTGATGTCTTAATAGGGTGGCCCAAATTTCATCTCAGTTAGCATGGTCAGTGACCATTTAGAAGTACCAAAAAGTGTATTTAGAGCGAAGGGAGTGAATGGCACATCAGCCCTGTGCATAGTCACAAAATGGGAATACGTGTTGTGCTGCCATTTGGCATAGAATTCTCGCACCAAGTGTAGATTGCATGGTATTGGGTCAGAAAAGATAGAATCCATATGGAGTTCCCTAATTCATCTCATAATTTATGGAAATTCCCTCTGCAAAATTTCATCCTAGATGCACACATCTAAAAAATACATGTCCTTACTATGCTTTTTGTACCAAGTTTTCCCTGCAGTGTTTACTACTCGCAATCCATATCTGTGTGTTTTGCCGTGTGGTACTTCTGGTGCTGGCAATACATATGCCCTACCGTAGACCCTCTTGCGATTACTAGCTGAGGTAGCTGATTCTTTTACAGGCCTATGGGTTCCTGACATTGTTTTCCTGCATACATACACCATTATAATCTGTTAATAGGCACCAAATTACAAGAACCCACCCCACACTTAGATCTTCGCAATCTTATGTGAGCAAAAAGGTACTTAAAATTCCCCTTATCATTAAAATCAGTCCACTTTTAACCCCACCACCTTTTTCAGTTCATATTCCCATTCTTATTTCGACTTTACTCAAGAATTCGAGTCCATAGCTTTTGTAACACCCCGAAATTTTTTTCGCAAAGACTCGAACATTTCTTCACATGTGTGTAGACTCGAACCGAAGGACTTGTAATTTTAGATATGAGTTAGAATCAATTCCTAAGTATTTGAAGTGTGTTAGATGTGTTTAGGGGTCATAAGGGATCTCTAACACCAAACCGAGTCCAAAGAATTCTAATCGATTAAGTTTTCGGAGGAGTTAGTATAAGGGTCAACATTAAATAAGCATATATCCTAGAATATAATGAATTGGGTGGCCCACGACCTACCAAATTAAAGGTATTTGAGTCCTCTTTCCAACTCCACTAAGATTGTAATTTTTGGAGTTTGGAGTTAAAAGTTATGACCATTTTACTACAGACTAGTACTGTAGGAATTTCAGGCCTGGGTGACCACTGCAGGAATTTCAAGCCTGGTGCTCCAGTGGCGCGACGCACCACTATAGCGCCAGAAAACAGCCTCAGTAGTTTGGTCCTTGGTGTGATGCGCCACTATTAGGTGTGCAGGGTTTTAAGCCCATTTTGGCTTGGCACTGCAGTGGCGCGATGCGCCACTATAGCGCCAGCAGGATTTTTGCCCAGTTTTCCAGATTTTGAAGAGGGGCAACTTGGACATTTTTCCTAAACATATATACCCTACCTTGGAACATTTTGGGATCATTTTTCAGTCTCCTCACCTCCCAAAAATCCTAATCTTCATCCCCTCTTCTCTCCCAAACATCTCTAACAAGATTTGCCCTCAAAAGCTCAAGGATTCAAGCTTCCCATTGAAGACCCAACAACAAGGTTTCTACTAAATCTACTCTAAGGTATGTAAGGCTAACCTAAAATATGGATTGAGTTCTTCCATATGCCCCATAGATGTGTCGAATGAAGATGCTGAAAGACTTGGACCTTCTATGAAGGTTTTCTTGAAATTTTCCTAAACTCTAGAATATTTTTATGTACTAGTAATTGATTGGTGATTTTTATGACTTAAATTCTTGAATAGTTATCTTTCATATTATTGACTACAAATGAATCTTTGTATATGACTTTATATGTATGGATGGTATTCTTGAGTTGAATTTTGTTGAGAGTATGGATTCATGTATTCATTCACATGAACCTAAGATGAGATTTATTTTATTATAATTGTCTTGAGGTTGAGATTGATGGTTTTATGTGTATGAATTGGTTGGGATGAAAAGAATGAATTGGGTAGTTATGAATGTGAAAGGCATAAAAAGGAACGAAACCTTGGTAGAGTTAGAATGTCCTTTTGTCTCTATAAATTGAATATAGAATTAAACAAGGATTTTGGAGTAGATGTTTGATGATGATGTGATGATGATGTTTGATGATGATGTGAATGATGATATTTGATGATGATGTGAATGAAAAGGTTATGTTGATGAGGATGTTGTGTGATGAAGTGGATTGGAGTCTAATGTGATTATGTGATTTGCATAATTTGATTTGATTGGAGTCTTATGAACATTTTGAAAATAAATAATTTTTTGAGAAGGAGTTTTAAATAAATAATTTTTGAACATTTTTGCATAAACTATTTATACATTATTTTGAGTTTAAAGAGTGATTATTTTCATCTTTGATTTAGAAAGAGTTTAAGCATAAATTGAGTTTGAAAAAGTCTCTTAAATTTTTATTTTTGAACATGAGTATTTTGAGTATGAGTATTTGAAGTATGAACGAGTTGATAATTTTTACATTAAAACATCTATTTTGAGATTTAGTTGAGTAGTTAAAAACTATGTTTTAAATGCATTCATTGAGTTGAGATTGTATCAATTTCTAAAGAGAAGAGTTTGATGATTTGAGATAAGTCGATTTGAAAGAAGGTCCAATGAGGCCAGATTTGATTGAGTTTTGAAAAGAGTCCAATGAGACTAAATGAGTTGATTTGAAAGAGTCCAATGAGACTAAATGAGTATTTTGAGTATTTTACTCATTTGATAGATATGAGCATATTGAGTCTTTAGAGGAGTATCGAGCACCGAATTGGGTAAGAGTATAGTCCATACTCGAACCAATAAACTACATCGCCAAACGTAGGAGAGTATTGGACCGTTAAAGTTGGATGTTTCCTAAATTTTTGTCCTGAAATGATAAGGCTTGATTGATTGATGAATCCATGATTGGATGATTCCTTCATACCCTGGAAAGGTATGAATGGACGTGGCAACAACTTCAACTTGTTGTACTATCACTCGCTCATATGGTGATAGTTGTTGGTTAGAGAAACTCCCAATTGAATGGATTGTGCTTGATATGATTGGTTTGATTGTGATTGTAGATGATTGTGTTGAATTGTAAAACATTGCATAACTTAATTTGCATATCTATTGAATTGAGTCCTTTGAATTTACAGTGGAGTTGATTGTATATGATTGGATTAGATTGGATGATATGTGATTGGATTGTATATGATTGGATTAAGCCGATTGTATATGAATGGATTGGATCGGTGATACATTATTAAATGGGAAGAAATTGTAAATGATTTGATTGAACTGTATTATACATGATTGGATTGGATTGTATGGTATATGATTGGTCTTTGTCTAAAAATTTATTCTTACTTTAGACTTATGACACTTTGATTGAGTCTCTCTTATCTTTCTGATTTGAGATATCTGAACCAACGTTATTCTTTCTTGAGGTATGTTTCATTCTGCCATATTACATACTCATACATTCCATGTACTGACATCCATTTGGACCTGCATCATTTCATGATGTAGAGACAGGTTTAAGAGATCGTCAATAGGAGATTGAGGATCTATACACACTCAGCATATTGGTGAGTCCTCCCCTACATTCAGAGGACACCACTTATGTTATTCTTCATCGAGTTAGCCCTTTTCATTTTGATTTGAGGTAGCCATGAACATGTCATTGGCACCAGTTAGATAGTAATGATAGAGAATTTATAGACTAGATAGTGATGGGTTGATTGAGTATTTTATTTCTTGAATTATTCTTGTCAAACTATTTAACGACATAGATGGAGTTCAATTTGTTGGCCCATGGCCTTTATTATTTGAGTTAGAGTGATTATTTGAGTTGCCCACTAAAGTATTTTTTTATTTTAAGCTTTTTGCTGATTGATTGATATGAATGGATGTGTGATTGGATCAAGTGGTTTGCTTGGGGACCAGCAATGGTCCTCGAGTGCCGGCCACGTCTAGGGTACCCTCTCGGGGCATGACAGCTTTGTAACTTTTCAACTTTCCAGTCATAATGTATTCCCATTCATAATGTATGTGCTACTCAAGAATTCCCACAACCCATTCTTTTCATTCTCATAACAACAATTTCAACACCCTTCAAGTTCACCCATGTCAATTCAAAACAAAGCTTACATTCATGGGTACCATAATATTGGGTTTAAGAACTTAATCTCTTCTCCCATGAACATATTTACACATGTAATAACTAATTTCAAGAATTAAAACCTATAATAGTCATTATCCACAAGAACCTACTTTTAAAATTTGCTTAAGAGTGAAGAGAGAGAGTTAGACACATTCCTTGTGTGTTGAAAAAGTGGAAAAAGTTTAAAAACTTGAGGAAGATTTGTAACTCCACGAATTGGATTTGAATTTGAAGAACTGTTAGATCTTGGAAGAAGGGGAATGATGGTTTTTTTCTGGAGAGAATGGGGAATTTAGGGCGAAATTGGGAAAAAGGGATAGGGGTCGGTTTATTTGAGGGAAAATTGGGTAATACATGGCATTTTAACTAAGAACCAAAAAACTCACCTGGGTTCCACGACGTGGAGCTTTCGCATACTCCTCTGCCTCGTAAAGTTTTATTCGCTTCAGACCCCATATTTCTAAGACAAGTCCATGATGCTGGTCCAACGCAGACTCCACTATCTTGTGATTTTTCGTCCCACTTTTTTGTTTTGTTTTCAACTAAAATCAATATAAGCCTAATTTTACAAGAAAAACAAACTAAAATGCAATTCTAACATAAATAACGAAATTTCAAGAATAAAAATCCTAAGTAATACAGTAAATCAAAGGTTGCCTCCCGTGTAGCGCCTGATTTAACGTCGCAACATGACTCAGCTTCACTCATTCATTTTTGAGCTCCAAAGTATCCTCCTCTTAATCTACCTCAATCCTAAAGTAGTCCTTTACTCTCTACCCATTCACTAAAAATATGGACCATTTTGTCGCATTCCACAACTCTACTGCTCCATCTGGTGTCATTGCACAACTTCAAATGGGTCGCTCTACTTGGGCCTCAACTTTCCTGGAAAAGTATATCTTGAATTAAAAAGTAGTACCTTTTGACCCAATTCTAAGGTACGAGTCACAATGAACTTGTCATGCCATCTCTTTGTTTTCTTCATGTATAGCTTGGCATTTTCATATGTATGGAGTCTAAACTCCTCAAGCTCATGCAATTTCCCCATCCTCTTCTTTCCTGGTAACTCTAGATCAAGGTTTAACTTCTTAATGGACCAATAGGCTTGATGCTCTAACTCTATTGGAAGGTGACATACTTTGCCAAATATCATTTGGTATGGGAACATCCCAATTGGTGTTTCGTAGGCTATTCTTTATGCTCACAGTGCATCATTGATCTTCACAGACCAATCCTTTATCTGAGCATTTATAGTCTTTTGTAGTATCTACTTTACTTCTATGTTGGACACTTCAACCTGACCACTGGTTTGAGGGTGGTATGCCGTAGACACCTTATGTCAAACTCCATAATTGGCCAGAAGATTCTTCACTATTTGGTTGATGAAATGTTTTCCTTCATCACTAATGATAGCTCTAGGGGTACCATACCAGGTGAATATATTCTTCTTCAAGAACTTGTTTACCACATTCAACTCATTTTTGGGGAGATCGAAAGACTCAAACCACTTAGATACATAGTCCACCCCTACTAGAATGTACTGGTTTTCATAAGATAGTGGAAATAGACCCACAAAGTGTATTCCCCACACATCGAAGATTTCTACCTCTAAAATATTATTTAGTGGCATCTCATCTCTTCTTGATATGGTTCCCATCCTCTAGCATTGATTGCAATACTCTCCATATAACCCACAACATCTTTAAATAGAGAAGGACAAAAGAATCCAGATTGAAGTACCTTATGAGTAGTGCGCTCACCCCTATGATGGATACCTTATGGTGAAGAGTGGAAACTATCCAGGAGTTAGTGCACCTAAACTTTGGGCACACATCTCCTTATCATCCTATCAGGACCTGCTTGAATAAGTAAGGCTCATCCCATATGTAGAATCGGGCCTCATAGTCAACTTTTTTTTTGTTGTGTAGTTGCCCGGTAGGAATACTCCACTTACAAAGTAATTGACAATATCTGCATACTAGGGCAATTCGGTCACGTCCAAGTCTAATAAATGCTTGTTCAAGAACTCCTTTTTAATCTAAATTTGTGTTCCAACATATGATGAATTCTCCAATATGGATAGATGGTCAGCAATCCAATTTTCACAGCCCTTGCGATCCTTGATCTCAATGTCGAACTCTTGGAGATATAGGATCTATCTAATAAGTCGCGAGTTTGTATATTTATTTTAAACAAGTACCTAATAGCTACACGTTCAGTGTATATTGCAACCAAAGCACACGCAAGTGCACGTGGTCTCACAAGTAATACATTGTCTCTTTTTAGAACCGGATTGTCGAACCCAAAAGACTTTAATTAGGCTTTTGCTTGATTCTCAATGAACTAGACTATTCATGTGTGTTGCAAGGACTTTAGTTTAATTATATCTAAGGCTAATCAATTTAAAACACTATAAAGAAATAACTTAAAGATTTTAATGAGGTTTAATCAATTTAAGAAAGAAGTCCAGGGTTGTAGCACTTATAGATTTTAGGTCTAATATACTTTACTTTGGCATCCAACGGGTCTTTCAATTACCAATTTACAGGTTGATTTTGCAATCATGGTCTCTTAACCTCTAATAACCTACCTTTTTTGATAGCCTAACTACGTTGTTGAGCAGGGATAAGCATGAACCAATAAAGATGCATTAATCCTATCATTATGTCTAGTAACCAAGCATGATGTATCGGAATGTGTCTCAGGCATCCTATACACGAATTATCCTAGCCAATTCTAGAATAAATATGCTCCTTATATGCTAGGGTTTTATCTCCTTTCCATCTTTTGTGTTCTAGGTAGACAATAAGTTTATTCTAATGGTGATCAGATATTAAAATAGTATAAATGAGAATATAGAAGTAATCGTATGAAAGAAACCATTTTTAACCAAAGCAAATCATATTAAAATCCTCATGTTGTGGCTACAATCCTAGAACAAGGGGATTTAGCCAATCACAGTTTTGAACACAATCAAATAAACAATTAATGGCATAAAAACTTAGTTCCAAATGAAAGAGAAAAAGAAATATAACCCTAGAGAAGTTCTCCCTTCGTCTTCCTTCGTCAAACCTCTAAATAAAAACTGAATGTTTAATAAAAAAATACAAGTGTGCTATTTATAGCCTCAAAAAACAGCAAAGTTTCAATAACTGCACTGAAGTCCACAAGGGGACTTGTTGCTGCACTGTGTAATTTTGCATTTTTCTCTTCTTTGGCGAAATGTCTTCTATCCCCAGCCAGGTCTGTATCGCGGACTTGGCGCGTACCTTTCTATTTCACCATCTAATAATTTCCAAGTCCAAGCTTCAATCCCTGAAGCAAAGTGAGGGATGCGAAGGTAATTCCTTGCAATGTATTTTCTTCACTTTTGTTCCCAACTTCATCTTCAAGATCGACTTTTGTTTCAAGAATTTTTTAAGGTCCATTTTTCTTCAGTAATCCCTGAAAGAGTGTAAATCATGTTGGTTAGCTACAATAACACACAAATATTCTAAAAAAGTAAACAAAACTTTAGGAATTTGATCGCAAACTTGACTATAAATATGGGTTTTGTTAGCTTTTGGGCGCATAATGCACCCAAGATCACCACCCACACTTGTAGTGTTTTCCGTCCTCTAACAAACTCCCAATCCTATGCATGAAATACCAAACACAATATATGTAAAGCAGTCCTACCAAACCACAATAATTGCACAAATAGTTAGTTTTCACAAGCATGTTTAGTTTGTTCATGCGTCTGACTAGTCCAAAAAACCTAACCTCAAGAGTTGACTTTGTATTAAAGCAAACTCATATGATTTGTTAATCCAAAAATCAAGAAGAATTACCACTCCTTCACTAAACATGTGCCTATACCAAGAAAGAATTACCCTTATACACTTACAGTTACATTCAATGTCAATCATCAATGGGTAATAAGCATAATCCGCTCACTCTCTCAAACAAAATCACTAGTTACCCTATCACGACCCAAACCCCATAGACTGTGACTGGGGTCCGACCTGGACCCCCGTATACATACCTATCAGCTGGTGTCAAATCGAACCATAAACAAAGTGATACTACTCATAAAAATTCCAATGAATTAAAATTTTTTCATGTATGTATGGCCTTTTTTATTCGTACCATATCATGAAAGGGAACGCAAGCCGACAAGGCTCCTGTAACATAAAAACATTTACAACATGCCGTATAGGCACCACCGAAACAAACTCACAAACAACCCACATACATATGTCTACAGACTTCTGAGAATAGTAACAATAATATATGGCGGGACAGGGCCCTCATCGTACCCCTAGATAAATAAATATATACATATTAAATGACCAGTATCAAAAGTTAGGCTCCGAAATAGTGGAGCGCTCCCAACATCGATAAGAGGAAACGCTAAGCTGGTGAATCTCCAAAATGAGCATCTGTACCTGCAGGCATGAAACGCAGCCCCCTCACAGAATGAAGGGGGGGTCAGTATGATATATTACTGAGTATGTAAAGCATGGACTGTAATAAGTAAAGTCATTACCAGAGTAGAATGTGCAAAAAGGAGCAAAGTATCCAGAAATATCAAAATGCTTATCATAACCACAGATAAGGTATGTAGAAAAATATATGCCATATTCGGCCCCATTATGGGACTCGGTGAACAAATTATGGTCGCTGCCCCATCATCGGCACCACAGTATATCATAACTCCAGAGTAGGGAATATCTCTGTAACAAATTATATCATATTAGATGATCATATCATATCATATCATATCATATGTATACATGGCACATCATAACTCTACAAATCTCATGTACAGGTCGTACCTGCCCCCTCATGTCAGGGCACGGCAAATAATGTAGAGAAGTACGCATGATAACAAATCTTGACCCGAGCTCAGTGAAGGAAGCATTGAGGCATCCATGAGTGGAGTAGTGAGAAACTATGTGCAATTTAAATCATATTTGAGACTCGCTGGAATAATCAAAATGAGCTATCATTCAAAATCAAGACAAGAGTCATATCAAGTACCTTTTGAAAGTTACTATGGGTTATATCAAAATAGAACTTTTGGGAATCATATATGCATATCAAGGCATAACAAATATCTTTTGTAAAATAAAGAAGTTTGCCATCCTAGCGGCTCTACGAATAGGAACTTCCTTGGGATCATATAAAAGTCATATACTTGATTCATAAAAACCATGTCAACAAGGAAGATTAACTTTATATATTTGTGCCCAAAATATGCCAAGAGATAGAATAAGATTAATACACTTATGCCGAAGATATGCCAAAAGAAAGTCTAAGCCTTACATACTTATGCCAAAAACATGCCAAAAGAAGGAAACGTTAGCTTTACATACCTCTTACGGATTACTCTTAACACGTTTGCCTTGTCGTCTCTGAACCTATTTAAGATGAAAGTAATACGAGCATAAAAAACGCTCGACTTTCCAGCATCTTAAGTTACATATGAGTATTCATAGAACTCATCTCTTCGCTCGCCTTCTCGACTAGTTCCTTAGTTAGTTAAGGAGTTAACGGAAATCGGACAGCACCTCCCCTATAACATGCCCTATCCGAATTTCCAATTAGATCCCTAATCACTACAGCCAACCAAAAACAACATGCTGCATCTCATATACAACCAAAACATGGCAACATTACACAATATAAGCTCCAAAGAACTTGCTGAAAATTACAACACCAAAATAGGGTTTCTAGTCTTTATTTCGCAAAACCTTTAATTGTACGAAATGAGGGGTCTTGTGGATTAAACCAGAAGACCCCACACATCTTTTATAATACTTTTAGGCCCTGAAACACACCACCACACACCTTCAGCAGCACACCCTAAGCACAACACCTTGCTTCGACTACAATTTAACTATAGCGACTCCAATTTAGTTTACTTTGAATGTTAAACATTTCTACAACATTGTTACACTTACAGCAGCATAAAAGGTGTGTAATAAAACCTATAACAACACCATAAACTTCAAATTGGAAGAAAATACCTTACCTTACCCGAAATTGGCCAAATCTCGCCAAAATTGCTCCTCAGAACTTCTCTAAACATGCTGAAATTTTGTGGCTGCTTGCTATCCATTTGGTGCTGCTACAAACGATAAATTTACATAATTAACACTATAATAACCTGTACAAACCCTTACCAAAACGTGGGAGAATATAACCAAGCCATACCTTGCAAAAACTTACTAAAACTTGTCTCGGAAGTTCTCTTAGTATGCTGAAAAGTAGTGGGCTATTTGCGTCGCTTCTTCGCTGACTCAAATACAAATTTTTCGTTATTAAACACCTATATATCACCGTAGGATACATTAAATAATTAATTCATGGAATAAAGTCGGAAACCTTACCTTAAATTGATCCAACCCGTGGCTGCCATCTCTTGCCTTCAACGTTTTCCTCTTCTTTTTTTCCAAAGAGAACATGCTGAAAATGAAGTATATCTCAGCATAATATACATATATACACCTCCTTAGAAGGTTCCACATGGCATCCCCTTAGGGGTGTCATGTGGCAGCCTCCTAGGGCGCCATCTCAGCCCACGCAGCCCCTCACACGCTGCCACGTGGAAGTGGGGTCCACCCTAAGATGCTACATCAGCTACTTGACCCTAAGGAGGTGCATCACCTAGTTGCTTCTAGTAGGCGCGTCATTTCCTTATTTCTCTTTTATGAGCTCATAATCTCATCTTATTTTAAGAGCCTATGTAATCCATGCTTCGTAAGCTTGGTACATCCTCAAGTAGCTTAGGTATGTAAGACTTCTAAGTTAGTAGATTATGTAGGTAAATCGAGTCCTACAACTCATTACTTGGCCTTTAATTCCTTCCGGATTCTTATGACTCTATTTCCAACCTTCTATACTATGTGGTATCACATTCTCCCTTCCTTAGAGTCGTTTGATAGTGTCATAGATTATCCGGATCATATGCTAACTTCTAAGAAGATTAAAAGACATTCTGAGCTTAAGAGTGTGGGGTGTAACATCCTTCCCTCCTTTAGAATATTCGTCCTCAAATATTGTTTAATCTTATAAGGTCTTATCGGGAATATGGGAATTCTTTATACCAGTTGTCACCCATAGGCCTCCTACTCATCAACATCATTGATTTAGGAGTTTAGATTACTTGTAGACGTAGGGTTCCATACAAATATTTCTTCTCTATCTTTGTCTCATCACATGCTTTGATGGGAGCGACGTCCTTAGTTTGCAACCTTCTAATTTGCCGACCCAAGATGGTGATAGGTCGCTCCTCATAGGATAACTTCTTTGTTATGTGGAATTCATCTACAGATAATATTCTGGGAGGGTCGCTAATATATTTGTGGAGCATTGATCCGTGAAAACTAAATGTATTGCTTCCAATCGGATGGTAGGTCCAACCCATAGGCAACTTTCCCTATTCTACAAATGGTCCAATAAGGACCAATGTATCCCTTTCTTGTCGACTTTTATTAAACCTTGCCTTGGTGATGCTTTCACAAACACTCATTCATCCACTTCAACTCAAAATATTGACATCGACTATCTACGTATGACTTTTGTTAACTCTAGGCTGTTTATAGCTTTTTTTCTTGAATAAGCTTTACTTCATCAATAACTTACTGGATCCCCTCTGGGCCTATCCATTAATCGAAGGGAGAAATTTCTTCCTAAGAGTCATCTGTGTTCCCAATCCCTTCCGGAATGATCTCCAATGATTAGCTGTAAATTGAACTTCCCTGTCTGAGATAATAGGTGTGGGAACTCCGTGAAGTCTCATTGTCCCCTTTCTATGTCATCTCGCATAACCCGCAATTGAACATGCCTTTCTAACTGGAAGCAAATGGGTTGATTCCATCATCCTATCCACCATAACCCTTATGAATTCATAGTTCCTTAGAATGTGAGGTCAACCCGTACTATAATCCATATTGGTTGCTTTCCATTTCCGAGTCGGGGTTCCTATTCCCCGTAATAGGCTACCAAGCCTCTGATGCTAATTTGTTTTTAAGCTATTATACCATTCCTCTTAATTCAACTTGTAACCCTTTAGGCATGCTATCATGCGCTTTTACTCAGATCTTCTCTCCAGTTCTCTTACCATACATCATATTGTAATCCTTACACCAACGTGTGTAGGTACTTAAAATAGTCCAAAGAATGCCTTAGCGTCTCTATACCAATGTCTTACCTCCTTCAGTCGAGGTCAGGGCTTCACTATGGCTTTTGTCCTTAATATCTTACTAGTTCTGCCTCGAACCATCTTACACTTTTCTTTAATAGATTCTAAATATGGAAATCACATTGCTATTACCAATTTCTTTTTATCATGTAATCACTTGATCTTACTCTTAGTATACCAATATTCGTAGGCTGCATAACAATTCTTGTGCAACTTGCACGAAGTACGTTCCATTTTAGTCATAGTCTTTTCTGCTCTTGGCTTACTTTGCTCTACATGTGTCATTGTACTAACACACACTTACAGTCTCTTTTGTTATACTTGTTTCTCTTCTTTCACTTACTCTTAAGTCTTATCATATTCTAATATCGGAGAGGTTTCTTTATCCCTTCTCTTTGACTACTTGTATCTCACAATGCCGGTGGCCAGTAACTCTGTTACCAACATCCTAACCTTTAGTCAAGTGTAGCCTGGCTATCCCTTACAATATCTTTAAGTTATCATTGTGATTCCCTTGTCATATTCATCCCCTTTATATGCACCCATTCTTTGATGTTATACTATTCAAGGTCCTTACTAATAATTCTCAACACTGTCTTCGGCATTATGGCTTCTATCCGTTCATTACTGGCTTTTCGATCTTGTTAATTTGTGCTAGTGTGGGATCTCACTTGAAGCCACTTCCCCCTTTTAGGGTGTACCCATGTAACTATCTATTTGTGGTCTACCTTAACACCACATTGTTGTACTATCTCTTTAAATCTATGACCATACATTCTCCTTTCGTTCCATCCTCATATTCAGTTACCTATGTCTATCTTGGGTGCCTTTGTTAGAACTTCCTTATTAAGCTTTACTTATTCTCATAACAATCTTCGTTATATTCACATGGTATCCTGTCGTATTCAGTCCCATGGTATAACACTGCTTGACCTTCTTCACGATTCTTACTATGGGTTACTTACCCTTCTTAGCTAGTCTTATCCTCAATATCTCACAAGCTGTCTTTTTAACACTTCACTTCCGTCACAATTCGTTTTCCATTGCACTCTTTTCTTAATCATACTGTTACTTCTTTCAACTATAACTCGTCATAGTTTATCCTTATATATCAATTCAGGCGATGCCTTACTATATTATTTTATCTAGATCTATCAATCTTCTCTAAATCATCCTCGTTGGCTTATAGGTCTTTTCCAACTTCGTTCTACTATACCAGTATCGACCTTCTAGTTTCTATTGCCATCAATTCAGCAATTAACTCATTTCTCGAGGTTAGCCATACTCGTTTAGTCAAATCTCATCATTGTTGTGGGAACAACCTTTCAAGACATACTACAGCCCTGTATCTCATTCTTTTCTTATTTCTAAGAAAATTTGGGCAGAGTTTCTTCTATATTTCTTACTATCTCAACACCTGCACGCAAAAAATGCCAATAGTGCCTCACAGGGCACACATAAATATAGTCATATCATCTCATATCACAGCCACACAAGGCGCCCAATATCAATGACAGTATAAAATGATGGACTTACCTCATGTCCAACTCAAACTGCACCTGTTAAACTTTTCTGGTTACTTTTCCTTTCACTTTGTATGTCATTCGTATTTCAACATCTTACCTGACATATGTCCTTCGTGCCTTTGCTTACCTACGTGCCTTGTAACTTCCAGTATCGTCAATTACTTTTTTCTATCGATGTTTCTCTTCTGCTAAAAGCACATGTTAGTAGGAGGAATTTCATTTCCTATGACTCGGCTCTATCGCATGATCTTAGATATGAAAGAAAGTAGCATCCTAAATATACTATAGCCTCCTATTTATGGATGTGGTGCACAATACACCAATAAACAAGACTCTACTAGACACGGTTTGTAGACACTCCAAGGACGAATTGCTCTGATACTACTTCTATCATGACCCAAACCTCGTAGGCTGCGACTGGGGTCCGACTTGGACCCCCGTATACATACCTATCAGCTGGTGTCAAATTGAACTATAAACAAAGTGATACTACTCATAAAAATTCTAATGAATTAAAACTTTTCTGTGTACATATGACCTCTTTCATTCGTACCATATCATGAAATGGCACGCAAACCGACAAGGCTACTGTAACATAAAAACATTTACAACATGCCGTATAAGCACCACCGAAACAAACTCACAAATAACCCACATATATATGTCTACAGACCTCTGAGAATAGTAACAACAACATATGGCGGGACAGGGCCCCCTCCGTACCCCTGGACAAATAAATATATACATATTAAATGACCAGTATGAAAAGTTAGGCTCTGGAATAGTGGAGCTCTCCCAACATCGCTGAGTGGAAACTCTAAGCCGGCGGATCTCTAAAATGAACATCTGTACCCGCGGACATGAAACGCATCCCCCTAGAGAACAGGGGGGTCAGTACATTAGATGTACTGAGTATGTAAAGCATGGACTGTAATAAGTAAAGTCATTACTAGAGTAGAATGTGCAAAAATGAGCAAAGTATCCAGAAATATCGAAATGCTTATCATAACCACAGATAAGGTATGCAGAAAAATATATGCCATATCCGGCCCCATTATGGGACTCGGTGAACAAATCGTGGTCGCCGCCCCATCACCGGTGCCACAGCACATCATAACTCTAGAGTAGGGAATATCTCCGTAACAGATCATATCATATCATATGGTCATATCAGATCATATCATATCATATGTGTACATGGCACATCATAACTCCACAAATCCCATGTACAATTCGTACCTGCCTCCTCATGTCGGAGCACGATGAACAATGCAAAGAAGTATGCGTGATAACAAATCCTGGCCCGAGCTCAGCGAAGGAAGCATTGAGGCATCCATGAGTGGAGTAGTGAGAAACTATATGCAATTTAAATCATATTTAAGACTCGATGGAATAATCAAAATGAGCTATCATTCAAAATCAAGACAAAAGTCATATCAAGTACCTTCTGAAAGTTACTATGGGTATTATCAAAATAGAACTTTTGGGAATCATATACACATATCAAGGCATAACAAATATCTTTTGGAAAATCAAGCAGTTGGCCATCCTAGCGGCTCTACTGTTGATACCCAATTTTGACCCTCCACAACGCAAATTAGCTATTGAGTTTTTGAATTTCAAACATTTTTTGAAATAATTAGGTTTTATAAAAACAAAGATATTTTCATGTTATTCTTAACTATTTTTTATATAAATTTTAGTATAATATAAATATTTCTATAAACTATATCTTTGATTACTATTTATGCAGTTATACAAAAATCATCTCAAAAAGATTTTATTTTTAACTAAATACAATGTTAGTTAGGTTAGTTTAATTATAGTTTGCATTTGTGAAAATTTTAGTTTTTTCTAAAAAAAAAACCAATCTCCCAAATCGAAAATTGCAAGAAAATTTGAATTTTTGGAGTCTATATAAAAGATCATATTCTTATTAAGAAGTGGGAAGAAGTGGGAGGTTTTTCAGCCATTCCAAAGTTAGAAATTTTCTTAACTTGGCTAGGATTTTTGGACTCTTATCCCCAGTCTAAAAGCTGTGAAAATTTCTAGCTTTCAATCTATATTTTTTCTTCAAGGAAAATAGGAGATTGAAGTCAAAATTTAGGCTAAGAACAATGTTCTTATAACGTCGAACCCATGAAGGTTCGAGTTTAAATTTTTAATCTTTTATTTTATTTTTTGTAGATTGGAGTTCCATCAACCTCTTCGGTGGTGGTGAAATTGTCTTCCGCTCATCGTCTTCAGTCTTGTTGCCCGAAAAGAGGTAAAATCTTCCTCAGCTTTATTTTATTTAATTATTTTGATGTTTTATATTTAGTTGATTCGTAGTCTTGTTTTTTTAGTTAGCATGTATTAAAAATAATTATATTAATAATAGAAATTTTTTATAGTTAGCATGTATTAGAATTAATTAGCTATCACGTGTTAAGATTATTTAATGAAAGATCTTAGCTTTGTTTATTATTTTTCCAAATAGTTTCCTTTGACAATATAGATTTTTATGTTTTTAATTTCTTCTTTTAACATGATTTAGTTAACAAAATATATGATTAAAGTTATTATTCAATTAGAATTTTAGTGACCTAATTGATTTAATTCTTTCTTTAAAATTTGAGCTAGTATAACGTATATATTAAATCCGTGTTCTTTAGTTACTTGAATATATTTCTTCTTTCTTTCCTTTGTCCACATATATGCATGTTGTTAGTCACTTCTAGGATACTCATCAATTTGATAACTTAAAATATCGTGATATGTTCCTTGGTTTAGCTTAAAATAAATAAATGCTCTGCAATTTAATTTTGGTGCATGTGATATAAATTTGAGTCCATCTTTGGACCCCATCGTTGCATATCATTGAGTTTTGAGTCTCGCATCATCTGTTTTGAATTGCTGGAAAGTTGATGAATACAAAAGAAGGTAATATTCATGATTTATATATTGATATTGGGCTGTATACACGGAATACAGGTGAAAAACGGTATTCCATACACTGATATACAATATATATATAGTCTGATATACAGTAATATACAACAGATACAGGGAACAAACAGGTGGTATAGTGTGTGTATATAGTTTGATATACAGAAATAAAATTATATACACTGTATACAGTATATATATTACGATATACAATGTGTATACAACTGCGATATATAAGTGGAATTGTGCTTAAGGCCTAAAACGCAGATGACCCAACAACTTAGTCCAGGCGTACAGAAACTAAGTGTCGGGCAATATTTTCATGTTTTATTTATTATTTATTTATATTAATTCGGGTTGTAATAATTTATTTACTTATGTTATTTATGCTTATTTAGTCAGACCCCACGTTGTGGGATTTCATTAGGTTGTTATTGTTGTATTATTTATGCTTGTTTAGATATTAATTTTAATTTGTTTTAACTTAATTAGATTCTCCTAAAGATAAACCAATTCATGTTAATTTACTCTTTAGATAATTTTCTACCTTTACTTAGACATTTGGTAAACTTTACTTTTTTTAAATACATGCATATTATATTCAATTTTTAAGTTGGATCATTTTTTCGAAAATCAAATAATTTTAAAATCTTCGTTTCCTTTTAAATTAATATTTTCAAACGTTAGTCAATATTTTTTCAAATCGTCAGATAACCGCACGTTAGCGGCCACTTTGAGTGCTTAACATCTTCTCAAAGTGGAAATAAGAATATCGTACCTTTTTCTCTGAATTTTTAAGACTTAAATCTGTTAGGGTCTTTTAAATTAAGTTTTCTTAATTTCTTTAAAAAATTAAGTGGCGGCTCCTCTTTTTTAAAATTGATTTTTTCTTTACAAAGTTGAAATTAATTTTAAACCGTCTTTTACCGAAATAACAGAAATGGCAACTCCGTTGGAGAATTAATTATGTTTTAACCATTAGATTTGTTTGATTTATTTGACTAACTATTTGAGATTGTAATAATTAGTAATTTATTTTTCTTTATTTGCATTATATGTGTTTAAATTTCGAATATTAAACTATCATTGCATGCATAATATATTTTCCGCCATTTGGCATTTTATTTTCTTATTTAAATGACGGTTATGCGGGTTGCAGCCGTTGAATCCAAAATGTTCCTAGGGGGTACCCTAGCGAAATGAGTTGGCCACTGGATGGTCAACGGTCGCTAACTTCTCCCAGCCTGAGTTGTCCGTTTGGATCACCGGTACACTTTAAAATATAGTCCACTCTTAGTCAACCTAGTGTAGAGCGACACCAAAATCCTAATTTAGTGCATTGGCCTAAGACGACCTAACACCCAAGGCGTATTTGGCCCATTAGAAAGACCACCTTAAGTCGAAAATAGCCCTCGACCTAAATGGACGATCATACCTATGTGTTTAAATTTGAAGTTTGTATACGCCATTTGACAAACATTGTCCCTCGGGTTGGAAGTTTATTTTATTAGCTTAGTCAAAAAAGGATCTTCACAAGTTGCTATTCTATCCAAAAAGGGTTGATGTTTGGAGATGTCCAGAAGTCAAGAAAGAAAGAATTTTAACGAAGGCTTAGTTAGGATTGTATCCTTGCGTGAGACTGATTATTTGTATCCCTTTTTCCCCATTATGTATCCCTATTCAGTTTATTCATAATATTTGTATAAACATAAGTTTTGGGGCAATGAAACGTTTCAAATGATGTTATACATCCTTCAAAGCGTTAGGCCTACCCTTGGTATAAAAGGGTCACATATCTATTTAGGACACGCAATAACTGTTTATGTGCTATATGCTATATCTATTTTTGTGAATATGTTGCTATATTTGGAGACATGCTAGTCCACTCTTTTCAAATTTTTCTAAAGCCTCATAGGCATAAAATTTGAGTCACTATCAAAAGTGCATCCAAATACTCTACGAATCTTTAGTTTTCCAACAAATTTCGAACTTTACTCTCAAATCATAAACCTTGCTAACTCATCTCAAATAATAATAATAATAATAATTCAAAGTTTGGTCCTGTCTTTGATGTTTTCAGTTTTTCCTCGTTCTTTCAAAGAAATTTAGAACTTCTTCTGCATCTAAGAAGAATGAGGGTACAAAAGATGAAGCGCAAGAAATCTGTGATTCAGCACAAGTCAACCTTTCTCACACATCAATCATAAAATTAAAATGGGTCAATTTCTGTCCATTTAGTCTTTCTTCACCCATGGATTAGTTTTTCTTCAAACAAAGCAACATTTATATGTTTAATTCTTTGTGTGATATTTTTCATTAATTATTATAAACATGGACTAATACTTTGGCTTTTGAGTTATTCTTCTTTTTCAGGGAGAGACTGATTTGTGTTGGAAATCAAACTTGCTTACTTCTCAAAGATTGAGGGTTCACAAAGTTGATTTTTTTTTCTATGTAGAGGCTGTTATCAAAGGACATCATGCGATAAATGATTGGATCTCAATTTTGAGAGGTTAACACCCTCTTCCTAACTAAGAAGTTTACTTTGTACGTAGGAAAGATGACATTATTTCAAGAGAGGGAATCACGGCAATCCCAAATCTACTGCAACATTCAACCATAAACTTTAACCCTTATCTCTTTTAATTCTTTAATCTAAGAAAAATCATAACCCTTTCTCTTATGGATCTTTCAGGGACAAAGAGTTCATGAGAAATAACGATGATCTTAAATTTCACAAGACACCAATACACAGGCTGAAAGATAAATCGGGGGAGTCTTTGACTATGAAGTCTTACTCCTATATCTTGTTATTTTTTTAATAATGGCCCGCTTTCACACTTTTCTCATATTTTTGCAGGAAAACTGTCCCCGACAATAGTCGGGGATGGTTAAAATAATATATGATTCTCGTGAATAGTTGGAAGAATTCAAGTCATAAGAGACAATCACCAAAAAGAACACAACAAGTGATTTCTGCAGGAAATTGGAAGAACACACCAATGTATAATCTCTAAGGAATATCTGAAAAATAATACAATGATAGGTTTTCTCACCGATGGTTGAGAGTACACAAAACGTGTTGGTGTAAATAGGCAAAAGACACTCCCCAACTAAAGATGTCAATGAGCACTAGACTTACGAGACATCACTCCGAGTTTGTCTAAATCTTTAAATTATTTTATATATCATATTTGCAAGAACTACGCACACCTAATTCTCATCTCAATGAGATACGTAGGCAGCCCTTCTTGGGTTCGATATTTCTTTTTCAAAAAAATAAAATAATAATAATAATAATAATAAATTATGTATATATTTTAAGAGTCATATCTTCTTGATTGGGATGAATACAGTTAGGAGCATACGAAATATTTGATATGATGAAAAAGATTAGCTTTATGGTAAACCATAGTTTCTGTTGGTATCTTTCATTTGTACTTTTGTGATACTTGAAAATTCTCTTGCAGGCATTCAAGGTAAGAATAAAACCAACCTCATGGCTTCATATGCATTGTGTGGTGAGATTTAGACTAAAATTCAATTGCATCGCACTGTTGATCTAGAACTTGGCCTAAATGTTTGTTGAAGCGGAATCCTGAGTTATGTTTGGTTTTAGAAAGGATTGTAGGCCTTTTTTTACCCGATTGTGTCTTTCAAAGCCTACCAAATAGCATTAATCCCTAGTTTTCCCACTTGCAGCGTAAAACCTTTTCTTTGGACAACCACATCTTAGCCCGTTCCCTTCTGAGTTCTTACATGCACTATCCCTCTCTTGGCCCGACCTCCTTGAGCGCACCGAAAACGTGCAAATTATACAAGAAGATCCAACTTTAAAATTGTCAAAGTCAAAAGACGTAAAGTCTCCAAAGTCAAGAAAGCAAAGATGACTTTTTAAAAGAAAGAAAGAAAGAAAAAAAAACTCCTACAAGATCGATGTAAGACAAAAAGAAAACTACTCCAACAAAAGAGGAGAAACCTCAAAATCAAGGGGTGAAAAAAGAAAAGCTCTAACAAATAAGGACTCAAAGAAGTCAAGACAAAAGAAAGGGGTGAAAAGAGAAAAAGCTCTAAAATAAAGACTCAAAAAGAAGTTGAAATCTAAGAAGGAGATAACAAAGAGGATCGGGGCGCCAAAAGGTGTATCAATCATCAAAAGCACAAATTCAGTGTGACGCTCAAGGAGAGATTAAGTCACTTTTATCCCAAATAAATATCTCACCCGTCCGTAAGCCTACATTACAAGCCAATAAACAAGCTCTACATGATCTCATTCTAAATATTCTCATATTAGTGGAGACTTACATGAGGCCAAGCAAATGGTATCACAGTTGCATGCGTTGAACTTTCTTGAGAGTGTGAGTGCACTTTGCAAAATGTCCTCAAATCAAACATTTCAGATATGTGCGAAATAGGACTTTGTTTATTGTGAGGGCACTTGAAACATGAGAATTAGTATAATCCTAAACTTTTGTTTAAAGCAGGATGAAAAAATCTTGTCGACACTAAAGTATGTTTGAGGTACTACTTGAAGCTATAGGAATTACCTCGAAGTCAATCTCAATTATAAGAAAGGAAATGAGAAATATTTCTATGCAATTCTAACTGTTGGTACCAATTATAGTCAAAATTTGACTATCTCTTTATATTCTCTAAAAAAAATAAAAAATTGCATTTGTCCTTTGAAATTAGATGGTTTGCTCTAAATAATATGACATTAGGCTAATCCCATCGGGGTGAGATACCTATTTTACTAAATTGGATCATCCATATCAAACAGGTGGCATATCTCGTGCTTTTAAGCTGTAAATATTGCAAGTAATACAATTTTTCATATCATTATGCTCATATTGCACATGTGTCTACTGATTATCTTGTCTCAAATTTTGTAGTACTCATCATCCACAGGATTGAACTATATTTGACCTGATTCCTTCACCAATAGGATATGTAGTGCCACAATGACTCGGTCATGTTCCCCGTAAGATTTTTATTTCTCCCTTACAATGAAAACTGGGATAGAATTTTTGAGAAGATCTCAAAAATTCATAAGAAGATACTATCTCCAGCAAGTCAAGATTGGAGATCATGTTAATATATGCAACTGGGACAGAATTTTTGAGAAGATCTCAAAAATTCCACAAGAATGTCAAAATCCTTTTTCAGCAGCTCGACATTTGTCAAGAGATCTAACTGGGATAAATTTTTTGAAGAAGATCTAAAAAATTTCGTCAAGAATTGTCAGAAGTTCGAAGTTACCTTCAAGTGATCTCTAACATTGCTAGAATGGAGAGAACACAAATTCAAGATGTGAGCCACCAAGGCCTCGTATAAACTTTTATCAAAGACATGAGTCCCAATGAATACAAATTGTTCAAAAAAAAGATAACATGTCAAATAATCCAAGAGGATGATATTTGCATTTCTATTTTCCAAGAAGGTCATTGCATATTTATTTTCCAAGAGGGCCATTGCATTTTCATTTGCCAAGAGGGCCATTGCATTTTCATTTGTCAAGAGGGCCATTGCATATTCATTTAACAAGAGGGCCATTGCATTTTTATTTGCCAAGAGGGCCATTGCATTTTCATTTGCCAAGAGGTCTATTGCATTTTTATTTGCCAAGAGGTCCATTGTATTTCATTTGCTAAGAGGGCCATTGCATATTCATTGTCAATAGGGCCATTGCATTATTCATTGCAAACAGGGCCATTGCATTTTAATTTTCCAAGAGGGCCATTACATATTCATTTTCCAAGAGGACCATTGCATATTCATTTTCCAAGAGGGCCATTGCATATATATTTGCCAAAAGGGCCATTGCATTTTCATTTGCCAAGAGGTCCATTGCATTTTCATTTGCCAAGAGGGCCATTGCATATTTATTTGCCAAGAGGGCCATTGCATTTTCATTTATCAAGAGGGTCATTGCATTTTAATTTGCCAAGAGGGTCATTGCATTTTCATTTGCCAAGAGGGCCATTGCATTTTCATTTGCCAAGAGGGCCATTGCATTTTTATTTGCCAAGAGGGCCATTGCATATTTATTTTCTAAGAGGGACATTACATATTCATTTTCCAAGAGGGCCATTGCATATTCATTTACCAAGAGGGACGTTGCATATTTATTTTCCAAGAGGGCCATTACATATTCATTTTCCAAGAGGGCCATTGCATATTCATTTGCCAAGAGGGACGTTGCATATTTATTTGCCTAGAGGGACGTTGCATATTTATTTGCCAGGAGGGCCATTGCATTTTCATTTGCCAAGAGGGTCATTGCATTTTTATTTGCCAAGAGGGCCATTGCATATTCATTTGCCAAGAGGGCCATTGCATATTTATTTGCCAAGAGGGCCATTGCATTTTTATTTGCCAAGAGGGCCATTGCATTTTCATTTGCCAAGAGGGCTATTGCATATTCATTTGCCAAGAGGGCCATTGCATATTTATTTGCCAAGAGGGACGTTGCATATTTATTTGCCAAGAGGGACGTTGCATATTTATTTGTCAGGAGGGTCATTGCATTTTCATTTGCCAAGAGGTCCATTGCATTTTTATTTGCCAAGAGGGCCATTGCATATTCATTTGCCAAGAGGGCCATTGCATATTTATTTGCCAACAGGGCCATTGCATTTTCATATTCCAAGAGGGCCATTGCATATTCATTGCCAAGAGGGCCATTGCATTTTCATTTACCAAGAGGGCCATTGCATTTTCATTTGCAAAGAGGGCCATTGCATTTTTATTTGCCAAGAGGGCCATTTCATTTTCATTGCATTACCAAGAGGGTCATGCATCATTTAAATCATCCAAGAGGATGACATTGCATATTATTGTCAAGAGGGTCATTTCATTTTCATTACATTGCCAAGAGGGCCATTACATATGATGTCGTATACGATGATATGATGCCGTATATGATGATATGATGCCGTATACGATGGTATGATGCCGTATACGATGATATGATGCTGTATACGATGATATAATGCTGTATACGATGATATAATGCCGTATATGAGGTATGATGCATTCGTCTTATTAATGGACACACATTTATATTCTACCAATAGATCTTTATTCGTCCTATTGATGGACATGCAATTATTTTGCCAAAATATCCTATCGAAGGATCACCTTTATTCATCCTACCAATGGACATACATCATCCTACCGATGGATCACCTTCATTAGTCCTATCGATGGACATGCAACATCATCCTACCAATAGATCACCATTTATCCTATCGATGGACCAATATATTCTATCAATGAATCATCATTCGTCCTATCGATGGACCATATCCTACCAATGAATCTTCATTCGTCCTACAGATGGAAAGATAATTATTTTGCCAAAATATCCTACCGATGGATCACCTTTATTCGTCTTACCAATGGACATGCATATATCCTATCAATGGATTATCATCCTACCGATGGAGCAATATTATCCTATCGATGGACACGTATTTATATCCTATCAATGGATCTTTATTCGTCCTACCGATGGACATGTATTTATTTTGCCAAGTATCCTTTCAATGGATAACCATCCTACCAATAGAGCAGCATTATCCTACCAATGGATCAATGAAGATTTTTGACATGCAAAGAAGATGAAAGAAAGTGTGAACGACATCAAAGAGGATGCAGCACAATATGGAATCTTTTCTTAGCAGTGAACTGGGACACAGTCCGAAGAGGAAATCAAACTCATAGGGCGCGAGCTGAGGAACGACTTCCACCACAGTAAACCACATTCCTATCGAAAGGTGTGTGGTTGTTTCAGGTCCAGCCATAATTCCAAAATCCGTACCAACCCCTTTTCAGAAAAATGAAGACGGAGTCGGTCAAAATGGGATTTGTCAATTTTCTTTGTCGAGGATTTCTTTTATCGATCCTATCCAAAGAAAGGGACAACTGCTGACACCTAATTTTAACCCTCCACAATGCAAATTAGCTATCGAGTTTCTTTGAATTTCAAATATTTTTTGAAATAATTAGCTTTTATAAAAACAAAGATATTTTTATGTTATTTTAACTATTTTTTTTATAGAAATTTTAGTATAATATAAATATTTCTATAAACTATATCTTTGATTACTATTTATGTAGTTATTAGAAAATTATCTCAAAAAGATTTCATTTTTAACTAAATACAATGTTAGTTAGATTAGTTTAATTATAGTTTGCATTTGTGAAAATTTTAGTTTTTTCTAAAAAAAAATAAAAAAACCAATCTCCACATCGAAAATTGCAAGAAATTTTGAATTTTTGGAGCCTATATAAAGACTCATATTCTTATTAAGAAGAGGGAAGAAGTGAGAGGTTTTTTAGCCACCCCAAAGTTAGAAATTTTCTTAACTTGACTAGGATTTTTGGACTCTTGTCCCCAGTCTAAAAGTTGTGAAAATTTATAGCTTTCAATCTATATTTTTCTTCAAGGAAAATAGGAGATTGAAGTCAAAATTTAGGCTAAGAACAGTGTTCTTATAACGTCGAACCCAAGAAGGTTCGAGTCTAAATTTTTAATTTTTAATTTTATTTTTTTGTAGATTGGAGTTCCATCAAGCTCTTGGGTGGTGGTGAAGTTGTTTTCCGCTCATCGTCTTCAGTCTTGTTGCCCGAAAAGAGATAAAATGTTCCTCAACTTTATTTTATTTAATTATTTTGATATTTTATATTTAGTTGATTCATAGTCTTTTTTTAGTTAGCATATATTAAAAATAATTACATTAATAATTATTTTTTTTATAGTTAGCATGTATTAGAATTAACTAGCTATCACGTGTTAGGATTATTTAATGACAGATCTTAGTTTTGTTCATTATTTTTCCAAATAGTTTCCTTTGACAATATAGATTTTTATGTTTTTAATTTCTTCTTTTAACATAATTTAGATGACAAAATATATGCTTAAAGTTATTATTCAATTAGAATTTTCATGACCTAATTGATTCAATTCTTTCTTTAAAATTTGAGCTAGTATAACGTATATATTAAATCCGTATTCTTTAGTTACTTGAATATATTTCTTCTTTCCTTTCCTTTGTCCACATATATGCATGTTGTTAGTCACTTCTAGAATACTCATCAATTTGATAACTTAAAATATCGTGATATGTTCCTTGGTTTAGCTTAAAATAAGTAAATGCTCTGTAATTTTTTTGGTGCATGTGATATAAATTTGAGTCTATCTTTGGACCCCATCGTTGCATATCATTGAGTTTTGAGTCTCCCATCATCTGTTTTGAATTGCTGGAAAGTTGATAAATAGAAAAGAAGGTAATATTCATGATTTATATATTGATATTGGGCTGTATACATGGAATATAGGTGAAAAATAGTGTTCTATACACTGATATATAGTATATATATAGTCTGATATATAGTAATATACAACAGATACAGGGAACAACCAGGTGGTATAGTGTGTGTATATAGTTTGATATACAGAAATTAAATTGTATACACTTTATATAGTATATATATTATGATATACAATGTGTATACAACTGCGATATATACAGTGGAATTGTGCTTAAGACCCAAAACGCAGATGACCCAACAACTTAGTCCAAGCGTACATAAACTAAGTGTCGGACAATATTTTTATGTGTTATTTATTGTTTATTTATATTAATTTGGATTGTAATAATTTATTTACTTATGTTATTTATGCTTGTTTAGCCAGACCCACGTTGTGGGATTTCATTAGGTTGTTATTGTTATATTATTTATACTTGTTTAGATATTAATTTTAATTTGTTTTAACTTAATTAGATTCTCCTAAAGATAAACCAATTCATGTAAATTTACTCTTTAGATGATATTCTACCTTTACTTAGGCATTTGGTAAACTTTACTTTTTTTTAAATACATGCATATTATATTTAATTTTTATGTTGGATCATTTTTTTCGCAAAACAAATAATTTTAAAATCTTAATTTCCTTTTAAATTAAAATTTTCAAACGTTAGTCAAATAATTTTTTAAATCGTCAGATAACCGTGCTTTAGCGGCCACTTTGAATGCTTAACATCTTCTCAAAGTGGAAATAAGAACATCGTACCTTTTTCTCTGAATTTTTAAGACTTAAATCTGTTAGGGTCTTGTAAATTAAGTTTTCTTAATTTCTTTAAAAACTTAAGTGGCGAATCCTCTTTTCTAAAGTTGATTTTTTCTTTACAAAATTGAAATTAATTTTAAACCGTCTTTTACCGACATAACATCTACGAATATGAACTTCCTTGGGATCATATAAAAGTCATATACTTGCTTCATAAAAACCATGTCAACAAGGAAGATTAGCTTTACATATTTGTGCCCAAAACATGCCAAGAGATAGAATAAGCTCAATACACTTATGCCGAAGACATGCCAAAAGAAAGTCTAAGCCTTACATACTTATGCCAAAAATATGCTAAAAGAAGGAAACGTTAGCTTTACATACCTCTTATGGATTACTCTTAGCACGTTCGCCTCATCATCTCTTGAACCTATTTAACATGAAAGTAATACGAGCATCAACAACCCTCGACTTTCCAGCGTCTTAAGTTACATACGAGTATTCATAGAACTCATCTCTTCGCCTCGCCTTCTCGACTAGTTCCTTAGTTAGTTAAGGAGTTAATGGAAATTGGGCAGCACCTCCCCTATAACATGCCCTATCCGAATTTCCAATTAGATCCCTAATCACTACAGCCAACCGAAAATAACAAGCTGCAGCTCATATACAACTAAAACATGGCAACATTACACAATATAAGCTCCAAACAACTTGCTAAAAATTATGATACAAAAATAGGATTTTTAGTCTTTATTTCGAAAAACCTTTAATTGTAGAAAATGAGGGGTCGTGTGGCTGAAACCAGCAGCCCCCACACCTATTTTAGAATACTTTTAGGCCCTACAATACACCACCACACACCTGCAGCAGCACACCACAAGCACAACACCTTGCTTCGACTACAATTTAATTATAGCGACTCCAATTTAGTTTGCTTCGAACGTTAAACATTTATATGATGTTTTTAAACTTACATTAGAATAAAAGGTGTGTAATACACCCTATAACAACACCATAAACTTCAAATTGGAATAAAAGACATTACCTTATCCGAAATTGGCCAAAACTCGCCAAAATTGTGCCTCAGAACTTCTCTAAACGTGCTAAAATTTCGTGGTTGGTTGCTATCCATTTGGTGCTGATCCAGACCATAAATTTACTTCATTAACACTCTCATAACCTTTCCAAACCCTTACCAAAATGTGGGAGAAGAGAATCAAGCCATACCTTGCTAAAACTTACTAAAACATGTCTCGGAAGTTCTCTTAGTATGCTGAAAAGTAGTGAGCTATTTGTGTCACTTCTTCGCTGCCTCAAATAGAAACTTTTCATTATTAAACACTGCTATATCACCGTAGGACACCTTAAATAATTAATTCATGGAACAAAGTCGGAAACCTTACCTTAAATTGAGCCAACCCGTGGCTGCCCTCTCTTGCCTTCAATGTTTTTCTCTTATTTTTTCCAAAGAGAACATGCTGAAAATAAAGTATATCTCAGCATAATATACATATATACACCTCCTTAGAAGGTTCCACATGGAAGCCCCTTAGGGGTGATATGTGGAGGCCTCCTAGGGCGCCACCTCAGCCCACACAGCCCCTCACATGCTGCCACATGGTAGTAGGGTCCACCCCAAGCTACTGCATCACCTACTTGACCTTAAGTAGGTGCATCACCTACTTTTCCTAGTAGGTGCATCATCTACTGTCTTTGAGTAGGCCCGTCGTTTCCTTATTTCTCTTTTGTGAGCTCGTAAGCTCGTCTTATTTTAAGAGTCTATATAATCCTTGCTTCATAAGCTTGGTACATCCTCAAGTAGCTTAGGTATGTAAGACTTATAAGTTAGTAGCTTATGTAGGTAAATCGAGTCCTACGACTCATTATTTGGCCTTCCATTCCTTCAGGATTCTTATGACTCTATTTCCAACCTTCTCTACTATGGGGTATCACATTCTCCCCTCCTTAAAGTCATTTGATAGTGTCGTAGATTAGCCGGCTCACATGCTAACTTATAAGAAGATTAAAAGACATTCCTAGCTCAAGAGTGTTAGGTGTAACATACCCGGGATAAACCATAGGCTTGCCCTTAGTGTAATGTGCAGCTCATTCAAGATAGATAGGAATTAGGAACAACAAATGTAACATCCCTCAAAAATGATTACAAGTACCCTAAGAATGCCTTGGAAATAGGTCACTCATGTAATGCGTTATCCTTAATCTTTTTGGAAGATACGAGTTCGAAATATCGATCAAGGGGTCCAAACCTGTGAGAAGATGGTCTCGATGGCTTTTTAGGACCCGTATATCGGAAGATACATTTTCAAAGAAATTTAGGAAATAGTAAGATCCGTGACAGGTCCGCATCGCAGACTTGAGAGAGTTTTTCTGGCCGAGTTGTTTTTTTTAAAGGACATTTTAGACCTTTCCCAAATTATTAGTCAATGAACCTAGACGTTTTTAGGGCCTAATCCGACTCTATAAATTTACCTAAACCTCTAATTCTATTCATTCTTCTACAATTCATCTATCAAATATTTTTCTCTCTACAAAAAGGCTCTCAAGGGTTTTCATTGAAGAATTCAAGTAATCTACTCAATTTCTCCATCAAACTCTTAAGTTCTTTCAATTTTTTTGTGTTCTCACTTAAGATATGTGGGTATTGATTCATGGATTCTTTCATTCATGAACCCCAATCAATTTCTCAAGATTTTTTTATCAAATTAAAGTAAGGTATTTTATGGGTTTTATGATCTCTATTCCTATTGCATGAATTATGATTAAAAATATGATAATGAGTCTATTTTGATATAAATTGATGGTTATTGCATTGAATTGAAGAGTTTTTCCATGAATTCTCCTATTTTGATCTCTAGGGTTCAGGATGTAAATTATGAGTATTTTGAATTATACTTTCAAAGGATATTATCTATATGAATTATGTATGGATTGATATAAAGTTTATGATCATGCATGTTTTCAAGTGAATTACATGATTTTCAAAGTCAATTGATTATGCAATTGAGTTTTACTCTAAGTTCAAAGGTATGGATTTTATGCAAGTTATGAAGTAAGGTAACTTACGGCCCTATGTGGTGACCTAAGGCCTAAAAGGTGACTTAGGGCTTTATATGATGACATAAGGCTTAGCGATATGAATTATGCAAATATGATTGTAATGATGAAAGGACAATTCTCATATTAAAATATGTTATGAAAATGAGCTACTCTATAATTTCAAACCTATGATCATGACTATGATATATAAAATTATGATCTTATGTTATGTATATATTCCATGGGATTTGACTTAGCATCGAGTGGACTTGAGGTGGGGCCCCTACTAAAAGCCTTATTAGCAGCCTTATGTCCCATAAACTACGTTCCACCGTAGGTTGCCTTTATGGCCTAGCTACTGGATCCACAAATAGAACATGTTCATGATTAGGAGTCTACCTTGGCAAAGTAGCCTCCTTCTTAATGTGGGTATCATCAGATTCCATGTTATAGCTCGCATGGTCTTATTGTCGGTTATGGTTCCTATCCCACATATGTATGATCTCTTAAGTATGTTATGATTTGAATTTATGCTTTTAAATTCTTTGGTCAATATGATTTTTCTCATAGCTTTACTTATTCCATCTTATCATGTGTTTTACTTGACTTTTGCATTCTATGATTTATGTTGCATGTCATGCCCTCATACTTTATACATTCCAACGTACTAATGCATACTTTTTGCTTACATTATCTTATAATGTAGGGGTTAAGGTTGAAGATCCTAATCATCCACATAACTAGTAGGCGTTCTCTATCCGAGTGTGTCATCGTGAGTCCTCATTGATCGGGGACTAGTTTCAAGTTGGTTACTAATTTCTTTTCAAAAGACTTTTGTTTATGTTATATATTGAGGGTGAGCTAGGGACATGTCTTATCCTCCACCCATATTCATGTTTAGAGTTATCTAGTTGGACATATGTTTGAGTCTATGTTGTCATAAGATATTTTCAGATTTCTATTCATGTTTTAGACTCTCTTATGATGTTTCATATTTTATATTTTACCTTATGTATGCTTATGATATGTACAAGAGTCTTGGTTGGAGCCCTTTGGGATTTTGATTGCCGTGTTATAACTAGATTCTAGGTCGAGTCATGACAAACTTGGTATTAGAGCATAAGGTTTTTCAAGTGTCCTAGTGTGTCCAACATGCCACGTCAAGTAGAGTCTTATTCATGGGTGTGAAGCGCTCCACACTTATGAGTAGGAGGCTATAAGACATTTAGGAATTCTCACTTCTTTCATTATCTATGTCGTGCCATAGAGTTTATGTTAAGACTTTTTTTCCTTAACGGTCCTTCTTTAAAATTTTTCAGAAAATGGCTCTAAGAAGACCACCATTTCTATAGGGAGATAATGTTAATGAAGCCTAAGCTCCCTCGGCTCCACAAGACAATGGTCCTCTACTGGACCAAGTGACTAATGCAGAGTTCTTAACCGCTATTACTATACTAGCCCGAGTGATGACCAACTAAAGTGTTGTGGCTCCTTCTAATGTTTGTACTCCAGCCTCGAGAGTAAGGTACTTTGTATGAATGAATCCTCCGGAGTTTCATGGCTCAAAACTCAATGAGTATCCTTAAGAGTTCATTGATGAGGTCTACAAGATAGTGAGTATTATGGGGGTGACTTCGGAAGAAAACATGGAGTTGGCGGCTTACCAACTCAAGGGTGTTGCTCAAATATGGTACACTCAATGGAAGTTGGAGAGGGTGGATGAAGATCTTGTCGAATGAGAAGCTTTCAAACTTATTTTCCTTGATCATTTTTTCCCTCTTGAGTTAAGGAAGGCTAAAGTGATGGAGTTCATAAATCTTCGATAAGGCAATATGGGGATGAGGGACTATGCCTTTAAGTTTACTAAGCTATCCTAGTATGCTTCTTCAATAGTTGCCGATCTACGTGCCCGAATAAGTAAATTCATATTAGGGGTGTCCGACTTGGTTGCTAAGAAATGTCGCACCACTATGCTTGTTAAAGAGATAGACATATCTCAGCTCATGACTTTTTCTGAACAAATTAAAGCATAAAAGCTCAAGGAAATGAGGATGAGAGATTCTATAAGGGCCCGGTATGAAGGTGAGTTCTCCAATGCTAGGACTGTTGGTAGCAATGGACACTCTCATCAAGGCCAAAGCTTGGGGAAGAAGTTTGCTAAGGATAGGGTGCCATACCTTGAAGCTCAAGGAGAGGGAGGTGTAGATACTAGTTACCCTTCTTTTCCAACATGTGCAAAGTGTGGAAGGAATCATGGAGAAAAGTGATTGATCAGAACATGTGCTTGCTATGGATGTGATATCATGGGCCATAAGCAATTTGAGTGCCCTATTGTTTCCAACAAGGGTGGATATGGTCATCCTATAGGATTCTATGCTCTTCATGCTAGGCAAAGGGTTGATGAGGCTCCCAATGTAGTCATAGGTATGTTATGAGTCTTTGACTTCGATGTTTATGCATTGCTTGATTCGGCTGCAAACTTGTTTTTTTACTCCTTACATTGCTATGAGATTTGATAGGTGCCCCGAAGTGTTGATAGAACCTTTCTCATTTTATACTCCCATTGGTGGTTCGGTATTAGCCAAGAGAGTTTATAGAAATTGTCCCGTATGGGTCTTGTACAAAGTTATTCCATGTGACCTTGTTGAACTTGATATGACTGATTTTGACATCATTCTTGGTATGGATTAGTTACATGCCACTTACACGTCTATATGTTGTGGAACTCGTGTGGTTAAGTTTTATTTCCCTAATGATCCTATTCTTGAATGGAAGGGTAATGATTCAGTGGTTAAGGGTCGATTCATCTCATGTATTAAGGACTAAAAAATGATTTCCAAAGGGTGCATTTATCATATGGTGCGAGTTACGGACATTGATTCCAAAACTCCTACTCTTGAGTTGGTCCCTATAGTTAATGAGTTCTTCGACATGTTTCTTGATGATTTGCTCAATATTTCTCCCGAAAAGGAGATTGACTTTGGCATAGATTTTCTTTCTGATACCCAACCTATCTCTATTCTTCTTTACCGTATGGCTCCGGACGAACTTAAAGAGTTGAAAAAACAATAAAAGGATTTGTTGGATAAAGGTTTTATAAGACCAAGTATTTCACCATGGGGTGCTCCCGTGTTATTTGTTAGGAAGAAAGATGGGTCACTCCGATGTGTATAGACTACCAGTAATTGAATAAGGTCACCATAAAAAAGAAATATCCAATACCAAGGATAGATGACTTGTTTAATCAATTACAAGGAGAAAACTACTTTTCTTAGATTGACCTCTGTTCTGGTTATCATCAATTGAAGGTAAGGGAGTGTGATATTCCCAAGATGTCTTTTCGGATAAGGTATGGTCATTTTGAATTTGTAGTAATCTCATTTGAGTTGAGAAATGCTCCTGCTATATTCATGGATTTGATGAATCGTATTTTCAAGCCATATTTGGATATATTTGCAGTAGTGTTTATTGATGATATCTTGATTTACTCTCGAAATGAGGAAGATCATATGGATCACTTCAGGATTGTGTTGCAAACATTGAGGGAAAAGAAATTATTCGCTAAATTTAGTAAGTGCGAATATTGGCTAAGAGTGGTTGCATTTCTTGGCCATGTGGTGTACAGTGATGGGATTAAAGTAGATCCAAAGAAAACGGAGGTAGTTAAGAATTGGCCTAGACCATTATCTTCTTCGGACATTAGAAGCTTTTGGGGCTTAGACAGATACTACAATAGGTTTGTTGAGGGGTTCTCATCTATTGCTTCGCCATTAACTAAGTTGACACAAAAGAAGGAAAAATTCCAATGGTCAGAAGAATGTGAGAAAAGTTTCCAAATATTGAAAGATCGTCTTACGTCAGCTCCTATTTTGACATTGCCTGAAGGTTCAGATGGGTTTGTTATTTATTATGATGCTTCACGTGTTGGTTTGGGTTGTGTCTTGATGCAACATAGTAAGGTTATAGACTATGCCTCTAGAAAACATAAAGTACATGAAAGAAACTATCCAACCCATGATCTTGAACTTGCGGCGGTTGTGTTTGCATTGAAAATTTGGTGCCATTATCTTTATGGGGTGCATGTTGATGTGTTAACTGACCAAAGAAGCTTTTAATATGTGTTTAGTCAAAGGGACTTGAACCTTAGGCAAAAAAGGTGGCTTGAACTCCTAAAAGACTATGACATGAGAATATTCTACCATCCGGGTAAGGCAAATGTTGTAGCCGATGCTCTTAGTCAGTTGTCTATGGGAAGTGTTGCACATGTTGAGGAAGGTAAAAGGGAATTGGTCAAAGAGGTCCATAGATTGGCATATTTAGGTGTGCATTTTGTTGATTTCAATGATGTAGGTATTCTTATACATAATGGTTCGGAATCATCTCTTGCGGCAGACGTCAAGGACAAACAACACAATGATCCAATTTTGGTCGAATTGAAGAAGTCGGTTGCCAAAAAATCCATTGAGGCTTTCTCCCTAGGAGAAGATGGGGTACTATGTTGCCAAGGTCGGTTGTGTGTTTCAAATATTGATGGAATAAGAGAGTTGATATTGAATGAGGCCCATAGTTCTCGATATTCAATTCATCCAGGATCCAACAAGATGTATCGTGACTTTAGGGAAGTGTATTGATGGAATGGAATAAAGAAGGACATAACAGAGTTCGTGGCTAAGTGTCCTAATTGCCAACAAGTGAAAGTTGAACATCAAAGGTCGGGAGGTCTAGCTCAAGAAATTGAAATTCCTACATGGAAGTGGAAAGATGTGAATATGGATTCTATCACGGGTTTGCCTTGTACTAGAAGGCAACATGATTCTATTTGGGTCATTGTGGACCGAATGACCAAATCGGCACACTTTCTACTAGCCAAAACTTCTTATAGTGCCGAAGATTATGCTAAGTTGTACATTCGTGACCTTGTGAAACTTCATGGTGTTTCTTTTTCGATTATATCAGATAAAGGTACTCAATTTAGTTCATGTTTTTGGAAGTCATTTCAGAAAGGTCTTGGCACTAAAGTCAAGCTAAGTACCTCTTTTCATCCTTAAGCCGATGGATAAAACGAGAGAATAATTCAAACCTTGGAGGATATGTTAAAAGCATGTGTGATTGAACTTAGAGGAAGTTGGGATAATCATTTGCCATTGATTGAGTTTTCCTACAATAATAATTATCACTCTAGCGTACAAATGGCTCCTTTTGAAGCCTTGTACGGGAGAAGATGTAAGTCTCTGGTAGAGTGGTTTGAAGTTGGTAAGATGGAGTTGATTGATCCAGATTTTGTAATTGTTGTAATGGAGAAAGTAAGGCTCATAAGAGAAAGATTGAAAACGTCTCAAAGTCGTTAAAAGTCCTATTCGGACACTAGGATTAGAGAGATTGAATTTGATGTAGATGATATGGTGTATTTGAAGATTTCACCTATAAAAGAGGTAATGTGGTTTGGTAAGAAAGAGAAGTTGAGCCCTAGATATATAGGACCTTATAGGCTATTGAAGCACATTAGCATGGTAGCATATGAGTTAGACTTGCCACTTGAGTTGGCTTTGGTTCATCCGGTAATTTATGTGTCGATGTTGAGGAAGTTTGTAGGTGATCTAAATTCTATTATGCCAAGGGAGAACATGAGTATTGAATAGAATTTGACTTATGAGGAAATCTCGATTGAGATTTTAGACCGGCAAGTGAAGAGGCTGAGAAATAATAACATTTCATCTATCAAAGTGTTATGGAGGAATCAATAAGTAGAGAGTGCTACGTGGGAAGCAGGAATCAACATGATGAAGCGATATCCTTATCTCTTTCCTTTCACTCAAGCCTAAAGGTACTAAGTTGCTCATGATCCAATCGATTAAACTTCTACACTTCAGTTCCATATGTCATTCATATGCATGCATGATTCATGAAAATGATTTCTCTTAAGGACTATATCTTATGTTAAGTATGAAGTTTACATGTTCTATGCATTTTTCAAAGTGTCCTCATGTCCATGTTGGGTTTCTAAATCTTTCTTCCATGTATTTCCTATATTAGTTGAAACTCATTCGAGGATGAATCTTCACAAGGGAGAGATATTGTAACATCCCTCAAAAATAATTACAAGTACCTTAAGAATGCCTTGGGAATAGGCCGCTCATGTAATGCGTTATCCTTAATCTTTTTGGAAAATCCAAGTTCAAAATATCAATCAGGGGGTCAAAACCTACAGAAAAATGGTCTCGATGGATTTTTAGGACCCGTGTATCGGAAAATAGATTTTCAAAGAAATTTACAAAACAGTAAGATGCGTGATAGGTCCGCATCGCGGACCTGGGAGAGTTTTTCTGGCCGAGTTGAGTCTTTTTTAAAGGGCATTTTCGATCTTTCCCAAATTATTAGTCAATGAACCTAGACGTTTTCAGGGCCTAATCCGACTCTATAAATTCACCTAAACCTCTAATTCTATTCATTTTTCTACAATTCATCTATCAAATATTGCTCTCTCTACAAAAAGGCTCTCAAGGGTTTTCATTGAAGAATTCAAGTAATCTACTCAATTTCTCCATCAAACTCTCAAGTTCTTCCAATTATTTGGTATTCTCACTTAAGGTATGTGGGTATTTATTCATGGATTATTTCATCCATGAAGCCTAATCAATTTATCAAGGTTTTCTATCAAATTAAAATATGGTATTTTGTGGATTTTATGATCTCTATTCCTATTGCATGAATTATGATTCAAAATATGATAATGAGTCTATTTTAATATAAATTGATTGTTATTGAATTGAATTGAAGAGTTTTTCCATAAATTCTCCTATTTTGATCTCTAGGGTTCATGATGTAAATTATGGGTATTTTGAATTATACTTCCAAAGGATATTATCTATATGAATTATGTATGGGCTGATATAATTTTTATGATCATGCATGTTTTCAAGTGAATTACATGATTTTCAAAGTCAATTGATTATGCAATTGAGCTTTACTCTAAGTTCAAGGTATGCATTTCATGCAAGTTATGAAGTAAGGTGACTTAGGGCCCTATATGGTGACCTAAGGCCTAAAAGGTGACTTAGGGCCCTATGTGGTGACCTAAGGCCTAATGATATGAATTATGCAAATATGATTGTAATCATGAAAGGACAATTTTCACATTACAAATATGTTATGAAAATGAGCTACTCTATGATTTCAAACCTATGATCATGATTATGATATATGAAATTATGATCTTATGTTATATATGTATTCCATGGGATTTGACTTAGCACCGAGTGGAATTGAGGTGGGGGCCCTACCAAAAATCTTAGTTGCATCCTCATGTCCCATAAAATACATGCCACCATAGATTGCCTTTATGGCCTAGCTAGTGGATCAACAAATAGCACATGTTCTTGATCAGGAGTCTACCTTGGCAAAGGAGCCTCCTCCTTATCGATGTGGGTATCATCGGATTCCATGTTATAGATCACATGGTCTTATTGTCGGTTATGGTTCCTATCCCACATATGTATGATCTCTTAATTATGTTATGATTTTGAATTTATGCTTTTAAATGCTTTGGTCAATATGATTTTCTCATGACTTTATTTATTCCATCTTATTATGTGTTTTACTTGACCTTTGCATTCCATGATTTACGTTGCATGTAAAGCCCTCATACTTAGTAAATTCCAACGTACTAATGCATACTTTTTGCCTACATTGTCTCATAATGTTGGGGTTGAGGTTGAAAATGCTAATCGTCCACGTAACTAGTAGGCGTTATTTATCCGATTGTATCGTGGTGAGTCCTTATTGATCGGGGACTAGTTTCAAGTTTGTTACTGATTTCTTTTCCAAATACTTTTGTTTACATTATATATTGAGGGTGAGCTAGGGACATGTCTTAGCCCCCGTCCATATTCATGTTTAGAGGCATCTAGTTGGACATATGTTTGAGTGTCCATGTTGTTATAAGACATTTTTAGATTTCTATTCATGTTTTAGACTCTCTTATGATGTTTTTGCTTTTATATTTTACCTTATGTATGCTTATGATATATAAAAGAGGCTTGGTTGGAGCCCTTCAGGGTTTTGGTTGCCGTGTTATGACTAGGCCCTAGTTCGGGTCTTGAGGCATTAGGACTTTTCGGATTGTAATGTAGGCTAGGGGCAGGATAGGCAGTATTATGGATATAAATAGTGACTAAGTTCCCAAGTTCTTTAATACACTACCTCTATTTGCTTTAAGCACAATCTTCACGACCTCATTCTCACCCCTTCTTTCTTTTGAAGTTTCCCTTTTCTTTGTAAGCATTTATCACCTGTGTTAGGGAGTTTTTTTTATACTTATTTTTCCTTCCACCACCTCATAGTGGGCTTTATTTTCACACCTATTTATATTTTTTTTTCACTCCCTAACAATAAAATTTCCTCTATCACATACCAATGGCTATGTATATAGGAGCACAAGATTTTGACACCCTCCATTTCTTCACTTATTCATTCCTAAAGAGCTCGAGCCTTTTGGATCAAATTTATGGTCATAAGAAAAAAAATGGGAATCGGCTTTAAACAAGGCTACTAAAGAATCAAGTCAAAGGCAAGGGTTCACTAGGGATTTGCATTAAGGTGGTTATCACAAGTGGTTTAAAATGAGAATACCAAAGAAATGCCTAGATCCTTTCCCTAAACTCTAAACTTCCTTTGTTTTCACTACACATACTGGGCAAGTTCTAGCAATCAAGAACAACAAGGATCACACAATCAACCTCACACACCGCACATGCTCAATTTAAGAATGACTTTGAGATTTTAACTAACATTCACACAAATTCAAAATTAAGCTTACATACTCAAATTCCAACAAAAGAGCTTTAGGTGTTTTAACTTAGCCAGTGCCATTGATTACATGATTTTCAACCAATTCATTTGTTAGTTATTCAATCATAAAGTTTATCAAAACACCCTACATACATTTACTACTTGCTTTCTATGACACTTTTTTTACTATTCCAAGGGACTATCCACGGCCAAAGAACCGAAAACAAATGTTGTGGAACCTAAACAAACTATAATTCAAACAAAACTTCAAAAAAATTAACTCAAACAGTTAAAACAAGATAGAAATATGTACAAAAGTAAATACTCAATCTCCCACCTGACACTTAAAATATTGACACTGTCCCCAGTGTAAAAAAATAGAAGCAACCATAACAAATGATGTAGGAGACTGTCTTGTCTACTCATCTATCTCTTCAACAATAGCCGAATCCTTAATAGCTAAGGATGGAAACTCCTCTCCCTATAAATCTGACTCAACATCAAAACCTCCCTCCTGTTATCCTCATCAGTGGGGACATTATCATAAGTGGGTTCATAGAAATCGAGACCTATACCAAGTACAACTTTAGCATGCTTATTGAGTGGGTATTGGTTCTCTACCTCACATAGTTCCTACCCAATTGATAGAAGGCTTCCTATGCAGTGACAAAGCATCTCTAGGCAGAACATGTGAGCCATGATTATCTTATCCCTTTTCATGTGATCTATTGAGGTGAGGACAGGCCTAAAAGTGGTGCTTTACCCGTTAATCTTTATGAAATCGAAGGCCTCAGAAGTGAGATGAGCCATATAATCAAAAGGCTCTTCGGGTACCCCGGCTCTACGGTATAACTGAGTGATCAAACCTTCAAAGGCATAGCCCCTTCCCCGATGCACTTTGTACTTTCGAATGGTGGACTTGATAACTGCGCCAACATTAATCTCAACGCCCTTCATAAGGGTGTACACCAAGTAGACCTTGTCCCTAGTTACTTCAAAATAGTGTAGACCAGGGATAAAGCTATACATAACAATATTTACCTAAATTCGTGCTTCTCTATTCATATGGACATATGGATAGGAGAGGTGGCAGCTTCTGTACCCATGGCGAACCCATTTAGAAGTCGATCTGATCCCACATAAGGTGTGCCAGATGTCCTAGTAGTGAGGTCGAATATTTAACTTTGTTAAAGTGGCAAGAGGCATCTCTGGAGTCCCTAAGATTTCATTGATCACCATCGGAGATAGAGGGACTTCCACTCCCCATATATTAACATAGTAGGTACGGGTATCCAGTAGAAAGTTTGCATAAAGCTCCCTCACCATGTATAGGTTACATGGTTGTGGGTCTATAAAGATGAAGCTCATATCGATATCCATGAGCCACCTCATGATTTTTTGGAATTTCTTGGTCAGGCTTTCATCATCAACAGGCATGCTCGGGAAGTACCGGGACTTTGTATGTTTTTTATACTAATTTTTGCTTGCCTGATTTACCACTTTCAATCCAACTGACGAGTCTGTCCTCGTGGCATAGCTGGGATGAAAGGTAATCCTCCGTCTCTTGTATGGCTTCCTGTAGGCGGTTTATTTCCGTGTTGATGGCTAGATGGAATGATACCATGCGCTTAACATTAAACATCACATAAGCTTCCCAAAACTTGAACTTAAAATACAAAATAACCATTACCAAATAACTACCTCACCCCTATCCATTATAATCGAATGCATATCAATATAGGGTACTCATACATCCCTTATTTTACTAATTTAGGCATACATGCATTCTTAAACTATGAGAATCAACTCAATATATCAAGGTACACATTCCACATTACTAGTTCAAGGCCTAAACCTATTTCACGCTACAAGATTCCCAAATTAGTTAGTATTCTTCTCAAGAATTTGCATGACTATTCAGATAAGTGCAATCCTAATCAATCCTCTAAAGCTCAAACATACATTCAAGCCAAGATTTTTGCAATATAATCTAATTACCACAACGTATCGCAATTTGAGTTGCATGCTACTTAAGAATTCACAAAACATGTTAATAAGTTCTCAACTCAACCCTTTTTTCATCGTTTTCCAACCTAGGGTTCATGCAACAACTTCACCCCATAGAAATTTCCCACAAAAATCAAGTTCATATAAAAATCTCCCTACCCACAACAATTAGAATAGAAAAACAAGCCAAGAATCAATAATTTAATGCCAAAACTCAAAGCTCATTAGCTTACCCATATGAAATTTATCTACCCATCAAAAAATTATTCAAGAACACATACCTTATTTTTTTGGGAAAGAAAAACTAGAAGAAACTTGCTTGAATCTGAAAGGGAGTCGCAGATTTGCTAAAGAATAAGAAGAATTTGAGAGTGGGGGAAAGGGTTTAATGTAAAGAAATATAGGGGGAATGGGTATGGGGGTCATATATAGGGATTAAATAGGGAAGGGGTCAGGTTATATGGGAAAAATAAGTAAAACCAGTCTTTCTAATGAGATGGGCATAAAAATTCCCTAAGGTCCACGACATCTCTATGTCGCGGACATTTTTGGTTGTGCGCTATAAATTAATAAAATTACCATAAAATAGGAATCAGCTAGGTCCGTGTGGTCCACACATAATTGACTTAGGCCACAATTTCAACTCTGAGTATGAAAAACATACCTGGGCAATTTTTGAGCATGGAAGGACTAGGTCGTGGACCCTTCTTGTCTGTTATCATCCACTTCATTATTATTATTATTTAATTTTTTATTTTGTTTTTCATGTACAAATTCTACTAGCCTAATTATTCAATAAAACAAGATGAAAGTTCAACAATCCTTAAAATTAATGTACAACATCTAAATGACAACTTTTACATCACCTCATTGGTTGCCTCCCGTGTAGAGCCTGATTAATTATAGCGGCATGACTTAACTCTGGCTCTACTCTTTTTCGAGCTCTATCTCTTTCTCTTCATGATCCATATATTATCCAAAATATTTCTTTACTAATTGGACGTTTTCCACAAATGTGGTTGATTTGGTATGATCCCATAATTTCATGGCTCCATGTGAAGACATTCACACTACCTCAAAGGGCATACTCCACTTAGATCTAAGCTTACTTGGAAAGAGATGCAAATAGTAGTTAAAGATAAGTACCTTCTATCCTAGCTCAAATGTGTGAGCGACGATGTGCGTATCATGCCATCACTTTGTCTTCTCCTTATATAGTTTAGCATTCTCATAAGCATGGAGACTAAATTCTTCAAGTTAGTAAAGCTGATCTATGCGCCTCTTGCCTTTGAGCTCTGGATCTAGGTTTGGCTTTTTAATAGCCTAATAAGCTTGGTGCTCTAGCTCTATGATAGATGACATGCTTTTCGAAACACCATATGGTATGTTGAAGTTGTAATAGGTGTCTTGTACGTAGTCTGGTAGGCCCAAAATGCTTTATCTAGCTTAATGGCCTAGTCTTTCTTAGTAGCATTCATGGTCTTTCTAGAGAATTTACTTCAAATCGTATTAGATACTTTGACCTATCCACTTATCTGAGGGTGATATACTGTGGTCACCTTGTGCCTGACACCAAACTTAGCTAACATATTCTTTATAGTTTGATTAATGAAATGCTTACCTCCATCACTGACAGTAGCTCTTGGAGAACCGAAACTTGTGAATATGTGCTTCTTGAGAAAGTGAATTACCATGTTCGCATCATTGGTTGGAAAGGTGATGGATTCAACCCATTTATAAACATAGTCTACCACCACCAGTTTGTAATGATTTCTATATGAGGGTAGGAAGGGACCCATGAAGTCCATGCCCCACACATCAAAGATTTCTACCTCCAAGATATTGTTTAATGGAACTTCATGCCTTCTTGATATTATTCCCAATCTTTGGCATTGATCACAGGTCTTGACAAGCATACATCTTCTAGTCATTTGATCAACACCCTATTTGAACAGGTAAGGTTTATCCCATACATAGAACTTTGCCTCGTACATCAACCTCTTTTTTTGTTGGGAGGTTGCATCTTGTGGGAACACTCCACTCACTCTATAATTGACAACATTAGTATACCATAGTAGTTTAGTAAGTTCCAATGCTAATAATTTCTTATATGGGAATTCTTCTTTTATCAACATCTATTCACTCACATGTGATGAATCCTCCAATCTGGATAGATAATCTGCTATTTGATTTTTGCCACCTTTTCTATCCTTGATCTCTATATCAAATTCTTGTTATAAAAGGATCCATATGATTAGCCTGGGCTTGGTATCCTTTATGTTGAAAAAGTACCTAAGAGTTGCATGGTTAGTATAAATAATAACTTTTGTACCTATCAGGTAAGAGAAGAATTTGTCAAATGCATAGACAAATGCAAGCATCTCCTTTTTTGTGACAGTGTAATTTTGCTGAGCTGAATCAAGAATCTTCTAGCATAGTAGATAGAGTGAAATATCTTCTCCCTCGTTTGCCTAGAACAACTTCTACTACTATATTGCTATCATCACACATAAGCTCAAAGGGTGACTCACAGTCAAGAGTTATCAGGATTAGGGCTTCAGTTAGCCTTTTCTTTAGGAGCTGGAAGGCCTGTAAACACTTATCATCAAACACAAATTTTACCTCTTTCTCTAATAAGCTGCATATGGGTCACTTGGGGAATGTTGCAAATATTGAGGGAAAAGAAATTATTCACTAGATTAAGTAAGTGTGAATTTTGGCGAAGAGAGGTTGCATTTCTTGTCCATGTGGTATCCGGTGATGGGATTAAAGTAGATCCAAAGAAAATGGAGGCAGTTAAGAATTGACCTAGACCATTATCTTCTTCGGACATTAGAAGCTTTTTAGGCTTAGCCGATTACTACAGAAGGTTTGTTAAAGGGTTATCATCTATTTCTTAGCCTTTAACTAAGTTGACACAAAAGAAGGAAAAATTTCAATGGTCTGAAAAATGTGAGAAAAGTTTCCAAATATTGAAGGATCGTCTTACGTCGGCTCCTATTTTGATATTACCCAAAGGTTCGAATGGGTTTGTTATTTATTGTGATGCTTCGCGTGTTGGTTTGGGTTGTGTCTTGATACAACATGGTAAGGTTATAGCCTATGCCTCTAGGCAACTTAAAGTACATGAAAGAAACTATCCAACCCATGATCTTGAACTTGCGACGATTGTGTTTGCTTTGAAAATTTGGCTCCATTCTCTTTATGGGGTGCATGTTGATGTGTTTACCGACTATAAAAGCTTTTAATATATGTTTAGTCAAAGAGACTAGAACCTTAGGCAAAAGAGGTAGCTTGAACTCCTAAAAGACTATGACATGTGCGTATTCTACCATTCGGGTAAGGCAAATATTGTAGCCGACGCTCTTAGTCGGTTGTCTATGGGTAGTGTTGAGCATGTTGAGAAAGGTAAATGGGAATTGGTTAAAGAGGTCCATATATTTGCATGTTTAGGTATGCGTTTGGTTGATTCCAATGATGCAGGTGTTCTTATACATAATGGTTCAGAATAGTCTCTTGCGGCAGACGTTAACACCAAACAAGACAATGATCCAATTTTGGTCGAGTTAAAGAAGTCGGTTGTTCAAAAATACGTTAAGGCTTTCTCCCTAGGAGAAGATGGGGTACTATGTTACCAAGGTCAGTTGTGTGTTTCAAATGTTGATGGAATAAGAGAGTTGATATTGAATGAGGCCCATATATAGCGTATGTATGACCTACCCAGCGGGGTAGAGTCTACCTTGGCAAGTAGATTCCCCTTTTCTTCATTATATGGGGAGACAATGGGATTCCATGTTATAGCTTTCATGGTCTTATTGTCAGTTATGGTTCCTATCCCACATATGCATGATCTCTTAAGTATGCTATGATTTTGAAGTTATGCTTTTAAAATGCTTTGGTTAATATGATTTTCTCATGACTTTACTTGTACGATCTTATCATCTATTTTACTTGACCCTTGCATTCCATAATTTATGTTGCATGCCACACCCTCATACTTAGTACATTCCAATGTACTAATGCATACTTTTTTCCTACATTGTATCATAATGGAGGGGTTGAGGTTGAAGATCATGCTCATCTACGTGGCTAGTTAAGCTTCCCTATTCAGTGGCATTTGTGGTGATTCCTTATTTATCGGGGACTAGTTATTGAGTTAGTTACTATTTTCAAAGACCTTTGCTATATTTCATATTGAGGGTGAGCTAGGGGTATGTCTTAGCCCCCACTAATATTCATGAGTAGAGGCATATAGTTGTATGAATGTTTCGAGTCTATGTTGTCATGTGACATTCGTCATTTTCTATTCATGGTTTACACTCTCTTATGATGTTTCCGCTTTAACTTTACCTTATGAATGCTTATGATATGTACAAGAGTCTTGGTTGGATCCCTTTGGGATTTTAATCGCTGTGTTATAACTAGGCCCTAGGTTGGGTTATGACATAGCCTCTCTACTGAGCACCCTATCACGAATCACCCTCAATTGTGGGTCATCAAGCTGTTTTACCCAAATTTGCTCCATCAAGGAAGACCTAGCCTCTACACAAGCAAGTAACTTGCATAGATCAGAAGCGTCATGATAAAGCATCTGGTTAGCTAAGGACTGAATGTCCGAAGATAAAAGCCACTCCTCAACTGATAAGAATGCCAAACACCCTATACTCACCGCCTTTTAGCTCAAAGCATCTTCTATAACATTTACCTTCCTAGGTAATAGAGAATAGTGACATCATAGTCCTTTAGTAGATCCAACCAGCTACGTGTAAGACCCTAAAAGTCGAAAAGTGGGGAAGCAAAAAGAAATCCTCAAAATTATGATTGGACCCAAGTTTATGAACGTCTCTATGAGCCGTAGAGGTTTCTACAACCTGTAGAAATAAGTCATAGAGGGAGTCTTGGTAGTTGATCATGGAAAACCTCAGAGGAAGGTCCTACAACCCAAGTTGATGACCGTAGTCCCTCAGACGACCCGTAGAAACAAGTCATAAGCTAACATCAGAGGACAACTCCTAGAGGTCCCTCAAAGTCAAGTCTATGAATTGATAGAATGACTCGTAGGAATTATTATGAGTTATAGAAATGGTTCGTAATCAAAGTCCTAAGGTGCTCAAATTTGCAGGTTTTGGAACCCACAGGACAAACCAAGTCTAGGACCCATGGACAAGTTGACGAGTCGTAATAACGACCCATTCTAAAACTCCAGCGACTCGAAAATTAGGCCTTTTCTCAGACCTGCAGGATGAGTTATTTTGAAGACTTTTAAATACTTATACGACCTATAGAAAGGGCCCCGTAGGTCCAAAATCCGAAGTTTAATGAGGGGTAATTATGTATTTTTCAAAGTTTGATTCAATGAACCTAGATACTTTTATGACAAAGTTCAAAGAATATATATATATATATATATATATTCAATTCTTCAAATTCTCCTCCTATTTAATTCATTCTCCTAAAATTTCTATAAGGCAAGAAACCCCATGTCTCACAAGGTTTCTTCTTCAAGCTCAAGCTAGGGTTTCCAGATTTCTTCATGGTGCTTCTTCTATTCTTAGTGAATTCAATCGAACTATGAACCCTAGTTTTGATGAATTGCATTTGGCTGATTCAATTCCATTTTTAGATGTTATCAATGATCATTATATGCATATTTTTATATGACCTATATGATTTTGAGATGAATTATGAATTCCTATGCATAAATCTACTTTCAGGTTATGATTATGAAAGATAAAAATGATTTTATGAGTTGATTATGAGTTCAATGATGTTCAAGTAAAGTTTTCATGATTTAAAATTGTTATTATGATTTTATTATGAAAGTTATGATGATGATAAAAGTTAATATCGAAGATGTTGTTATGGTGTGATAAGTACAATTCTCACACAATCTTGTTAAAGATGGTGATAAGTACAATTCTCACCGAAGTTATGGATTCTTATGAATCACTAAGTTAATGAGCTATTACTAATATGTTTTATAGATGGATTTATAGGCAGTTACTATATTTCCCTATTATGTTATGATCATATTTTATGAGTTTCCGTTAGGATATTGACTAAGAACTGAGAAGACTTCTAGGTGGGGTTTGGTCTGGTAATATAGTTAGTTACCCAAGGGAATCTAAGTAGAAACCCAAAGTCCCAAACTATGTTGCCCATATAGGATTACCTTCATGGTGTAGCTAGTGGATCCACATATAGAACAGTTGAGTTGAGTTGAGGACCATGAGGGAGTATGCCCTGTCAAGGTAGCCTCCCCCTTCTCGATGAGGGGTCCATCAGATTCCATGTAATATTTGTATAGTGTTAGATATTGGTTAAAGGTCCTATCCCACACAAGTTAAATGTCAAGTTACGAGTTTATGATGAAGTTTTATGATATGCATTGACCATGAGTTTAATATATTTTCAAATGCTTTTAAGCTCTAATCATGTTCATTATGATTGGACATGCATGTTATGGCATATTATTTATGTTCCTTTACTTGTTCATGCATGCCTCACATACTTAGTACATTCAAATGTACTAATGCATATTTTGCCTACATTGTCTAGTAATGTAGGGATGGATGATGTTCTTGATTATCCTATTGGTGACTAGAGTTGCCCTAGATTCTCAAGGAGTGGTAAGTCCTTATTATATCTAGGACCTGACTTTTATTCTTGATTTTTACATGACCTTCTTTTATTGTTCAGGTGAGCTAGGATCTTTTTCTAAGCCCCTATCACAAGACTTGACTAGAGGGATGTTTAGACGGCTTATGATGTAGTCTAGTTGGACATCTATGAAGTTGATTTCCCTTAGGCCCTTCCCTTAAGTTGATTTCTTTCACTTACTTTTAATATATTTCTTTAGCTTATGTATGCAATATATGCTTAGATAGATTATGGTTGGGGTCCCTCGTATCCCAATTGCCGTGTCGCGGCTTGGCTCTACTTTAGGTACTGACAAACTTAGTATTAAAGTACAAGGTTTATAAGAGTCCTAGGAAGTCTAACTTGCCGCATTATGTAGAGTCTTATTCATTGGTGTGAAGTGCGCCACATCCATGAATAGGAGGCTACGAAATGTCTTCGAAAATATTTCACTTCTTTCATGGTCTAAGTCATGTAGTAGAGTGGTTATGTCTTTCTGTCTAATGGTTGTTCTTTATAATTTTCAAAATATGCGTCCATGAATGTTGTTGAGGAGGGGCCATAAGCTATAAATGATACTATGAATTTTCAAGTTTCCAATGCTGAGTTTCGAGCGGCCTTTCAAGTACTTGATCAAACCATTACGACTCAAGTTAACCTTGAGGTGGTAGCTCCTGTGAACCTAAATGTGACTATAGCAGTGACAAGAGTTCATGATTTCATGAGGATGAATCCTTTAGAGTTTTAGGGTTTTAAAGTTGACAAGGATCCACAAGAGTTTTTTGATAGTATCCACAAGATTGTGGACATCATGGGGGTTAGCCCGGTTAAGAGGGAGGATTTTTCCACATATCAATTGAAGGGTGTTGCTAAAATTTTGTTTGATCAATGAAAAGGTGAGAGCCTAGAGAGGCATATCTCGTGACTTAGGATGAGTTCAAGGGAGTATTTCTTGATCGCTTTTTTCCATTGGAGTTAAGGGAGGCCAAAGTGCAAGATTTCATCAACCTTAAAGAAGGTGGTCGGAGTGTGGTAGAGTATGCCCTCATGTTTTCTCAATTGTAAAAAATTGCTCCATTCATGGTTGTCGACTAAATATCTCACACGAATAAGTTCGTATTGGGTGTGTCGGACATGGTCTCAAAAAAGTGCAAAACAGTTATGTTGATTTGGGAAATTCACATATATAGACTTATGACCTATGCGGAGCAAGTAACGAGTGAAAAGATAAAGGTAAAGAATAAGGAGTCCAAGAGGCCAAGGACCAATGGTGGTGAATTCTCTCATGCTAAATCTAGAAGTGATGGATGTTTTAGTTTTTGCCAAAGGCACTCCGGCCAATGATCTTCTAATGCCACTAGTCCAAGGTTTGACAATGAAAGAGGCCCAACCCTAAGCCTCAAGGAGGTGGTACTATTGGCCAAGTTACTCCCGCATCCAAGAAGTGTGGTAGGAATCATACGGGTGAATGTCTTTATCATGCTAAGGAATTTAAGGTCAAAGATTCTCGTCCTCAGGGCCAAGTTGCACAAGGTACTCAAGCGTAACCAAAGGGTGGTCAACGCACAATAGATTTTATGCTCTCCATGGTAGGCAAGAGGTGGAGGAGACTCGTGATGTTGTTACCGATATATTACGGGTCTTTCACTATGATGTTTATGGCTTACTTGATCTAGGTGCAAATTTGTCTTTTATTTCCCTTTATATGGCCACGAGGTTTGATGTTAGCCCCAAAATATTGTTAGAGCCTTTTTCAATTTGTACTCCCGTATGTGAGTTGGTTGTGACTAAAAGAGTCTATAAAAGTTGTCCGATTACGGTCTTCCATAAATTTACCCTATGTTATTTAGTTGAGCTTGAGATGACCTATTTTGATGTTATCCTTGGTATGGTTATTGTATATGCATGTTATGCTTCTATTGATTGTAGGACCCGAGTGGTTAAGTTCCAATTTCCAAATGAGCCTATACTAGAATGGAAGGGTAGTGATTCCATGTTCAAAGGTCAATTCATTTCGTTCTTTAAAGCTCAAAAAATAATTTCCAAGAGTTGCATTTATCATCTTGTAAGGGTTAGGGATGAGAATTCCGAATCCTCTACTCTCGAGTCATTCCCCATTTTAAATAAGTTTCAGGATGTATTCCCCGATGACTTACCCGGTATTCCTCTTGAAAGGAAAATTGACTTTGGTATAGATCTTCTTTTGGGTAAACCTATTTCTATTCCTCTTTACCGAATGGCCTAGGCAGAATTAAAAGAGTTGAAGGATCAATTGAAAGATCTATTACACAAAGGTTTCATTAGACCAGGTATATCTCCATGGGGTGCTCCCATTTTTTTTTTGTTAGAAAGAAGGATGGTTAACTACGTATGTGCATTGACTACCAGTAATTGAACAAAGTAAATATCAAGAATAAATACCAAATTCTGATGATAGATGATTTGTTTGTCAATTGGAAGGGGCAAGTAACTTCTCTAAGATTGATCTTTATTCAAGTTATCACCAATTAAGGGAGAGGTAGTATGATATTCCCAAGATGGCATTTCAGACAAGCTGTGGCCATTATGAGTTCCTAGTTATATCATTTGGTTTGACCAATACACCCGCGGATTTTATGGACTTGATTGATTAGGGTGTTCAAACAAAATTTGGACATGTTTATAATTGTGTTTATTGATGATATACTGGTTTACTCTTGAAATGAGGAAGAACATGTAAATCACTTGAGAATTGTGTTGCAAACTCTAAAAGACAAGCAATTATTTGCCAAGTTCGACAAATGTGAGTTTTGGTTAAGGGAGGTGGATTTTCTTGGTCATATTATGTAAGGTGAAAGGATTATGGTTGAACCTAAGAAAACCAATGCGATTATGCAATGTCCTAGACCATTATCTCCTTCGGATATTAGGAGTTTCTTAGGCCTAGCCGTATACTATAGGAGATTTGTGGAAGGATTATCATCGATCTCATCACCTTTGACCAAGTTGACTCAATATAAGGTAAAGTTATAATGGTCGGAAGCTTGTGAAAAGAATTTTCAATAGCTGAAAGATTGCCTTACAACCACTCCTATTTTGACTTTACCAGAAGGGTCCGATGGTTTTATGGTATATTGTGATACCTCAAGGGTTAATATTGGTAATAGCCTATGCCTCTAGGAAAATTAAGAAGAATGAGCAAATTTATCAAACCCATGATCTTGAACTAGCAGGGGTTGTGTTTGCCTTGAAGATTTGGAGACACTACCTTTATGGTGTCCATGTAAATATTGTCACAACCCAACCCCGTAGGCCGCGACTGGGGTCCGATCTGAACCCTCATATACGTGTCTATCAACTGTGGTCAAGTCGAACTGTAATTAACATAACACCATGCAACATAACCCCATTAGGTGATAAGATTTTCATAAACTGATAGACTCTTTCATTTGGATCACATCCTGAATAGGCACGTAAGTCGATTAGGCTGCCATACATATAAACCTTTATAACATTTCATGTAGACCCAGCTGAACAAAACCTACACATACAACCCACATATACACGTCTGTAGACCTCTAAAAATATTAACGACAACATATGGCGAGATAGGGCCTCCGACGTACCCCTGAATAGAAAAAATAGTTTTATACATCAGTGGTCAGTACCAAAACTAGGCTCCGATACAATGGAGCCTCTTTCAGCTGAGCTGAGCAGAATCCTAAGCTGACAGACTTTTAAAACCTGTATCTGTATCTGCGGGGATGAAATGCAACTCCCTTAAGGGGGTCAGTACGACATATGTACTGAGTATGTAAAACATAACATAACACAATTGGAAGTATATCTGAAATAGAGAAGTATGGGGTAAAATATCAAATCAGAAACCTATACCTCGGAAAGTAAAATCATTCATGCTCAAATTTTCACTCTAGCCGGCATTATCGGGGATCCGGTGAATAATATCCGTAGAACCATCACCTCTTTATTACAACACATCATCACATCATCACATATATACATACATACCTGGCCCTCTAGTGAGGGCGCGATGAACAATGTAGTGGAATTGAGCATGAATCCGATAACTGGCCCGAGACTCGGAAAAGAAGTGTTATAGTATACACGAGTAGAGTAGTGGGAAACAAAACACAGTTTAAGTCATTATCTGAGACCTAATGAAGTCATCAAGCGAACCATCACTTGGAGATCCAGGTAGGAAGTACCTAACGTATACCCTCTAAATGTCACTAAGGACTATGTAAAAAGGAGTTTTGGAAATCTTAGACATATACCAGTGTGAAATATCTTATAGAAGTTCGAGCATTAATTTATCTCAGAGTCTTTAGAAAAAAGAAGGTCTTTGTCTAATCAATCACTATACAGTCACAGAAAAGACTCGAGGAATAGGAGTTCATCTACTTTAATAGTCTTAACATCCAGGCGTGATCAAGAGTCCTGAACTCATATGCAGAACCTAAGAATGAAGTTTCACCAAATATTACATCATCCATAGTCTATATCTAAGACATTCCAAAAGAAAGAAGAGATAGTTTTACATACTTATGTCAAAAACATGCGAAGAGAAAGCTTCACATACCTCGTATGGACTTCTCTTAATCACGTCCACGTCGTCTTCCTCCAATCCTATTTGAGATGGAAGAAATGCAAGTATCAACAACCTTAAACTTTTCAACGCCTTCAGTTTCACCTTAGTATTCATGGAACCTATACCCTTGGTCGTCTCTTCGACTAGGTCTTTAATTAGTTAAGGCGTTAACGAAAATTGGGCAGCACCTCCCCTAAAACATGCCCTATCCGAATTTCCAATTAGTTACCTATTCACTACACCAAACCAACAACAACATCCTTCAGATCATATACAAGTAAAACATGGCAACATTACCCAATATAAATCCCAACCAACTCGCTTAAAATTACGATACCAAAATGGGGTTTCTAGTCTTTATTTCGCAAAGTCTTTAATTATAGAAACAAGGGGTCATGTGTATGAAACCAGAAGAAACCATGTCCCATTTAGAATACATTTAGTCCCTGTAACACACCCCCACACACCTGCAATAGCACACCACAAACACAACACTTTACTTTGACGACAATTTAACTTTAACGACACCAATTTAGATTGTCTTCGACGTCAAGCATTTATATGACATTATCACATTTAAAGACACATTAAGGGAGTGTAACACACTCCATAATAACCCCATAAAGTCCAAATTTAAAGGACAAACCTTACCTTACCCGAAATTAGCCAAAACTCGCCAAAACTGCATCTTAGAAACTTTTTGATGTACTGAAATGGGGCGGACTGTTTGTGACACCTCTCCGCTGCCCCAAATTGTAATTTTATGTCATAAAACACAATTATATCACCGCAGGATACCTTAAATAATTAATTCGCGAAAAGAAATCGGGCCTTGCTTTTTTTCTTGCTCAAACCCGTAGCCCTCCTTTCCTGCCTTTCAAGTTTTTCCTTAAACTTTCTCTTGTTTGTTCCAAGTGTAAAGCTGAAGATATGGTTCCGTAGGCATCATAAGATACATATATATATATCTCCACGTGATTAAGGAACATCGTAGGTAAGTAATTCACGGAGAGAAACTTGGAAACTTACCTTAGTTTTCTTGTTGCCGCCATAGTACTCTCTCTTAGTCTTAGGTTTGTTTTTTTCCTTTGTTCAGCTCTTGGCTGAAATTTTGGATAAGGAATGGAATCCTTAGTCACATATTATGCTTATATAGGTGGTATTAGGAGGTGACACGTGTCATCCCCTAAAGGTGACACATGTCCAACCCTTATTGGACCAACGTAACTATGCAACCAATTAGAGGCTGCCATGTATCCTTGATGGGTCCCACCCCCAAGTAGGTGGGTCACCTAATTGACCCCAAGAAGGTGGGTCTCCTTATGACACGTTGAACTTTCCAAGGCGTCCATGTGGCACCTCCTCTTGTTGCCACGTGTCATCCTCTCCTCTTCCTCGTGGGTTCATAATCTCATCTTATTTTAAGAACCCGTGTAATGTATGCTATGTAAGCTTGGTATGTACTCAAGTAGATTAGGTACGTAAGACTTCCAAGTTAGTATCTTAGGTAGGTAAATCGAGTCCTACGACTCGTTACTTGACCTCCAACTCCTTCTGACTTCCCATGACCCTATTTCTAACCTTTCCTCTTACGGGTTATTGCATTCTTCTTTCCTTAGAGTTGTGTGATAATGCAATAAATTATCCGACTCACTTCATACCTTCTAAGAGGCTTAATCGACAGTTTGAGCTCAAGAGTGTGGGGTGTAACATCCTTCCCCCTTTTAAAACATTCATCCACGAATATTGACTTACCTCGTAAGGTTTCACAAGGATTTTAGGGGTTCTATATAACAGTCATTTTTCACTCCATTAGGGGTTTAGAATACCTTTGTATATAGGGAACAAGTACAAATATCTTCTCCATTTCTCTTTAATTTCCCAGGTCATCCATTTTTCGTTTTCATTTTGCCACCATACCTTGACGGAAGTCACGTCCTAGTTCGCTACCTTTTAATTTGCCGATCCAAGATGGCAATAGGTTGTTCTTCATAGGATAATTCCTTTATGAAGTTAACATCATTTATGGGACATACTCTGAGTGGATTACTAATACCCGTATGAAGCATCCCTATCTAATGGACTAGGTATATAATTTCTCAATCAGGTGGTAAGTCTAACTTACAGGCAATGTTGTCCATCTCATGAGCAACTTAATAAGGTCTAATGCATTTCAGGCTATGTTTCCTTTTCTTGCCGAATCTTATTACTCCTTTCCTAGGTAACCCTGCTATGAACACCCAATCATCAGTTTAAACCCTGTCTGTCAATGCCGACTATCTGCATATCACTTCTGCCAACTCTAGGCTGCTAATCAACAACTTGCTTCATCATGTCGGGGCCTTTAGTCTTTGCCCCAATAGGGGGACTTATATACTCTACCATACAACCTCTTGTAGGGGGTCATTTGGATCTGGAATGGTATCCATTCTTGTAGGCGATCTCAATAAGTGGTAGACGGTTGTCCCAGTTAATCTTGAAGACAATGATGTAGGCTCGCAATATATCTTAGAGCATTTTGATAGTGCGCTCAATCTGTCCAACAGCTCAAGGGAAAACTGTGGTCCTAAGACCTACCTATGTTCCCGATCTCTTCTTGGGCCAATCTCCAAACGTTAATCATAATTAAAGTTCTTTTATCTGAGATATTACATGGGGAAACCTCACAGAGTCTTACTACCTCTTTGTTCTATAACTTCACTTAGTTTCAGCTGCATAGGTGGTCTTGATTGAAAGCAAATGGGCTGATTCATTAGCCTACTCATAATAACCCGTATAGCACCCTACTCTCGCAAAGTATTGAATAGGTGCATAATAATGTTGATAATTTGGGAATCCTTAGTCTCGTATAGTCCTTCTCGACTCTTCTAAAAACTTTAACTGGCACTCTACCTTTTGGGTTTTGTTTTTCCATCCTCAGAGTTGGCTTTCATAGTCTTTCTATGATCCATCTATCATTACTTGATATAGTTTCAAAGGAATTTGACATATATGTCTACCATCTTCTGGTAATCAGTTAGTTCCGCTCTTCTTAGTTAAATCATTTCACAATTTTCTTATCCCATCTTTTCCCAGCTTGTAACACTTTAAATACGTTATCTCATGTCATTCTTTACCTTTACAAGAATGCGAGAAGGTATTCAACTTAACCTAAGAGATATCTTAGCATCATCTTGCTAGGTCTCATGTGTTACCCTGCCATTTCTCCCCTTATTCTATAATCGATGTCGGGGTAGATCTTTGGTCCAACCGTGGTCATGTCTTACTTTGCTCATAGTACTAACTCCATTTCGATAGTTTGGCTTAACCTATCTTCGTAGCTTTTGGTGGGGTATCAAAAATATCATAATTGCCTTGTCATAATTAAGCCCCTATTCCTGTTATCATGTACTTACTCACTTAGCCTGACGCTTATATATACATCTCTGTAGGGTGTACAACCGTTCTGATGCAACTTGTAGGAGTTAGACGTAGTTTTTCCATCTCTTGGTTCATTCTACTATTCATATCTCACTCATATTGGGATTTTCTTGTGTCCCATCTTACTATACTTTTTTCTTTTCCCTTAATCACTCTTTACTCTTCTTACCTCCTACCATAAGAGGTTTTCTATTCTTTTTCCTTGGTTATGCATATGTGGCAACATCCTTAGCGACCAACTCTATAGCCATCATTTTGGCTTTTTGTCTAGCATGATGTCATTATCCTCCATAGTGTCTCTTGAGTTATTCGATATCCTTTCATTTCTATGCCCCTTTCTTTTTATATGCACCCACCTTCTAGCATTATGTCATTCAAGGTCTTGTTAAAAACTTCTTAACATTGCCTCACATAGCATTCTGGCTTCCATCGAATTATTGGTGACTTCCAGACCTTCCTAACTTGGTTCAGCAAGGGATCTTATTGAAATTTAAACATCCATCTTGTATATGTTGCCATATCAATTGCCTCTACCTTACCTTTGCAATTTTTCTCATTAACTCCCCCCTTTAGATGGTACTTACACTTTTATCTGCTTATACCTTGCTCTATGTCTCTATGTCCAATCTCAATTTCATACAATCTCCTTCCCCAATCTACTTGATGCCATACCTATCTCCATCTCTCTACATATTTTATAACCTGACTATCCATGTACAAAATCTTGGCTAAATCATGAAGCATCAAGAACCTTTTCATACATAGTGCAACACCTCATCTATTAATCTGTACTTGAGTAATGGGACTCATGGAACAACTTATCCAAGGCCACCTTCTACTTGTCTTCATCCAAGAATTAATTAGCATATGTAGCCGTTCTCATTCTAATTAGGTAGAACTAGTATTCCGACGATAACTGTTCAAGGTTTTCTCGAGGTAGTAGCTTTATCCCTACCTGTATCCTTTGTTTCTTGGGGTGAATGGAAGTTATGCCATTTATTTCTTAAGTTTGCCGTCTTTGTCTTTTTAAGGGTTCCATTATTTTTGGAGCGACGTTGTGTACATGCGTCATTTATTTATACCTTATGCCCCTTGCCCTTATTATGTACCCAACAACGACTTTTGATTTAGTCAACATATACCAAGTGCACCTTACTAGCGATCATAGTTTATCCCTGCATTGTTATACCACACCCTTACATTCGTACTCATATTCCGTTCATGACATCTCTCTAGGATACTTCTATTAGAAGTTCTGTCTCCAATTAGTTGGTGAAGAACTAATAAACTGTTATCATAGAACAATTTCCAACCACCGTTAGAAGAAAACTAGAATCCCTTAAATATCACAGTGCTTCTTAACACTTGACCTGCATGGTCTCCTTTTGAATTTATCCTTGAGTTATGAACAACTTATCTAGTTTACAACTAGCAGTTGGGGCTTGGTACTTTTCAAAATGAGTGAAACTCAATCGCGGGATATCTTACCCTTCAACCTGAGCCCCCTGTTTTTGTTCCTATAGCACAAATACGGTTGGATATACCGTGGTCTGAACTTTCCTACTTAAATAGACTTTTGTTTCTCTGAAATAAAATTCTCCAAGTAAAAAGGGTGCCCCTTATTGACGACCTGAAGGGTACCTCTTACAGCTTTAGTTAAACCTAATAGGGGTACTTGTTATAAATTTCTAATACATCTTAAGAATCTATGTTTCATTCCCTTTTCTTGTTCTGGGAAAATTTTGGCAGAGTTTCCTCTATAATCCTTACTTATCCCATAACCTGCACGCAGAAAATACCAACAATACCTCATAGGGCCAACATATATATATATATATATATATATATATATATATATATATATATATATATATATATATATATATATATATCATATCACAGCCGCACAGGGATTTCAATGTCATCTCATATCGCAGCAACACAGGGCGTTCAATATCAATAATAATATAGAAATAATGGACTTTCCTCATATGTCCAACTTCGAACTGTATCTGTTGCACATCCTGTCTACTTTTCCCATTAGTTGTCCACTTTACATTTCAATTTTTTTACATCAATACCTTACCCAACAGATATCTTTCGTGCATTTACTTTACTTACCTGCATGCTTCTAACATCCCATGTCGTCAATTACTTCCCTCTATTGATGTTGTCCTTCTATTAAGATCTAAGGTTAATATAAGGGATATTCCTATGACTCGGATCTATAGCACAATCTCATATATGAAAAAAAAGTAACATCCTAAATGTCCCATAGCTTCCTATTTATAGATGTGTCATGCAAAACATCGATAATCAAGACTTTACTAGACATTGTCCGTAGACAATCCAAGGATGAACTGCTCTGATACCACTTCTGTCATGACCCAACCCCGTAGGCCACGACTGGGGTCCGATATGAACCCCCGTATACGTGTCTATCAGTTGTGGTCAAGTCGAACTATAATTAACATAACACCATGCAACAGAACCCCATTGGGTGATAACATTTTCATAAACCGGTAGCCTCTTTCATTTGGATCACATCTAGAAAGGGCACGTAAGCTGATGAGGCTGCCATACATATAAACCTTTATAACATTTCATGTAGACCTATCTAAACAAAACCTACACATACAAACCACATATACACGTCTGTATACCTCTACAAATATTAACGACAATATATGGCGGGACAGGTCCCTCAACGTACCCCTGAACAGACAAAACAGTTTTATACATCAGTGGTTAGTACCAAAACTAGGCTCCAATACAATGAAGCCTCTTCCAGCTGAGCTGAGCAGAATCCTAAGCTGATAGACTTCTAAAACCTATATCTATACCTGGGGGCATTAAACATAGCTCCCCCGAGGGGGTCAGTATGACATAACACAACTGGAAGTATATCTGAAATAGAGAAGTAGAGGGTAAGATATCAAATTAGAAACCTATACCTGGGAAAGTAAAATCATTCATGCTCAAATTTGCAATATAGCCGGCCCTATTAGGAATCCGATGAATCATATCCGTAGAACCATAACCTCCTTATTAAAACACATCATTACATCATTACATATATACATACATACCCGGCCCTCTAGTGAGGGTGCGATGAACAATGTAGTGGAATTGAGAACGAATCCGATAACTGGCCTGGGACTTGGAAAAGAAGTGTTACATTATACACGAGTAGAGTAGTGGGAAACAAAATACAGTTTAAATCATTATCTGAGACTCAATGAAGTCATCAAGCGAACCATCACTTGGAGATCCGGGTAGAAAGTATCTGACATATACCTCTAAATGTCACTAAGGACTTATGTAAAAAGGACTTTTGGAAATCTTAGACATATACCATTATGAAATATCTTATAGAAGTTCGAGAATTAATTTATCTCAGAGTCTTTAGAAAAAAGAAGGGCTTTGTCTAATCAATCACTATAAAGTCACAGAGAAGACTCGAGGAATAGGAGTTTATCTACTTTAAGAGTCTTAACATCCAGACGTGGTCAAGAGTCTTGAAGTCATATTCAGAACCTAAGAATGAAGTTTGACCAAAGCTTACATCATCCATTGTCTATATCTAAGACATGCCAAAAGAAAGAATACATAGTTTTACATACTTATGTCAAAAACATGCGAAGAGAAAGCTTCACATACCTCATATGGACTTCTCTTAATCACGTCCACGTCGTCGTCTTCCAATCCTATTTAAGATGGAAACAATGCAAGTATCAACAGCCTAAAACTTTTCAACGCCTTCAGTTGCACCTTAGTAATAATGGAACCTATGCCCTTGGTCGTCTCTTCGACTAGGTCTTTAATTAGTTAAGGCATTAACAAACATTGGGCAGCACCTCCCCTATAACATGCCCTATCCGAATTTCCAATTAGCTCCCTAATCACTACAGTAAATAGACAACAACAACCTGCAGCTCATATACAAGTAAAACATGGCAACATTACCCAATATAAACCCAACCAACTCGCTTAAAATTATGATACCAAAATAGAGTTTCTAGTCTTTATTTCGCAAAGCCTTTAATTATAGAAATGAGGGGCCGTGTGACTGAAAAAGCAGCACCCACATCCCTTTTAGAATAAATTTAGGACCTGCAACACACCCCCACACACCTGCAACAGCACACCACAAACACGACACTTTACTTCGATGACAATTTAACTATAACGACTCCAATTTAGATTTTCTTCGACGTCAAGCATTTCTATGACATTTTCACGTTTACAGCCACCTATAGGGCGTGTAAAACACTACATAACAACCCCATAAAGTCCAAATTTAAAGGAGAAACCTTACCTTAACCTAAATTGGCCAAAACTCATCAAAACTGCATCTTAGAAACTTCTTGATATATTGAAATGGGGCGGACTATTTGTGACACCTCTACTCTGCCCCAAATTGTAATTTTATGTCATAAAAAATCATTATATAACCATGTGATACCTTAAATAATTAATTTATGAAACGAAATCAGGCCTTACTATTTTTCTTGCTCAAACCCGTAGCCCTCCTTTCCTGCCTTTCAAGTTTTTCCTTCAACTTTGTCTTGTTGATTCCTAGTGTAAAGCTGAAGATATAGTTCCGTAGGCATCATAAGATACATATATACATCTCCACGTGATTAAGGAAAAACGTAGATAAGTAATTCATAATGAGAAACTTGGAAACTTACCTTAGTTTCCTTGTTACCGCCATAATACTCTCTTAGGCTTATGTTTCTTTTTTTTCCTTTGTTCAGCCATTGGCTGAAATTTTGGATAAGGAATGGACTCCTTTGTCACATATTATGCATATATAGGTGGGATTAGGAGGTGACACATGTCATCCCCTAAGGGTGACACATGCCCACCCTTATTGGACCAACATAACTATGCAACCAATTAGGGGCTGCCATGTGTCCTTGGTGGAGCCCACCCCCAAGTAGGTGGGTCACCTACTTGACCCCAAGCAGGTGGGTTACCTGCTGCTACATGGCACTTTCCTAGGCTGCTACGTGGCACCTCCTCTTGCTGCCATGAGTCATCCTCTACTCTTCCCCATGGGTTCGTAATATCATCTTATTTTAATAACCCGTGTAATCTATGCTACGGAAGCTTTGTATGTACTCAAGTAGCTTAGGTATGTAAGACTTCCAAGTTAGTAGCTTACGTAGATAAATCGAGTCCTATAACTCGTTACTTGGCCTCCAACTCCTTCAGACTTCCCATGACCTTATTTCAAACCTTCCCGCTCACGGGTTATCACATTCTTCTTTCCTTATAGTTGTGTGATAGTGTAGTAAATTATCCGACTCACTTCATAACTTCTAAGAAGCTTAAGCAACATTCCGAGCTCAAGAGTGTGGGGTGTAACAGATGTGTTCTCCAACCATAAGAGTTTACAATATGTGTTTAAGAAAAAAGATTTGAACATTCGGCAAAGGAGATGGATTGAATTGTTGAAAGACTATGACATGAGTGTTTTATACCATCGGGGAAAAGCTAATATGGTTGCCGATGTACTAAGTAGATTGTCCATGAGTAATATTGCACATTTTGAGAAAGATAAGAAAGAATTGATCAAAGATGTTCATATATTGGCACGTTAGGGGTGTTTTTTTTTATTCTAATGATGGAGGTATTCTTGTGCATAATGGTTTGAAATCATCTCTTGTAGCGGATTTTAAGGCTAAGCAAGACTATGATCTAGTGTTAGTTTAGTTGAAGAAGTCAGTTTCTAAAAAAGCCATTGAGGCTTTCTCCCATGGGGGCGATGGGGTCCTATGTTACCAAGGTCAATTGTGTGTACCTAATGTTGATGGGTTGAGAGAGTTAATATTAAATAAGGCCCATAGTTCCCCACATTTGATTCATCCGGGTTCCACCAAGATGTATCATGATTTGAGGGAAATGTATTAGTGGAATGACATGAAGAAGGAGATAGCAGAGTTTATAGCTAAGTGTCCAAATTGCCAATAAGTTAAAGTTGAGCATCAAAGGCCGGGAGGTCTATCCCAAGACATTGAAATTCCTACTTAGAAGTGAGAAGATGTGAACATGGACTTTGTAATGGGTTTTCCTTATAATAAGAAGTTACATGATTCCATTTGGGTTGTTGTAGATCGGATGAATTAGTCGGCTTATTCTCTACCAGTTAAAACTTCATATGGTGCCAAAGATTATGCTTAGTTATATGTTCGTGAGTTCGTAAAACTGCATGATGTGCCCTTGTCCATCATATCGGATCGAGGTACATAATTCACTTCAAACTTTTTAAAGTTGTTTCGAAAGGATCTTGGTACAAAGGTTAAGTTAAGTACCGCCTTTCATCATCAAACCAACGGTCAAGCCAAAAAAATGATCCAAACTTTAAAAGATATGTTGAGGGCGTGTGTTATTGATTTTAAAGAAAGTTAGGATGAACATTTTCCATTGATTGAGTTTTTCTATAATAATAGTTATCACTCTAGCCTCCAAATGGCTCCTTTTGAAGCATTGTATGGGAGAAGATGTAGGTTCCCTGGTGGGATGGTTTGAAGTAGGTGAGTTGACCTTGATTGGTCCCGATTTGGTGATAGATGCTATGGAAAAGATAAGACTCATAAGGTAGAGATTGAAGACGGCCCAAAGTCTTCAGAAGAGCTATTCTAATGTTAGAAAAAGGGACCTTGAATTTGAGGTGGATGACTTGGTCTATTTGAAGGTTTTACCCATGAAAGGTGTAATGCATTTTGGTAAGAAAGGGAAATTGAGCCCTAGGTACGTTGGACCTTATAAGATATTGAGACGTGTTGTCAAGGTGTTTTATGAGTTAGATTTTCAACTTGAGTTGGCCATGGTACACTCGGTGTTTCATGTATTTATTTTGAGAATGTTCATGGGTGATCCAAACTCTATTGTGCCACTCGAGGATTTAAATATTGCAGAGAATTTGACTTACGAAGAGGTTCTAGTGAAAATCTTAGACCGACAGGTTAAGAAGTTAAGGAAAAAAGAAGTTGTGTCCATCAAAATGTTATGAAGGAATCAACAAGTAGAAAGTTCTACTTGAGAGGCGGAGGCGGATATAATTAAATGATACTTGTACCTTTTTCCCTCTACTCAAGCCTAAATTACTAAGTTGTCCTTATTCGAAGTTAATTGAACTGTTACGTATTCAGTTCCTCCTATATCATTCATATGCATGCATGTTCATGAAAATTTGATTTTTAAAGTCATGATTCTATTTTAAGTTGAAAGTTTTCATGTTCCATGCCTTTTAAGGTGTCATCATGTTCATGTTGGGTTGCTAGTTCTCTTTCTGTGTCGTCCCTATGATAAGTAAATCTTATTCGAGGATGAATGTTCATAAGGGAGAGATATTGTAAAACCCCAGAAGTCAGAAAGTTGGGAACCAAAAAGAAATCCTTAAAAATTATGACTGGACCCAAGTTTACGAACGTCTCTACGAGCCGTAGAGGTTTATATGACCCATAGAAAGAAGTCGTAGAGGGAATCTTGGTAGTTGATCATGGAAAACCTCAGAGGAAAGTCCTACGACCCAATTTGATGATCCTTAGTCCCTCAAACGATGCATAAAAGTAAGTCGTAAGACAACATCAGAGTCCAACTCCTAGAGGTTCCTCATGGTCAACTCTAGGACCTGCAGGACGGACCAAGTCTACAACCCGTAGACAAGTTGATGAGTCATAATAACTACCTGTTCTAAAACATCAGAGACTCAAAAATTAGGTTTTATTAGACCTACAGGATAAGTCATTTTGATAATTTGTCAATACTTATTACGACCCATAGAAAGGGCCCATAGGTCAAAAATCCAAAGTTTAATAAGGGGTCATTGTGTCTTTTTCCAAAGTTCAGTTCAATCAACCTAGACACTTTTATGGCCAAGTTCAAATCCTATATATATTCCATACTTCAAATTCCCCTCCTATTCAATTCAATATCTTAAAATTTCTCTAAGGAAAGAACTCCCAAGTCTCAGAAGGTTTCTTCTTGAAGCTCAAGCTAGGGTTTCCAGATTTCTTCAAGGTTCTCTTCAATTCTTAGTGAATTCAATCGAGGTATGTGAGAATTGATTCATGGGTTCCTTGCACCCATGTAGTCTCAAGGTTTTTTAAAAGTTTCTTTCAATTTCAATTGAACTATGAACCCTAGTTTGGATGAATTACATTGGGCAAATTCAATTCCACTTTTAGATATTATCAATGATCATTATATGCATATTTTGATATGCATTGCATGATTTTGAGATGAATTATAAATTCCCATGTATACATCTACTTTTGAGTTATGATTATGAAAGTTAAAGATGATTTAATGAGTTGATTATGAGTTTAATGATCTTAAGTAAAGTTTTCATCATTTTACAGTTGATATTATAATTTTACGATGAAATTTATGATGATGATAAAAGTTAAGATCAAAGATGTTATTATGGTCTGATAAGTATAATTCTCACACAATCATGTTAAACATGGTGATAAGTACAATTCTCACCGAAGTTATGGATTCTTATGAATCACTAAGTTAATGAACTACTACTAATCTATTTTATAGATGGATTGATAGGCAGTTACTATCTTTACCTATTATGTTATGATCATGTTTTATGAGTTTCCGTTGGGATATTGAATAAGCACTGAGAAGACTTCTAGATGGGGTTCGGTTGGGTAATGTAGTAGTTACCCAATGGAATCCAAGTAACAACTTAAAGTCCCAAACTACGTTGCCTACATAGGATTCCTTTCATGGCATAGCTAGTCAATCCACATATAGAACAATTGAGTTGAGTTGAGTTCCATGACGGAGTATGCCCTGATAATATAGCCTCCCCCTTCTCAATGAGGGTCCTATCAGATTCCATGTCGTAGCTCGCATGGTCTTAGATATTGGTTAAAGGTCCTATTCCACACAATTTAAATGTCAAGTTATGAGTTTATGATAAAGTTTTATGATATGCATTAACCATGAGTTTAATATATTTTCAAATGCTTTTAAGCTCTACTCATGTTCATTATGATTGGACATGCATATTATGGCATATTGTTTATGTTCCTTTACTTGTTCATGCATACCTCACATACTTAGTATATTCAAATGTACTAATACATATTTTTCCTACATTGTCTAGTAATGTAGGGATGGACGATATTCTCGATCATTCTATTCGTGACTAGAGTTGCCCTATATTCTCAAGGAGTGGTGAGTACTCATTCTATCTAGGACCTGACTTTTATTCTCTTTGTTCACTTAAATTTCTTTTATTGTTCAGGTGATCTAGGATCTTTTCCTAAGCCCCCATCATAAGACTAGACTAGAGGAATATTTAGATGGATAATGATGTAGTCCGGTTGAACATCTATGAAGTTCATTTCCCTTAGTCCCTTCCCTTGAGTTGATTTCTTCCGCTTACTTTTAATATTTTTCTTTACATTATGTATGCAATGTATACTAAGATGGATTATGGTTGGGGTCCCTCACATTCGATCACCATGTCATGGCTTGGCCCTAGTTCAAATCGTGGCACTATACTGTCTTAAATTAAGGTCTTTCTGGCTGAAGATGTACTGAACACTACGGTGGTCATTGTATATCTCACAATGGGCTTCATACAAATAATGTCTCCAAATATTCAATGCGAAGACTACCACCACAAACTATAAATCATGTGTGGGGTAGTTCCGCTCATGCACCTTTAGCTGCTTGGAAGTGTATGCAATAAATCTACCCTACTGCATCAAAACACAACCCAAGGTAACACCTAAGGAATCATAATAAACTATAAATCCCTAGCCCTTAACAGGAGGAGTGAGAATCACACCTGAAGTCGACAAGGCCTTGAGCATTAGAAATCTCACCTAACATTCATCAAACCAATGGATGGGAATATTTCTCTGAGTCAATCTGATCAAAGGAATTGCAATAGAAGAGAACCCCTCAAAAAACTGTCTGTAATACCCTGCCAATTCGACAAACTATGAACATCGATAGGAGAAACGGGCTTATCCCAATCATGAACTAGTTCTATCTTCACCGGGTCTACCATAATCATATCCTTGGACACCACATGCCCTAACAATGCCACAAACTCAAGCAAAAATTCACAATTAGTCAATTTGGCATACAACTGCTGATCTTGCAAGGTTTGAAGTACTATTCTTAGGTGCTGCTTATGCTGCTCTCTATTCTTGGAGTATACTAGGATGTCATCAATGAATATAATAATGAATGAGTCTAAGTAGGGTCTGAACACAGTTCATCAAATCTATGAATGTTGCGGGTGCATTAGTCAACCCAAAATACATAACTAGGAACTCATAGTAGATGTATTGAGTCCTAAAACCAGTCTTAGGGATGTCTACCTACCTAATCTTCAATGGGTGATACCCTGATCCAAAGTCTATCTTTGAGAACATTACTGGAACTGATCAAATATGTCATCAATACATAGCATCATGTACCTATTTTTTGATTGTCACCTTGTTTAGCTGTCTGTAATCAATACACGTACACAAGGTACCATTCTTCTTCACAAATAGAATAGGAGCACCCAAGGGAGAAATACTGGGCCTGATAAACTCCTTACCCACGAGCTCCTAGAGCTATACCTTAAGCTCCCACTACTCAATAGAAGCCATCTGGTCTGGTGGAATAGAGAATGGCTATGTACCCAACTCAACATCAATGCCAAAGTTAATATCATGCTTAGGAGGAAGAACATGTAGACTAGTAGGAAAGACATCAGGGAACTCTCGAACCACCAGAATAGAATCAACAGAAGGAGTGTCAGCACTAGTGTCATAGACAAAATCAAGCTAGCTAGACAACCCTTTCCTACTGATCGCTGAGCCCTTAGGAAGGAAATCACACCACACAGCACATTACTTGCTACACCTGTCCATATGATCAGAGGAATACCAAGCATACACAAGGTAATGGTCTTGGAGAAGTAATCCAAAACCGCGTGATGAGTAAACAACCAATACATGCCTAGAATCAAGTCAAAGTCTATAATATCTAGGAAAATAAAATCCGCTCTAGTATCATACCCCAAGATAGTCACCATAAAAATCAATACACTCAATCCACTACTAAAGAATTACTTACGAGGGTAGATACACATATAGACACAAATAATAGATCACACAAAACATCCCAATGAGAAGCATAATGAATAAACACATATGAGTAAGTGGATGCTAGATCAATAAATCAAGGGCAAGCTGATGAAAGACGATGATCATACCTATGATGATGGCATATGATGTATCTGCCTTCGGCCTACCCAAAAATACATACATATGGAGATGTCCACCTCTACCGTGTGTCTGAACTACTAGGGGACCACCCCTAGTACCATAAGAATCACCTATGCCACCCTGTACACCCTTTTTGGGAGATGAAATAGGCCTTAGGGGCCTAAACCTATTGACCTTATGAACCCCACTGACTTTGGCATTTATGATGGCTAATTGTAGGGAACTCCTTGGGAAAATTACCTATCATACCACACTCATAGCATGATCCTCTAAATGAAACCTCTTATGATGTCCCAACTGAACCTGAATGACCACCACAACCTGAATACCCAGAAGTCTGACCCCGAGAAGACTAACCTAAAGTTTGCAGTGGATAACCCATACCAACAAAAACCCTACCATGTGTCCGGTATCCATTGAATAGTGCAGGAATTATCCACAATCTATAAAAATAAACAGATCGATGAAACCATCTTCTCTCTAGCATAAATCAAAGGAACAAATAACCCTTTGACAAATCGGTGCACATGCTCATCCTCTGTTAGAATAATCATGGTGAAATAACTGAATAACTTATAGAATAGAGACTTATACTTTGTGACCATCATCGATCCCTGCACTAGTACTGTGAACTCATCCCTCAATCTCTCTCGCACCATGTGGGGCATATACTTCTCTAAGAGGGCCTTTAGAGAACTGGGTCCATGTCATCGATGGAAATCCCATAGGTCTGCAGCTAAGATAGGACCTCCACCACTACTTTGATGTTCTATCCAATTGGAAATGAGTGTAATTGACCCTGTTGGATTCACCAATCCGAGGTTATGCAACCTCTCATGGAAGCTGACAAAACATTAATGGAATCCTTTCCCAAAATACCTGAGAACCTAGGAGAACCTAATCTAATAAACCTTCCCAATAGAGAACTCCTTTGGAGTAATAACCAGCCTGGCTTCTATGTGCTGAGCAACTATAAGAACAGGCTGAATCATTTGATGGGGAGCTGTAGTAGTAGACTGTAGAACTGGGGTCTTCTCATACTATGCCCTTTCCTAGGCTGAAGTTTGTGCCTTCTCTTGAACCAGGGGTCTAGTTGAAGTGCTAGGAAGATTCCCTGCTCGAGATATACCCTCTATGAAATTGAGGATCCAATATAGAGTATCTTGTAACACTAGTGCGGCCTTGAATCCAAGTGGGGGCCAGAATGGATCTACCTCAATCGGCTGATGCTTAAACTACTCAACCTCTATATCAGGCTCAAACACTAGTGCTATAGCCTTAGGTCTACCCCAACCTCTATGTCGACCTTGACCTCTGCCCCAAGAAGGTGCTCTATCTGTAGGCATAGGAAGTCCTTGCCTGGCTATAGTAAATCTAATCCTCGGTATTTGAGAAAGAAAGAAATAAATAAGATTTAGATATTTCTACCATAATCATCGCACAATCAGATATAAGAATAGTGACTTTATTCCTAACAATGTCTTATAGCCTCCCAAAGATTGGTGTAAGACCTAAAAGCCAGAAAGTTAGAATCAAGAGAAAATCCTCAAATATTGACTGACCTTAGAGTTTATGAGTGCCTTTACTACTCATAGTCATCTCTACGACATATAGGGATGAGTCATAGAGGAAGCCCTTGAACCTGTTTAAGAAGAAACCTTAGGACTTGCCCTATGAATTAACATGATGAGTTATAAGCTTGATGATGACTCATACCCTTGAGAATTAGAGAGGGTTCAGAGCCCAGGAGACCTGCATGTTTTCAAACCCGCAGGATGTATAAAGTTTATGACTCATAAATAAGACTATGAGTCGTAACAATGACTTGTAAGAAATTATCAAAGAGTCTCAATTTGGCAGATTTTAAGGCCTATAGGATGAGTAATTTTGACAACTCTTAATCACTTTGATGAGTCATAACCATGAATCGTAGACACAACTTCAAAGGCTCCTAAAAATCTCAAAAATTTAGGACCTACATGACGACTCAAGTTTATGAGTCGCAGACTTGGGAATGAGTCATAGATTTGGGGACAAGTCGTACAAGTTGACTCATAAGTCCAAATCGAGTTTAATGAAGGGCAATTTTATCTTTTTCCAAAGTTCGATTCAATGTATCTTGATACATTTATGTCTAAGTTCAAGCATATAATTGCCCATCCCTTCAAAATTCCATTTATTTTATTTCATTCACCTAAATTCTCCCATGACAAGATCACAAATTCTCTCAAGCTCCACTCAGAATTTCAAGTTAGGGTTTCAAGTTCATCAAGGTTTCTCTTCAATTCTAAGTTGATTTCACAAAGGTATGTGGGGATTGATCTATGGTTTTCTATCATACATTGATTCCCAAGGTTTAATCAAGGTTTCTCTTCAATTCTAAGTTGATTTCACCAAGGTATGTGGGGATTGATCTATGGTTTTCTATCATCCATTGATTCCCAAGGTTTCATCAAAGTTTCCTTCAATTTTCAAATTGTCTATTAATCCTAGTTTTGAGGAATTGCATTGGGCTATTTCAATTTCATTTTTAATTATTATCAATAATTATTCTAAGCATATTTTTATATGAATTGCATGATTTCAAGTTGAATTATGAATGCCCATGCATAAAGTTTTTTTCAATCATGATTTTGAAGTTTAAAGATTATTTTATATTAGTGTAATTATGAGTTCAATGATTTTGCAAAGAAAGCTTTTATGAATGAAGTTGCGATTGATGATTGAATGATGAAAGTCATAATGATAATAAATTATGATCCAAGATAGTTATAATGGTGTGATAAGTATAATTCTCACACAATCATATTGAAGATAGTGATAATGACAATTCTCACCGAAGTTTATAGATTCTTATAAATCACTAAAGATAATGAGCTACATGTTATGTTTTATAAAAGATGGATTGATAGGTAGTTACTATCATTTCCTATAATCCTTATGATTATATTTTAATGAATTCCATTGGGATATTGACTTAGCACCGAGAGGACTTCTAGGTGGGGTTTGGTTCGATTATGTAGTTAGTTACCCAAGGAAATCCTAGTAGCAATCTAAAGTCCCAAACTACGTTGTCCACGTAGGTTGCCTTTATGAACTAGCTAGTGGATCCATATATAGCTCACCAAGTTAAAGTTGTTTCTCATGGAGTCTACCTTGGCATGTAGCCACTCTCTTCTTGATGTGGGAGTTACATACGATTCCATGTTATAGCTCACACGGTTTTAAGATGTCAGTTAAAGGTCTTGTCCTACATACATTGAATATAAAGATACGAGATGTACTATGAAGTTTTAGGATGCATTGACCATAAGTTCTCATATGTTTTCAAATACTTTTAAGCCTTACTCATGTTTATTATGATTGGTCATGCATCCTATGTCATATTGGTCATGTCCGATTACTTGTTCCTAAAAACCTGACATACTTAGTACCTTCTACGTACTAACACATATTTTGCCTATATTATCTCATAATATAGGGATGAACGATACTCATGCTCCTCATATTCGTGGCTAGAGTTTCTTAGTTCTCAAGAGTTGGCGAGTCCTCATTCATTGAGGACATGATTCTTCTTTTATATTGTTATATTGACTTTCTCTTTTGATTTGCGTGTGCTAGGAGCTTGTCCTAAGCCCCTATAAAAGTCTAGTATAGACGCATGTTTAGATATTTAGGTTGATATAAGTCCATTTTGGACATTGATTTATGTATTTCTATATCACGACCCAACCCCGTAGGCTGCGAGTGGGGTCAGACCTAGACCCCCTATATATATATCTATCAGCTGTGGTCACGTCGGATTTTAAACATGCAATACATATAAATCAAGTGTAGTCAAACCAGACTACAACAATATGATATGTATATGAGAATCCCCATGGGTCATAACATTCTGTATATCTGTAGCCTCTTTCATTTGTATCATCTCATGAAAGAGCACGCAAGCCGACCAGGCTGCCATAACATAACAACACATACAATATATCATGTAGACCCAGCTAAACCAAACTGACATATACAACCCATATATAGATGTCTGTAGACATCAAACAATATTAATGACAATATATAGCAGGATAGGAACCCCGTCGTACCCCTGAATAATAAAACAATACTACATATCAACGGCTAGTGCCAACAACTAGGCTTCGATATAATGGAGCCACTTCCAGCTAAGCTGAGCGGAATCTTAAGCTGACGGACTCCCAAAACCTGTATCTATACCTGCAAGCATGAAATGCAGCCCCCCTAAGAAAAGGGGGTCAGTAAGATATATGTACTCAATATTTAAAATATAACATAATACAATTGGACGTATATCCAAAATAAAGAAGGAGGGGAACAAATTATCAAATTAGAAGCCTGTACCTGTACTCTGTGAATTACAAAAGCATGCATGCTCATATCATACCATATAGCCAGCCCTTTCAGGGTTCTGGTGAATCATATCTGTAAAACCATCATGGCCCTAGTGCCATCACCACCATATTACAAGACATCATCATATATATACCTACGTACCTGACCCTCTAGTGAGGGAGCGGTGAAAAATGCAGTGAATTGTGTACGATTACTATTCCTGGCCCGGGCGCGATGAAAGAAGTGTTACAGTATACACAAGTAGAGTAGTGAGAAACAAAACAGAGTTTAAATCATTAACAGAGACTCAATGAAGTCATCAGGTGAATCATCCCTGGAGATTAGGGGCAGAAAGTATGTGACGTATATCCTATAAATGTCACTAAGGACTATGTAAAAGGGAGTTTCAGAAATCTTAGACATATATCAGTATGAAATATCTTATAGCAGTCCGAGCATTGGTTGTCTCATAGCCTTTTTTTTTTACAAAAAAAACTTAGTCCAATTAATTATTATACAATCATATAGAAGACTCGAGGAGTAGGAGTTTAATTACTTTAAAAGTCTTAACATCCAGAAGTGATCAAGAATTTTGAAGACTTATTCAGAACCTAAGAGTGAAGTTTCCCCGAAGCTTTCATCATCCATATACTACATCTAAGACATGTCAAAAAGGAGGAGAAAAGATAGGCTTTACATACCTATGTCAAAACCATGCCAAGAGAGAGCTTCACATACCTCTTATGAGTTACTCTTTATCCCGTTCGCCTCGTCGTCATTTGAGCCTATTCCACATGAAAGTAATACGAATATCAACCACTCTTAGCTTTCCAGCATCTTAGGTTGCACCTTAGTAACATGGAATTTATTTCCTTGTTCGTCTCCTCGACTAGTTCCTTAATTAGTTAAGGTGTTAACGAAAATTGGGCAGCACCTCCCCTATAATATGCCCTATCCAAATTTCCAATTACATCCCTAATCACTACATCCAACCAACAAAAACGAACTCAGCATATGTTTAAGCAATTCACATCAACAATATACAACATAGACTTAAAACGACTTGCTCAAAACTATGATAACAAAAGAGGGTCTCTAGTCTTTGTTTCGCAACATCTTTACTTATATGAAATGAGGGGTCGCTTGGATGAAAAAGCAGCACCCACACCCATTTTAGAACACATTTATTCCCTGCAAACAACCCACACGCACCTACAATAGCTCACCACAAGCACAACACTTCACTTCGATGACAATTCAACTATAACGACGACAATTTGGATTAGCTCCAATGTCAAGCATTCCTATACAAATTTTAAGTTTACATCCACATAAAAGGAGTATAATACACTCCATAACAACACCATAAATTTCAAATTTAAAGGAGAAACCTTACCTTACTTGAAATTGGCCAAAACTGCCAAATTGCAACACAGAACTTCTTCAAACGTGCTGAAATTGAGCAGGCTGTTTGTGTTATTTCTCCGCTGCCCCAAATTGGAATTTTTTTGTTATAAAGAATAATTATATAAATTTGGGACACCTCAAATAATTAATTCACGGAATGAAACTTGAAGGCTTACCTTGTCAGCCCCCAAACCCGTAGCTCCTCTTCTTGCCGTCCAACATTTTTCTCTTTTTCTTTCTTACTTTTCTAGGCGTAAAGCTGAAGAAATAATTCTATAGACATCGTAAGATATATATACATCTCTATGTTGTTGAGGAACACCATAGATAATTAATTCATGGTGAAAAATTGAAGAACTTACCTTTAATTTCTCAAAACCATGGCTGCCTTTCTTTTTCTTCCAACGTTTTCTCTCCTTTTGTTCTTCACATTTTTTTCCTTTATTTTGGCTGAAGGTTTGGATGAGTAATGATACTAAGAGTCACTTAATACATATATACATACCTCTTTAGAAGGTGACACGTGGCAACCTCCTAGGGTACCACCTCAACCCATGTGGCCAATCACATGCTGCCATGTGGCAGTGGGGTCCATCCGAAGTTGCTGCATCACCTTCTTGACCCTAAGTAGGTGCATCACCTGCTTTTCCAAGTAGGTGCATCACCTACTTGCTTCGAGTAGGCACGTTGTTTCCTTATTTCTCTTTCGTGAGCTCGTAATGTCATATTACTTCAAGAGTCTATGCTCTCCTTGCTAATTAAGCTCGATATGTACTAAAGTAGCTTAAGTGTGTAGGACTTCTAAGTTAGTAGCTTACGTAGGTAAGTCGAGTCCTACGACTCCTTATTTGGCCTCCCACTTCTTCCGACTTCTCATAACCCTATTTCTAACCTTCTCTACTATGGGGTATCACATTCTCCCTTCCTTGGAGTTGTTTTATGGCGTTGTAGATTATCCGTCTCACATAGTAACTACTAAGAAGCTTAAGAGACATTCCAAGCTCCAGAGTGTGGGGTGTAACATCCTTCCCCCCTTTAGAACATTCATCTCCGAATGTTAAATAAAACTTCCCTCAAGACCTTATACCAATTGTAGGGAGATTGTTTTCAATTGCGATCACACATATTTTCATCAAAGTAATTAATATACAAGTTTCAGGAGTTGGGGTTACCTGTAGACATCGGGAATGGGTATGAATACTTATGATTTATGTCCTCTTTAATTTCTCAGGTCATCCTCTTTTCTGGTTTTGGTTTTGCCATAGTATCTTGACGGAAGGCATATCGGTTTTGCACGTTGTATCGAATTAAACCACATGCTCCACCGCTTGTGCAGGCCCCCATCAATTCCTTTGAGTTTCGGTCTTGCGACCGTACTTCCCAGTCAGCGCATAGCGAATGAAAAAAGCGTTCATCCTGGATTCTCTTCCTCAAGAAAAATGTCTATCAATTGATCCCTATGGTCAAAGTCTCCACTTTTCACGCCCCTCTACAGTCTACAATCTTCCAGTTTGCCAATCTAAGATGACGATAGGTTATTCCTTACAGGATTCCATTTCCTGGACATCATCTATGAAACATAACCTGGGTGGATCGGCAGTACCCTTGCGAAGCATCCCTATCTGATGGACTTGGCGTATAGTTTCCAAATAAGGTGGTAAGCTCAACTTACCAGCCACTTTGCCCACCTGACGAGTAACTTGATACAGTCTAATATATTTTGGGCTAAGTTTCCTTTTCTCGCTGAATCTTATTACTCCCTTCCTGGGTGACCCTATTACGAACACCTAATCATCAATTTGAATTCTGATTGTCGGTGTCGATTATCTATATATCCTTTTTTTGACTCAGGGCTGCTAATCCTTAGCTTGCTTAATTATGTTAGGGACTTTTATCTTAGTCTCTCTAAGATCGCCCCATCCAATAGGGGACTTACACGTCTTGCTCGACCAGTCTTGTATGGGGCCATTGAGATACTGGAGTAGTAGTTATTATGGTGGGCAACTTGATAAGTGATAGATAATCATCCCAGCTATTTTCCAGGTTAACAATACAAGCTCATGACATATTTTCTAGCGTTTAAGTGGTACACTTTAGCCTGTTCATCAGGTTTAAGGGTAAAGTAGTGTACGAAGACTTATCCGTCTTCCCAGTTTCTTTGCGGACTAATCCTCAGTAGTTAATTGTAACTTGGGCTCCTTCGTCTAGAATAATAGCTATGGAGACTCCGTAAGGTTCTATCCCTCTTTTACCTTATAATTTTACCCCTTCTCGGCTAAGTAAGTAGCCTTTGATTGAAGGAGCATGGGCTAATATCGTTAATATCTAGGTAACATTCCCTCCAAAGTCATCTGTCGATGGAGTGCTAAGTGAGTCTTGTAGCCCTGGCCATATTGTGGAATTTTCGACCTCATGTATTACTTCCTGTCTTCCGTAAATTACATAAACTGGTACCCTTACCTTTTGGGTTTTGCTTTTTTGCCCTCAAAGTTGGCTGCCAAGTGGTGTCAAAATTCCCTCGCCCACTGGCCCATATAGCCATTTTGTGGGTTGCCTCTTATTAACTAGTACTATGTTGAAGAACTGTGGCATTAGAGTGTGTCGTTAGTTAGCAATTAGCTAATCCTTCTTGTCTTTCTTAAGTACTTTTGACAATACCCTCAACATAACTTATAGTACTCCAGGTACATAATCTCATGTCGTTTCTCTACCGCTAGTTCAGATTCTTCCATCTTGCGCAACCACACCCGCACTATCACACTAAATTCCACCAGAATTTAGAAGTTAAGCGTGCTTAGAAGAGAGAAATATTGGGATAGGTGACCAATTTGGGAAGTCCTCATGTCGCGTTTAATGTTAATCCTTTCAATACTGTGTGGGGCACTTAACTTAGCCCACGGTTTATCTTAGCGTCGTCTCACCAGTCTTTATGTGTTGCCTTGCCCTTTCCTCTGTTAACTTGCAACCGGTATAGGGGTAGATCTTTAGTTCCACTACGACCATATCTTTTTTTGGTCATTTTGATTTAACTCCTCCTATTGTGTTCACCCTTTTTGTATGCACCTATTCATTAGGGTTGGCTACCGAGTAGCGCTAAAGTGCATTCATATAGTGACCTCTAGAGCCACTTTGAGTTTTGTCCATCCTTAGCTGGCATAGTTTTAAAGGAATTTTGACATATAAGCTTGCCAATCCTATTGTAACCAGCTAGTCCTGTCCATCTTATTTAAACTATTTTACAATTTTTCCTTACCCCCGTTTGTAACCTTTTTGACATATTCTCATTTCATTCTTTACCTTTACGAGAATATGAGAGAGTGCAAGAAATACCTTGTCGCATTTTTTTCTATTTCCTTATTTACTACTTCCTCATCTTATCTCCTACCATAGGAGTCTTGCTATTTCTTTTCCTTGGTTATTTATCTATCACAACATCATTTGCGACCAACTCTACAGCCAATATCTGGCTTTTGATCTAGCATGCTGTCATTATCTTTCATAGTGTCCCTTGAGTTATTTGATATCCTTTCATTGGTATAATCTTTTACTTTTATACGTGCCCACCTTCTAGTATTATATCGTTCAGGGTCTCGTCAAAACGTCTTAACGCTGTCTTACATACCATTCTGACTTCTATCAAATTACTAGTGGCTTCGAGATCTTTTTAATTTTGGTTTAGCAAGGGATCTTATTGTAGTTTAAATATCCGTCTCAAGTATGTTTCCCTATCAATTGTCTACATCTTACCCTTATAGTTCTCTCACTTGCTTCCCCCCTTTAGAGGGTATTATACTTTTACCTGCTTATACCTTACTCTATCTCTCTATGTCCAGTCTCAAATTCGTTTGGTTTCCTTCCCCCAGTCTACTTAGTACTGCATCATATCCCCGTTTTTCATACATTTTATAACCTGATTATCCACGTACAAAACCTTGGTTAAATCACAAAGGGACTACAACCTTCCCATACATAGTGCGACATCTTCTCTATTAATCTGTACTTAAGTAACGGGACCCATAGAACAACTTGCCCAATGACACATTCTAGTTATCCTTATAAAAGTTAATATACACTTGTAGCCATTCTAAATTTTCTTTTAACTAGGCAAAATTTGTATTCCGACATTCATTATCCAAGGTTCTCTAGGAGTAGTGGCGTTCCCAACCTATATCCTTTGTTTCTTGGGATGAATTGAAGTTGTGCCATTTAGTCCTTAAGTTTGCCGTCTTTGTCTCTTAAGATTTCCATTATTTTTGGGGCGGCATTGTATACACACATTACTCCTTTATACTTTATAGCCCTTACCCTTACTATGTACCCAACACAGGTTTTTAACTTAGTCAACGTATACTAAGTGCGCCTAACTAGTGGTCCTACTTTAATCCTATATAATTGTATCACACCATTCAATTCATACTTATATATCCCCTTTTTAGTTCATACTCAGATTCAATTCCTAACATCTCTTTGAGGTGCTTCTTTCCGAAGCTCTTTCCCCATTTAGTCGGCGGAGAACTATAAACTGTTATCGTAAACTATTTTCCAACCATTGTTGGAAGAAATTAGAATCTCTTAATCATCACAGTACTTCTTTTAATACTTGACCTACCTGGTTTCTTTCTGAGTTTATCCTCGAGTTATGAACAACTTATCTAATTTACAATTAGGAGTTGGGGCTTGGTACTTTCAAAATGAGTGAAGCTCAATTACTAGACATCTTACCTTTCAACCTGAGCTTCTCTTTTTTTCTACAACACAATTACGGCTGGAGATACTGTGGTCTGAACTGTACTGCTCAGACAAACTTTTGTTTATCCATAATAAACTTCCCCGAGTAAAAGTGGTGTCCCTTATCAATGACATAAAGAGTACCTCTTACAGCTTTAATTTAGCATAATATGGGTTCTCGATATCAATTTCCAAGACATGTTATAAAGCTATGTTTTATTCCATTTTTCTTGTTCTAGGAACATTTCTGTAGAGTTTCCTCTATATTTCTTACTTATCCCAAACCTGCACGAAGAAAATACCAACAATGCCTCACAGGGCCAACACATTTATATCCGTATCATATCATAGCCGCATAGGGCTTTCAATATCATCTCATATTATAGCCACATAGGGCTTTCACGTCAATAATAATATAAAAATACTGGACTTACCTCATACGTCCAACTTCAAATTGCATCTGCTGCATTTTCCCATCTACTTTTCCCTTCCGTTTTCGACTTTATATTTCAATCACATGTAAATACCTTACCCAACAGATATCTTCCGTGCCTTCACTTTACCTGCGTCCTCCATAACTTCCCATGTCATCATTTAGTTCCTTCTGTTGATTGCATCCTTCTATTAAGATCCAAGGTTAGTATAAAGAGATTTTCCTATGACTCGGATCTATAGCACGATCTCAGATGTGAAAGAAAAGTAACATCCTAAATGTCTTGTAGCCTCCTGTATATAGATGTGGCGCGCAACACATCAATAATCAAGACTCTACTAGACACGGTCTGCAGACACTCCAAGGAAGAACAGCTCTGATACCACTTCTATTACGACCCAACCTGTAGGCCGCGACTGGGGTCTAACCTGGACACCCTATATACATATCTATCAGCTATGTTCACATCGAATTATAAACATGTAATGCATATAAATCAAGTATAGTCAAGCCGGACTACAACAGCATGATATGTATATGAGAACCCCCATGGGTCATAACATTCTATATATCTGTAGCCTCTTTCATTTGTATTATCTTATGAAAGGGCATCAAGCCGACCAGGCTGCCATAACATAACAACACATACAATATATCATATAGACTCAGCTGAACCAAATTGACATATACAACCCACATATAGATGTTTGCAGACCTCTAACAATATTAATGACAACATATAGTGGTACAGGTCCTCCACCGTACCCCTGAATAACAAAACAATACTACACATCAACAGCCAGTACCAACAACTAGGCTCCGATACAATGGAGCCTCTTCTAGCTGAGTTGAGCGGAATTCTAAGCTGATGGACTCCCAAAACCTGTATCTGTACCTACGGGCATGAAACGCAGCCCCTCCGAGAAAAAAGGGTCAGTACAACATATGTACTGAGTATGTAAAACATACCATAATATAACTGGAGGTATATCCGAAATAAAGAAGCAAAGGAACAAATTATTAAATTAGAAGCCTGTACTTGTACTCTGTGAATTACAAAAGCATGCATGCTCATATCATACCATATAGCCGGTCCTTTCAAGGGTCCGGTGAATCATATCTGTAAAACCATCATAGCCCCAGTGCCATCACCACCTTATTACAAGACATCATCATATATATACATACGTACCCGGCCATCTAGTGAGGGAGAGTTGAAAAATGTAGTGAATTGTGCACAATTATTATTCCCAGCCCGAGTGCAATGAAAGAAGTGTTACAGTATACATGAGTAGAGTAGTGAAAAACAAAACACAATTTAAATCATTAACGGAGACTCAATGAAGTCATCAGGTGAATCATCCCTGGAGATTAGGGCAAAAAGTGTCACGACCCAACCTCATAGGCCGCGACTGGGGTCCAACTTAGACCCCTTTATGCGTATCTATCATCTAACCTTAAGTTGAACCGTGTGTGATGTGATACTATATACAAACCCCAATGGGTCAAAAACTTTTTTTCAGGAACCTGTAGCCTCATTCACCTGTATTATAATAGGAAAGGGCATGCGAGCCAATGAGGCTGCTATACCACGAAAACATTTGTAATACGCCGTATGAGCACAACTGAAACAAACTTACAAATAACCCACATACACATGTCTATAGACCTCTAAGAGTAATAACTGTATCATATGGCGGGACAGGGCCCCTACCGTACCCCTAAATAAATAAACATATATATTAATGACCAACATCAACAGTAAGGCTCTGAAACAGCGGAGCACATCCAACATAGCTGAGTGGAAACCCTAAGCTAGCGGATCTCCAACATGAATATTTGTACCTGCGGGCATGAAACGCAGCCCCCCAGAGAACAGGGGGTCAGTACGACATATGTACTGATTATATAAAGCATAATATATCATTAATGAAACAAAAATTGAAATGGGGATACAAAAAATATGTATAACAGTTAATAGATTACTGTACCTGCAGCTTAGGACATGCAGTCATATACCTTATCATACCCTGTACCTAGACCTCTAGTGAACTCCGTATCATAATCGTTTTATCATAATCACGTGTCGTTATATCATCATGTATATCATTTCATCATGTTGTCGTATACGACATCATATCATCGTATACAATATAATCTCATATGTCATCATAGTATATCCGGTCCACTCTGGGCTCGGAGTCACAAATGTATCCCTATAGTTTCATATGCATGCCTACATAAAGTATCTGGCCCTTTAGTGAGGGATTCGGTGAAAGAGTAGTGTACGTCTATAGAGTACTATCATCATACATTAAAATACACCGAGGAACGTTTGGCCCGATCCATAATTTAAAACAATGCCGAAGAACATATGGCTCAATCCACATTTTCCATTATATCATCATATATATATCCGGCCGAGGATGCGGTGACGAGCATCATCACATACGGCATCATCGTATGCTTCACTTCATCATATATGACACCTCATCCTCGTATACTTCTAGATATATATAGCCGGCCTGGGACTCAGTGAACAAATAGTAAAACTAGGCACGACTGCGTTCCCGGCCCTCTTATGGGACTTGGAGGAAGATTGGTTACAGGATGCTGGAGTAAAGTAGTGAGAAACTATATGCAACTAAGTCATCATTTGAGACTCAATGAAACAGTCAAGTGAATCGTCACCTGAAGATCAGAGTAGTAATCATCTTAAGTATCTTCTAAACATTATTATAGAGCATATCAACTAGAGTTTCAGGAATCGTAGACGTGTATCAAGACAAGGTTAAACAACTTATGGAAGTAGAGACATTTGTCATTGCGGAGACTTTAGGAATAGGAGCTGACATATTCAAGTATTATTCAGCAGATAGGAGACTCGAGGTTAGTTCAACTATTTTAAGAATTCTAATACCAAGTAGTAAATAAAAGTCACAAGTTATACCTGGAGCTTATAACTGGAAATACCTCCACCTCATATCATATGCTATTGCATTTATACTTAAGACCTTCCAAAAGGAAGAACAGACAGGCTCTACATATACTACTATTCATGATCTAGCAGTCTGGAAAGGCAATAACTCAACTATTACAGGAGTTCTAACATCAAAAAGTAAATGAGAGTTTTGACTTATATTCAGTACTTTATTAATGGATTGAATCCCAAATATCACATACATATCATCATAACTTATATCTAATACATGCCAAAAGAAAAGAAAGATAGCTCTACATACTTATTCCAAAAACATGCCAAAGGAAAGCTTCACATACCTGTTATGGGTTAGTCTTTTATGCCGGTCGCCTTGTCGTCCTGTGAACCTAATTGACATGAAATCAATACAAGAATCAACATCCTTGTACCTTTCAGTGGCTTACATTACTTACGAGTATTCATAAAACCTATTTCCTCGTCCGCCTTCTCGACTAGTTCCTTAACTAATTAAGGCGTTAATGAAAATCGGACAGTACCTCCCCTATAATGTGCCCTATCTGAATTACCAATCACATCCCTAATATCTAAATACAACCAACAACATAACCAGCAGCTCGTATATATAAAATATGGCAACATTACACAATATAAACTCCACCCAACTTGCTGAAAATTGTAATTCCAAAATAGGGTTTCTAATCTTTGTTCCGCAAAACCTTTAATTATACGAAACGAGGGGTCATGTGGATGCAACTAGAATCACCCACAAACCTTTTGAAATACATTTAGTCCCTGCAACACATCACCACACACCTACAGCGGCACCCCACAAGCACAACACCCCATTTCGACTACAATTTTACTACGACGACTTCAATTTTGATTGTTTCTATCGTCGAGCATTTACAAGACTTTTTTTATACTTAAAGAAGTATAAAAGGTGTAAAACACACTACATAAAAACCCCATAAACTTAAAATTATAAGGGAAAACCTTACCTTTCCCGAAATTGGCCAAAACACACCAAAACTCGCCTCGGAACCCTTCTTAGCTTGCTGGAAGTTACGTGGACTATTTTCTGTCCATTTTGGCTGCACCAAGCCATGATTTTATACTAATAATACGTCCATATAATCTTGGTATATGTCAGATAATTAATTTACAGAATGAAATCGGGACTTACCTCTTTTTTTCCTCCTAGCCGTCGCTAGTTTCTCTCTAAACTAGGGTTTTGTTCTTGAGTTTTTGCTGAAGTTTAATGGATCAGAACTGAAGTATAAGACACATATACATGTATATATGTGGTCCTAGGAGGTGACACGTGTCATCCCCTAGGGGTGACATGTGTCCAGCCCCTATTGGCCACCGTATCCATGCAATGAAGGAGGGGCTGCCACGTGGCAGTGGGTCCCACCTCACCCAAGAAGGTGGGTCACCTACTTGACCCCAAGCAGGTGGGTCACCTGCTTTCTTGAGGTACTTCCATGTGTCGCTCCTCCATTGGCTGCCACGTGCCGTCTTTTCCCCTTTCTCGTGGGTTCGTAATCTCGTCTTATTTTAGGAGCCTATGTAATCCATGCTACGTAAGCTTGGTATGTCCTTAAGAAACTTAAGTATGTAAGACGTCTAAGTTGGCCTCCAATTTCTTCCGAATTCTTATGACTCTATTTCCAACCTTCTCTACTATGGGGTATCACATTTGTCTTTCCTTAAAGTCATTGGATAGTGTCGTAGCTTATCCATCTAACATGATAATGTCTAAGGAACTTAAAATATATTCCGAGATTGAGAGTGTGTGGTGTAACAAAAAGTGTCTGACGTATACCCTCTAAATGTCACTAAGGACTATGTAAAAGGGAGTTTCAGAAATCTTAGACATATATCAGTATGAAATATCTTATAGCAGTCCGAGCGTTGGTTGTCTCAGAGCATTTTTTTTTTACAAAAACAAAACTTAGTCGAATCAATTGTTATACAGTCATATAGAAGACTCGAGGAGTAGGAGTTTAATTACTTTAAAAGTCTTAACATCCAGAAGTGATCAAGAATCCTGAAGTCATATTCAGAACCTAAGAGTGAAGTTGCCCCAAAGCTTTCATCATCCATAGCCTACATCTAAGACATGCCCAAAAGGAGGAGAAAAGATAGGCTTTACATACCTATGTCAAAAACATGCCAAGAGAGAGCTTCACATACCTCTTATGAGTTACTCTTTATCCCGTTCTCCTCGTCGTCCTTTGAACCTATTCAACATGAAAGTAATACAAATATCAATCACTCTTAGCTTTCCAGCATCTTAGGTTGCACCTTAGTATCATGGAATTTATTTCCTTGTTCGTCTCCTCGACTAGTTCTTTAATTAGTTAAGGTGTTAACGAAAATTGGGCAGCACCTCCCCTATAATATGCCCTATCCAAATTTCCAATTGCATACCTAATCACTAAATACAACCAACAAAAACAACCTGCATCATATGTTTAAGCAATTCACGTCAACAATAGACAACATAAACTCCAAACGACTTGCTCAAAACTATGATACCAAAAGATGGTCTCTAGTCTTTGTTTCGCAACATCTTTACTTATATGAAACGAAGGGTCGCTTGACTGAAAACAGAAGAACCTACACCCCTTTTATAACAAATTTAGTCCCTGCAAACAACCCCCACACACCTGCAACAGCACACCAAAAGCACAACACTTCACTTCGACGACAATTAAACTATAACGACGGCAATTTGGATTGTCTCCAATGTCAAGCATTACTATACCATTTTTACGTTTAAAGCCACAAAAAAGGCATATAATACACTCCATAACAACACAATAAAGTCCAAATTTAAAGGAGAAACCTTACCTTACCCGAAATTGGCCAAAACTGCCAAATTGCAACTCGGAACTTCTCCAAATGTGTAGAAATTGAGCGGGCTGTTTGTGTTACTTATCCGCTGCCCCAAATTGTTTTTTTTTATAAAGAATCATTATATAACCTTGGGGAACCTCAAATAATTAATTAATGGAATGAAACTCGGAGGCTTACCTTGGCAGCCTCCAAACCCGTAGCTCCTCCTCTTGCCCTCCAACATTTTTCTCTTTTTCTTTCTTACTTTTCTAGGCGTAAATCTAAAGAAATAAATCTGTAGACATCGTAAGATACATATATACATCTTGATGTGGTTGAGGAACACCGTAGATAATTAATTCACAGAGAAAAATTGAAGAACTTACCTTTAATTTCTCAAAACCATGGCTGCCTTTCTTTTTCTTCCAACGTTTTCTCTCCTTTTGTTATTCACATGTTTTTCGTTTATTTTGGATGAATATTTGGACGAGAAATGTGACTAAGAGTCACTTAATACATATATACATACCTCTTTAGAAGGTGACACGTGGCAACCTCCTAGGGTGCCACCTCAACCCATGTGGCCAATCACATGCTGCCATGTGGCAGTGGGGTCCATCCCAAGTTGCTGCATCACCTTCTTGACCCTAAGTAGGTGCATCACCTGCTTTTCCAAGTAGGTGCATCACCTACTTGCTTCGAGTAGGCACGTCATTTCCTTATTTCTCTTTCATGAGCTCGTAATCTCATCTTACTTCAAGAGCTTATGCACTCCTTGCTACTTAAGATCGACGTGTACTCAAGTAACTTAAGTGTGTAGGACTTCTAAGTTAGTAACTTATGTAGGTAAGTCGATTCCTACGACTCCTTACTTGGCCTCCAACTTCTTCTGACTTCTCATAACCCTATTTCTAACATTCCCTACTATGGGGTATCACATTCTCCCTTCCTTGGAGTTGTTTAATGGCATTTTAGATTATCCAGCTCACATAGTAACTACTAAGAAGCTTAAGAGACATTCGGAGCTCTAGAGTGTAGGGTGTAACATTCTATTACTTAGACTTACACCTTTGAATTAATTCTTCTGCTTATCTTGTTATGTTCTTTACCTTATGTATGTGATGTATGCTAAAATGGCTTGGTTGGTATCCTTCGGATTCCCGATCGCCGTGTCACATCTAGGCCCTAGGCTTGGATTATGGCAAACTTGGTATCAGAGCACAAGGTTTAGAAGTTTCCTAAGGAGTCTAACATGCTGCATTGAGTAGAGTCTTGTTCATCGGTGTGATACACAAGCTTGGTACGTACTCCAATAGCCTAAGTAGAGTCTCATCTTATTTTAAGAGCCTATGTAACCCATGATACACAAGCTTGGTACGTACTCCAATAGCCTAAGTATGCAAGACTTCCAAGTTAATAGCTTACGTAGGTAAATTGAGTCCTACGACTCATTACTTGGCCTCCAATTCCTTTCGGATTCTTATGATTACATTTCCAACCTTCTTTACTATGGGGTATCACATTCTCCTTTCCATAGAGTCATTTGATAGCATCGTAGCATATTTGGCTCACATGATAATGTTCAAGGAACTTATGAGACATTCCGAGTTTTAAAAAAAGGTGGGGTGTAACAATAACCTATTCCGAGGATAGATAATTTGTTTGACCAATTGCAAGGGATAAATTATTTCTCTAAGATTGACCTCCATTCCATTATCACCAACTAAGGGTGAGGGAGGCAGATGTTCCCAAGATGGAACTTCAAATAAGGTATGGCTATTTGAGTTCTTAGTTATGTCGTTTGGTTTGACCAGTGCCCCCACGACCTTCATAGACTTGACAATTAGGGTGTTCAAATAATATTTGGACATGTTTGTAATTGTGTTTATTGATGACATTTTGGTTTACTCTTGGAATGAAAAAAAGCATGAAAATCACTTAAGGATTGTGTTTCAAACTCTAAGAGACAAGCAATTATTTTCCAAATTCAATAAGTGTGAGTTTTGGCTAAGAGAGGTTGCTTTACTTGTTCATATTATGTTCAGTGATGGGATTATGATTGATCTAAAGAAAACTGAGGTGGTTAAGAATTGGCCTAGGCTATTGCCCCCTTTGGATATTAGAAGTTTATTGGGCCTACACGGATAATATAGAAGATTTGTAGAAAGTTTTTCATCAATCTCGCAACCTTTGACTAAGTTGATCCAAAAGAAAGTGAAGTTCGAATGGTCGGAAGCTTGTGAGAGGAGATTCTAAGAATTGAAAGATCGTCTCACTACCGCCCCTATTTTGACATTGTCGAAAGGGTCCGATGGTTTTGTTATGTATTGTGATACTTTAAAAGTTAGTCTTGGTTTCATGTTGATGCAACATGGTAAGGTGATAGACTATGCTTCTAGGCAAATTAAGGTGCATGAAAAGAATTACCCAACTTATGACTTAGAGCTAGAGGCAGTTGTGTTTGCCTTGAAGATTTGGAGATACCATCTTTATGGTGTCCATATGGATGTGTTTACCAACCATAAGATTTTACAATATGTATTTAAGCAAAAATACTTGAACCTTTGGCAAAAAATATGGATTGAATTATTGAAAGACTACAATATGAGTACATTGTACCATCCGAATAAAGCTAATATGGTTGCCTATGCATTGAGTAGATTGTCCATGAATAATGTTGCACATATTGAGGAGGGTAAAAAGTAATTGGTTAAGGATGTTCAAATATTGGAACATTTAGGTGTACGTTTTGTGGATTCTAATGATGGAGTTATCTCTTGTAGTGGATGTCAAGGCTAAGCAAGATCATGATCCGATATTGGTAGAATTGAAGAAGCCGATCGCCGAAAAAGCTATTGAAACTTTCTCCCAAGGGGGAGATGGGGTACTTCTCTATCAAGTTCATTTGTGTGTTCCTAATATTGATAGGCTAAGAGAGTTGATATTAGAAGGGTCCCATAGTTCTCGGTATTTGATTTATCCAGGATCCACCAAGATGTATCATGATTTAAGGGAAGTGTATTGGTGGAATGACCTAAATAAGGATACAGCAGAGTTTGTGGCAAAGTGTCTAAATTGCCAACAAGTTAAAATTAAGCATCAAAATTTGGGAGGTTTGACTGAAGACATTGAAGTCCTACTTGGAAGTTGGAAGATGTAAATATGGACTTTGTAATGGGTTTACCTCGTACTAAGAAACAATATGATTCCATTTGGGTTTTTGTGGATCGAATGACTAAGTCGGCTCATTTTCTACCGGTTAAGATTTCTTATGGTTTCGAAGATTATGCTAAGTTGTATGTTCATTATTTGGTAAGACTACATGGTGTTCTCTTATCCAGTCTATCAGATCGAGGCACTTAATTCACTTCGCACTTTTAGAAGTTGTTTCAAAAACATCTTGGTACAAAGTTTAAGTTAAGTACCACTTTTCATCCTCAAACCGATGCTCAAGACGAAAGAATGATCCAAACCTTAGAAGATATGTTGAGGGCATAGGTGATTGATTTTAAAAAAAGTTGGGATGATCATCTACCCGTTGACTGAGTTTACCTACAATAATAGTTATCACTCTAGCATCCTAATGGCGCCTTTTGAAGCCTTATAAGGAAGAAGGTGTAGGTCCCCGATGGGGTGGTTTGAAGTTGGTGAGATGGAATTTATTGGTCTAGATTTGGTAATAGATGCTATGGAAAAGGTGAGACTCATAAGGGAGAGATTGAAGAGGGTATAAAGTCATCAAAAGTCCTATTCTAATGTTAGAAAAAGATAACTTGAATTTGAGGTAGACGATTGGGTCTATTTAAAGGTTTCACCCATGAAGGGCATAATGCATTTTGGTAAGAAAGAGAAATTGAGTCCTAGATATGTTAGACATTATAAGATATTGAGGTGTATTAGCAAGGTAGCTTATGAGTTAGATTTGCCATTTGAGTTGGCTTTGGTTCACCTGGTGGTTCATGTATCCATGTTGAGAAAGTTTGTGGGTGATCCAAACTCTATTGTACCATTAGATAATGTGAATGTTGAAGAGAACTTGACTTATGATAAGTTTTCAGTGGAAAACTTAGACTGGCAAGTGAAGAATCTAAGAAACAAAGAGGTTGTGTCCGACAAAGTATTATGGAGGAATCAACAAGTAGAGAGTGTTACTTGGGAAGCGGAGGCGGATATGATGAAATGATACCCATATCTCTTTCCATCTACTCAAGCCTAAGATAGTAAGTTATTTTTATTCAAGTTGATTGAACTCCTATGTATTCAGTTCCTCCTATGCCATTCATATATGAATGTATGTTCAAGAAAGTTTATTTTAAGCCATGTTTTATGTTATGTTTGAAATTTTCATGTTCTATGCATTCTAAGGTTTCATTGTATTCATGTTGGATTATTAGTCCTCTTTCCATGTCTTTCTTATACTAGTTGAAGCTCATTTAAGGTTGAATGTTCCCCAAGGGGGAGATATTGTAAGACCCCAGAAGATGGAAAGTTTGAATCAAGAGAAAATCCTCAAATGTTCATTGAACTCAGAGTTAACGACTCCCTTTATAACTTGTAGTCATATCTACAACTCGTGGGGATGAGTCGTAAAGGGAGACCTTGAACCTGTTTTAAAAAAACCTTATGATTGCCCCTACGACTCAACAGGATAAATCATAGGCTTGATGCCAACTTGTAATATAGACTCATAGAGAAGGTTCAGAGCCCAAGAAATCTACAGGTTTTCATACTGGCAAGACGATTGAAGTTTACGACTTGTAAGAAAGAATATGAGTCGTAACAATGAATAATAAGAAAACTTCAGAGATCCTCAATTCGGCAGATTTTAAGGCCTGCTGGATGAGTTGTTTTGAGGAGTCGTAATCACGATGACGAGTAGTAACCATGAATCATAGATGCAACTTTAGAGGCTCCCAAAAATAACATAAATTTAGGACCTGCACGATGACTCAAATCTACAAGTCGTAGACTTGAGGAAGAGTCGTAAAAGTTAACTCGATAGTCTAAATCCGAGTTTAATGAAAGACAGTCTTGTCTTTTTCCAAAGTTCGGTTCAATGTAGCTACACAACTATGGCTAAGTTCAAGCCTATAACTACTAATCCCTTCAAAATTCCATGTATTCTAATTCATTCACCTAAATTCTGCTAAGGCAAGATCACAAATCCTCTCAAGCTCTTCTCCAAATTTCAAGATAGGGTTTCAAGTTCATCAATGTTTTTGTTCAATTGTATTTTAATTTAACCAAGGTATGTGGGGCTTAATCCATGGGTTCCTTTCACCGATAGAGTCCCAAGGTTTCTTCAATGTTTCCTTCAATTTTCAAATTGTCTGTTAACCCAAGTTTTGATGAATTACATTGGGTTGTTTCAATTTCATGTTTAATTGTTATAAATGATTATTCTAAGCATGTTTGTACATGAATTACATGATTTAAAGTTGAATTATGATAGCCCATGCATAAAGTTATTTTCAATCATGATTATGAAGTTCAAAAATAATTTTATATGACTTTGATTATGAGTTCAATGATTTTCAAAAGAATGCTTTTATGAATAAAGTTGAAATTGATGATAGAATGATGAAAGTTACAATGATGATCAATTATGATCCAATATAGTTATTATGATGTGATAATTACAATTCTCACACAATCATATTTAAGATAGTGATAAAGACAATTTTCACCGAAGTTTATGGATTCTAATGAAACACTAAAGTTAATGAGCTGCTCTTATTAAGTTTTATAAAGATGGATTGATAGGTAGTTACTATTTTTTGCTTTAATGTTTATGATCATGTTTTAATGAATTCCATTGGAATATTGACTAAGCACTAAGAAGACTTCTAGGGGGGTGGTCAGTCTGGTAACATAGTTAGTTACCCAAGGGAATCCTAGTAGAAACCTAAAGTCCCAAACTACGTTGCTCACATAGGTTGCATTTATAGCCTAGCTATTGGATCCACCTATACCTCACAAAGTTAAAGTTTTTTCTAACATAGTCTACCTTGGCAAGTAGCTTCTCTCTTCTCTATGTGGGAGTTGCATTCGATTCCATGTTATAACTCGCATGGTCTTAAGATGTAAGTTAAAAGGCTTATCCCACACATGTCGAATGTAAATATATGAGATGTACTATGAAGTTTTAAGATACATTGACAATAAGTTCTCATATGTTTTCAAATGCTTTTAAGCCTTACTCATGTTCATTATGATTAGTCATGCATCCTATGTCATATTGTTCATGTCCTATTACTTGTTCATGTATACCTCATATACTTAGTACCTTCTATGTACTAACACATTTTTGCCTAGGGACAGATGATGCCCATGCTCCTTATATTCATGGCTAGAGTTGCTTAGTTCTCAAGAGTTGGTGAGTCTTCATTCATCGAGGAAATGACTCTTCTTTCATATTGTTACATTGACTTTCTCTTATGATTCGGGTGAGCTTGGTACTTGTCCTAATCCCCCATCAGAGTCTAGTATAGAGGCATGTTTAGACATTCAAGTTGATATAAGTCCATTTTGGAGATTGATTTGTATATCAATGTAATAACCCAGAATATGAATCAACAGGCCACCTGAAATTCACACCTTGAGTTTATCAAAAGAAATATAATAGTGTAGCCTAAAGTCAATAAAGGGCAGCCCAAAGTCATACCTCGAGTTCATATAAAGCATGAAATGCCATAATCAATGAGATTACCAGTATTTTCAATTTCTTATATTTATTCATTTACTAAAATATCCTAGTCTTTTCATTAATTAGTCCATTTAAACAGAAAATTTCTAGTTTCATTCATCAATGAAGCATCAAGGAAAACAATATACTGCTTGATCATATATCACTCAAATACGGGGGAAATTTCCGCCAAGGGTATCAAATTACTAACCTAGACTCCAACTTAACAAAACCACAGCCTCGGGCCCAACATTATAATAACATAAGCAAGTAATAACAATTATAACTCGAAAGCACAGCCAAACATGACAAACATAATCAACCAAGTCAACGAGTGGTGTCTTAAGTTTCAAGCCACATAAGAGTAACTTCTAAGGATACTAAATGGTACATACAAGACTTGCAAACACCTAAACTAATGCTTCAATGGCTAAGCTCCAATCTATTTACTAATGATGGCCATCATCTCCTAATTTCCTCAACAAGGCTATCAACACCTAGAAACCAACCTAATCACACAATACTACTCATACTATACAAGTTCAAACTGAGCCAAGTCTAAAGGAAAGAAATTGTAACCTACCTCAAGGGCGAAACTACACTAGAATCGCTAAACTAGAGCTTTTCCTTTTTGGGCCGCCTTCATATGATGCGCCTCTATGAAATTATCGAAGAACACATCAAAGAAAAGCTAATGATAGCCATATTACGACATTTAAAAATGGAATCGAAATTAGGTAAAAATTTGACATTGAGACCCATACACAAAATCAAAAAACAAACTTTATCACAAAGTCCCAAATAGCTCAAGGAACTTGTGCCCTAAAAATGAGCATAATTCGAGTAACATAAGATCTCAAATCAGTCCCACTAAAATCAATCCCTAAGCGGGTCAAGAAATGGAAGAACTCAACAAAAATATACAAGACTTAAGATATTTGGGATGAAAAAGGGTTCCGAAATGTCCACGCAAGAGTTTCCAACACAAATCAACAAAAATTATCAAAAATGCTTAAGAATTGCTCTCAAAAGTGAGTTTTGATTACATTGGAAATGAAGAAGAGGAAGCTAAAAGCGGGTCTTAAAAGCCTTAACTGTCAAACCCCTTTGGCCTTCACAAACATTGAGGCTATCTCTGTTAATATGGAGGTCAGCCATCTGACCCTTCACAAACGCGGAGGCTAGTCTGCAAACGCGAAGAACGGATTGGCATACCTCTGTGAATGTGGCTAATCACTTGCAAATGAAGCCAGGGCCCCACAATATTGGAGAAAAGCCAAGAGCTGCACCAACAGATGTGCAACACTATTTCAACAAGAGAGAAAAACCACCCGACGGAGGCTAGAAATTCGTTCAGAGTCACACCGATAAAAAAAACCATGCTACCTTATTGGAAATGACTTTTCAGACTCAACATAATCCATAAAATGACCAATCGATGTCGTCTCATTGAATTGTCGACCAAAGTCAACACTTCCAAAGAAAACACATAAAATACCCACATGACCAAAAACTCATTCCAAGCACTTCGAGAACTTAACCAAAGGTTATTATAGAGAAAGCTCGGCATTTTGGAGCTAATAGTGCTGATAAAATTTTCATCCAAGCACGTTTACCTAAAATGTTGATCAAAGTCAAACTTGACCAAAACTTTAAAGTTAAAATGAGACCACACAAACTCAAAACGAAGACTCCAAATCATGAACCAACCTTCCCTCTAGACCAAAATGGATCATTTGGAGTTGATGAAATTGTTGAAATTTTCAAACGACGACCAAATCTCTAGATGTTGACTAAAGTCAACTCTTTTCACTTTAAACTTCTAAAAAGCAGAAAACATACACCAAGATCACCCAACCATCTTGAAGAGCATACCACCCATAATCACACAAGGGCTATGAAAAAGCTACGAGGAGGGGTAAAATAGTAAAAACATGCAAAAGCACGAAAATGACCTCGGAGGTCAATATAGAAAGAATTATCATCAACAACTATTTTCCTTTCAATTCTATCATCAAGGTACTTCAAACATTAATAGTAAGAAGATGAGAGAATTTTATTCTCATGTACCCAAGACCTGCCAAGAAATATGTTGAATTCTTTGCATCGATCACATGCATCCATTCACTTGATCGCAAATCTTCCACGTGGATTTCTAACTTGATAAAGCCTATGGACATTTCACCCCCTTGATTGAATCCTTATATCCACAAACAAATTTCACTAAGTTCTTTGTTCATGATGCTAAGTTCCTTCAATGTGTGGATAGGTAAAATGTTAATTCCAGATCTTGCATCTATCAGGATTCTATTTATCTTCTTCTCTAGAACATGACCCAATATCTATAAAGGAATATTGTCTAGTGTTTCACTAAATATAAGATCTTCATCTATAAATTTGATTTTTTTTCCACACATATTTACTTCTTAGGATGCAGATTCAACAGGCTTTACAGAAGGTGAATGAGACACCATTGATGAGATTTCTCTCAATTATTTTTATTTGTCAGCCGAAGACACCTCTACTGAGTTTCCACTAATTGGTTCTTCCTTTTCAGCATTGAAACATGACACCTCGACATTATCTTTAGTAGATTTTGTGCAGAACAAGCAAGGTAAGAATTCCTCAATTCACAAGACATCATGGTTTTTTAGTGGTGATGCACTTCTGCCTTTGCCCTTTTTAGAGGCTTGATTGATTTTTGCTTTAGGTCTTCTCCCCATCCTCTTCTGATTGGTTGCTCATATGATTCTTTTCATAAACTAGTCTTCATCAACATAGGATTAGTCTTACTCTAGCGGCTTTTCTTCATGCTCTTTAGAGATACATATTTTGATTGGGTCAAGCAAGCCGAATGTGATAGAAATTTTGTTAGAACTAGCCTTCTCATCATCAAGGACAATCTTTTTTTTGTTTTCCTATTGTATAACTTTATCCTTGAAGACAAAATATTTCTCACGAGGGTGACTTACAAGTCTATGATACTTGTAATAATCTGGGTCATTAGTTTTCCCAGCTTCATCCAATCGCTATATATCTTGTAACTCAACGAGTTTTAGCTCAAGCAACTCATCAAAAATATTGGAAATGACAAACTTTAGGTAAGGGTATTCCATCCTTTGTATCTCCTTTAAGGATAACTTTTGATTCAGACACTGCTAAAAAGTTATCTTCACACATTGTTTGTTGTTTTCCTTCATGGTAAACTTCATAGCAGACACATTGACATTCATGGATTATTTATTTTCATTTTTAGGCACAAATTTGCTTTATCTCTTGTATTCCTTCTTTCCCTTTCCTTTGCTAGGATCATGGACAAATATCACATCTTTTCTAACAAAAGACATCCTTAACTCCATATCGTGAGTGCGAGTAGCTAGATCTTTAATGGACTTTGGTTTTATTCCTTCTAAGATGTAAATAAGCTCCCAATGCATTCCTTGAATATACATTTCTATGGTAAAATCTTCGCTAAGTCTATCTTTGCAATTCAAGATCGCATTCTCCATCATTTTATGAAGTCAATAACTGGTTAATCTTTTCTTGGACATGTATTTTAGAGTTATACCATGCTCATTGTATGCCTTATATGATAGATGTGATTAAGATAATCATTCTCTAATTGCTCCCAAATATCGATAAAATTGGGCTTGAGATCGGTGTACCAATCTAAATCATTTCCTTTTCGAGAATGGATAACTGTTTTACAAGATAGTCTCTGCAAGTCCCAATATTATTGCTTGTCTTCAGAAAGTGTGCAATATGTTGCTTTAAATTTTCCTTTCCCTCAAACTATAAAAATTTAAGAGATTGATAAGCGACAGTCATTTTGAAGCTATCAATCCTTGCAGTGTGCAGCTTGGCTTACATATGGGAAGACTTCATGGAGACTTTATATCTATCTTTGATGAACTTCTTCAATTGATTGAATGGGATCATCCCTTCAGAAGAGACTGACATCTCCTTGAAAAGCGGTGCTTATTTCATACGATTTTCAGTCTCTTGAACTTCAATACCCTTTCCAGGTGCATGAATGGCTTCTACATCTAAGAGAACAACCATCCTATCCATCAACTTATAAATTTGAGACTCTTGGTGGTACACATGCTTTGTCAATCCTTCAACCAACTTTGCCAAATTTGTAAGCTGTTCATCCGTGGATGAATCATTAGTTACCATTGCTTGCATAATTAATAGGATCTGTCGATTGAATCGCGATTCTCTTTTTTGGTAGAGGTTTTAAAACCAGAGCTTTCAAGTAGATCTAAAGCTTTCTTGATCTTTTAGGCAACACTGTTTCCTCCTTTTGAAATATTTGTGGAGGACTTTGTGTTACACCTTACATTCTCAAGCTCGTAATGTCTCTTAAGTTCCTTAGACATTATTATGTGAGTCGGATAAGCTACGACACTATCAAACGACTCTAAAGAAAGAAGAATGTGATACCCTATAATTGAGAAGGTTGGAAATAGAGTCATAAGAATTCGGAAGGAATTAGAGGCCAAGTAATGAGTCGTAGGACTCGATTTACCTACGTAAGCTCCTAACTTAGAAGTCTTACATATGTAATCTACTTGAGGATATGCCAAGCTTAAGTAGTATAGATTACATAGGCTCTTAAAATAAGACGAGATTACAAACCCACGAGGAAGAGAAAAAGAAGACACATGACAGCTAATGAGGGAGTGACACGTGGTATCACCTCAAGAAAGAAAGTGACCCACCTGCTTGGGGTCAAGTAGGTGACCCACCTGCTTGGGAGAGGTGGGCCCCACTACCATATGGCAGCCCCTCATTTCATTCATGGTTGCGGTGGCCCAATAGGGGCTGGACACGTGTCCCTCTTAGGGGATGACACGTTTAACCCCCTAAGACAACATATATGTATGTATATGTAACATATACTTCAGATTTCATTCATTAAATCTTCAGCAAACAAAAAAAAAGAAGAACAAACCCTAAAGTGGAGAGAAAAACATGACGGCTTGGAGCAAAAAAATAGGAAAGTCCCAATTTCTTTCCGTAAATTAATTATACAGAGTATAGCATGATGATATGTATGTATTATAAATAAAAAATCATGGCTTCGTGCAGCCAAAATGAACAGCAAACAATCCGCAACTTTCAGCACGCTAAAAAGGTTTCTGAGGTGCAATTTTGGCTAGTTTTGGCCAATTTCAGGTAAGGTAAGGTTTCTTCTTTAAATTTGGAATTTATGGGGTTGTTATGGAGTTTATTATGTACCTTTTATACTGCTGTAAGTCTAAAAAAATCGTGGAGATGCACAGCAAAAGAAACAATCTAAATTGAAATCGTCGTAGTTAAATTATAGTCGAAGTGAGGCGTTGTGTGTTTGGAGGCGGATGCTGGTTGTGAGTTTTGTTTTTCAGGGCATAAATGTATTCTAAAATAGGTGGGGGAGATTCTAGTTGCATCCACACAACCCCCGCTTTGTACGGTTAAAGGTTTTACAAATTGGAAAATAGAAACCTTATTTTGGCGTCGTAATTTCGAGCGAGTCGTTGGGAGTTTATATTGTGTAATGTTGCCATGTTGTACATATATATCAGATTCTGGTTATGTTGTTTGTTGGATGTAGGTATTAAGGACTTAATTGGGGATTTGGATAGGGCACATTATAGGGGAGATGCTGCCCCATTTTTGTTAACTCTTTAACTAGTTAAGGAACTAATTGAGAAGGCGAGCGAGGGGATGTGTTCTAGAAATACTCGTGTGTAACCTAAGGTGCTGAAAAGCCTAAGGTTGTTGATCCTTCTATTTATTCCATGTTAAATAGGTTTGAAGGACGACGACATGGATGTGATTAAGGGAAGTACGGAAGAGGTATGTAGAGCTTATTCCTTCTCTTGGCATGTCTTTGGCATAAGTATGTAAAGCTATTCTTCTTTATTTTGGCATGTCTTTGGAATAAGTATGTAACGCTATTCTTATTTATTTTGGCATGTCTTATATATAAGTTATGAATGGTTTGTATATGGAACTTGGGGATAATTCTATTCGTAAAGATCTGAGTACAGTTCATAATTCTTATCCAGTTCGTAATGGTAGAACTCCTGTAATAGTAGAGCTATTGCCTTTTTAAGGCTTCTATAGGATAAAAGGTAATATATGTAGAGCCTATTGACTCATTTTCACTTCTAAATACTAAGGCTCTTAAGGTAGCTGAGCTATCACCCTTGAGCCTTCTATACAGGAAATAGTAATCGGATGCATGGGAAGCATGAACTATAACTCCTATTCATTTCTTAATATCAAAGTTCTTGAAGTAGTTGAACTTCTACCCTCGAGTCCCTATATGATGAATACTAATTAAATGTATAATATCCCATACTTAAGAACTCTATAATGGTAAGTGTCTCTGATTGCATAAGCCATTTGGTATTACCTTAATAAAAGTTTAGGACTCTTGAGACTCCGTCGATATGGACCCTAATGGCATTTAGAGGATACTTGAGATGATGATCATTTTTATCCTCATATGATAGTCCATGACGATTGTTATACCGAGTCTCAAATGATGAAATAATTGCATATAGTTCCTCGTTACTCTACTCGTGTAGGCTGTTAATACATCACTCATCGCATCCCATGAAGGGCTGGACATGATAAACTCACCGCGTCCCATGAAGGGCTGGGCATGATAAATTTACCTCGTCCTATGAAGGGCCAGCATAATAAATGATGAAATGCTAATTCACCGCGTCCCATAAAGGGCCGGGCATGATATATGATGATATGATTATTCACCGTGTCCCATGATGGGCCGGTCATGATACATGATGAAATGACAGCTTCATTGAGTCCCTCACTTAAGGGTTGGATACAGTCTATAGGCATGCATGTGGAAATATAGTGACACACTTGTAGCACCAAGTCCTACAGCGGGCTAGGTATGGTATGTAAGGAAGATATACATGCCCTCATGTCATAGGATGCAGGTAGAGAAATTCGTTAACTGTTATATTTGTTTCCTACATCCCTAGTTCAGTTGTTAGTCAGTTATGTGTTATTATGCTTTATATACTCAGTACATATATCGTACTGACCCTCAGTTCTTTGGGGGGCTGCATTTCATGCCCGCAGGTACAAATGTTCATGTTGGAGATCTGCCAGCTTAGGGTTTCCACTTAGCGATGTTGGGAGAGCTCCACTATTTCGGAGTCTAACTTTTGATACTAGTCATGTAATATGTATATATTTATTTATCCAAGAGTACGGCAGGGGTCCTGTCCCGCCATATGTTGTTGTTACGATTCTTAGAGGTCTGTACACATAAGTATATGTGGGTTGTTTATAAGTTTGTTTTGACTGTGCCTATACAACATGTTGTAGATGTTTTTATGTTATGGAAGCCTCGTCGGCTCGCGTTCCCTTTCATGATATGATACAAATAAAAGAGGCTACATGTATATGAAAAATTTTAAGCTATTGAGGTTTTTGTGTATAGTATCACATCGCACACGGTTCAACTTAAGTGTACCTGATAGATATGCATAAGGTGGTCCAGGTCGGACCCCAGTCGCGGCCTATAGAGTTGGGTCATGATAGAAGTAGTTTTAGAGCAGTTCGTCCTTGGAATGTCTACAGACCGTGTCTAGTAGTGTCTTGTATATCTGTGTGTTGTGCTCTACATCTATATACAGGAGGCTATAGGACATTTAGAATGTTATCTTTCTTTCATATCTAAGATCGTGGGATAGATCTGAGTCATAGGGAATGAAATTCCTCATAATAACTTATGATTTCAGCAGAAGGACAATATCAATAGAAGAAAGTAACTAATGATACTGGAAGTTACAAAGCACGTAGGTAAGCAAATGCACAAAAGATAAATGTCAGGTAAGGTATTGAAATGCGATTCACATATAAAATTGAAGAGTGAAAGGAAAGGTAAACAGGAAAGTGTAACATATGCAGTTCGAGTGGACATACGAGGTAAGTCCCTTTCCTTACTGTTAATTGTGGGCGCCCTATGTGGCTACGATATGAGATGATATGACTATATATATATGTGCCTTGTGAGGCACTGTTTGCATTTTCTGCGTGTAGGTGTTAAGATAGTAAGAAATATAGATGAAACTCTGCCCAAAGTTTCTCAAAAATAAGAAGAGAACGAGATACAGGGCTGTAGTATGTCTTGAAAGGTTGTGCTCACAACAATGATGCGATTTGACTAAACGAGTATGGCTGACCTCGAGAAATGAGTTAATTGCTAAATTAAGGGCAATAGAAACTAGGAGGTTGATACTGGTATAGTAGAATGAAGGTGGAAAGGACCTATAAGCCAAAGAAGATGACTTAGAGAAGACTGATAGATCGAGATAAAACAATATAGTAATGCATCACCTGAATTGATACATAGGGATAAACTATGACGAGTTATAGTTGAAAGAAGTAATAGTATGATTACGACAAGAATGTAAGGGAAAAAGGATTATGACGGAAGTGAAGTGTTAATAAGACAGCTTGTGAAACATTAAGGATAAGACTAACTAAGAAGGGTAAGTAGCCCATAGTAAGAATCGTGAAGAAGGTCAAGCGGTGTTATACTATGGGACTGAATGTGAACAGGGTACCAGGGGAATATAGCAAAAACCATTATGTGAATAAGTAAAGCTTAGTAAGGAAATAACTAAAAGGTTTGACGTGGCTCATGTGAATGGAATGTAAAGATAGGTGTGAAATGGAAAAGCAAGCTATGGAACAAATAAGGAAGATTTATCAAGTTCTGTAAGGAAAGTTTCGAATAAAGGTTATGTGACGACGAAAAGGATAGCTAGTGTAAGGAAATAAAGGGTAATATAGAATTCCTTGCGCATAACCAAAAATGGATATAAGTTGGAGGAATAATAGAGAAGTTCTAATAGAGGCACTCAAGATAGATGTGATTAATTAAGTATGAGTATCAAATAAAAAGAGAAATAGACAGTTACGAACTGAAGGTATAGTGCAATGAAAAGGTGATAAGATAAGGCCACTACTACAACAAAGTTGATATGGTTTTACACAGGATTAGAAGTGAGCCTTAAGCACATGATAAAGAGGAAATTTCAGGAGGCATAAAGAAGTATTGTGTATATGTGACCCCACCTTGATAATTAGTGAGATCCTACAAGGAGAGGGAATGTTGATTTGCAGAACAAGTGCTGCATTACGAGATTATTAGAAGAATAAGTGGTATCCACTTGAATTAAGATAGTATAATGACGGAGCTTGAAACACGAATCATTAAAGTATAAGTACTCTCGAGTGGAGAATTTAAACCAATTATGAGCATGATCTAATTATTGATTGGGATGAATGGAATGCGGCTTTAAATGCACTGCTACATTACAGATATTGACTCGAGTATCAACCATTAGATGAGATTTTATACGATAGATTTCGAATACTAAAGCATCCTATGGTTGTGCTAGGGTTTTCTATAAAGACAACCTAACATATGGGTGATTTAACAAAAAATGTAGATATGGTGCAGCACGTTAAATATGTTAGAGTAGAATCATTCGCGTGTGAATAGCTGAAAATAAACGGAGGATGACATGGGTACACCCTAAAAGGGGGGGGGGGAGGAGTGTAGACTGACCTCACACTCTATGAAAGTATAAGTTTATATGGGTTTTGATAGATAAGCTGACATAATCAACCCATTATCTTCCAGTTAAGAAGGTATATTCAGCAAAGGGCTATGAGAGATGACATAGGAAGGAAATAATAAGATTTCATGGGGTTTACACATCTATTATCTTAGACAGGGAAGTTTAATTTACATCTAACTGCGGGAGATCATTCTGGGAGGGATTGGAAACACAGGTGAATCTTAGACGACACTTCACCCTTCGATTAATGGATAGGCCCAGAGGGGATCCAGCAAATTATTGATGAAGTAAAGCTTATTCAGGGACAAGCTATCGATTAGCAGCCTAGAATTGGCAAGAAGGGGATATATTGGTCCTTTTCAGTTCATTCGTAGCATATATAAAGTTGCCTATAAATGTCCAATTTAAAGCAATACATTTAGTTTTCACAGATCAATTCTTCGCGAATATATAGGTGACCCTCCTAGAATATTCTTCGTGGGTGAGGTCCACATGAAAGGAAAGTTATCCTACAAGGGGAAAACTATTTCCATCTTAGATTAGCAGATCAAAAGGTTGCAAACTAAGGACGTAGCTTCTGTCAAGGTGTTGTGGCAGAGTAAGAATCATGAAAAAATGACCTGGGAAGCTAAAGAGGACATGAAACACAAGTATCCATACCTATTTCCGATGTCTACAGGTAACCCTCACTCCTAAAACTCGTATATTAATTACTTGGATGAAAATGTATGTTATCGCAATAGAAGGGAATCTCTCTACAGTTTGTATAAAGTCTTAAGGGAAGTCTTATTCAACATTCGGGGACGAATGTTCTAAATAGAGGAGGGATGTTACACCCCACATTCTCATGCTCGGAATGTCTCTTAAGTTCCTTAGACATTATTATGTGAGTCGGATAAGCTACGAAACTAACAAATGACTCCAAGGAAAGCAGAATGTGATACCCATAGTAGAGAAGGTTGGAAATAGAGTCATAAGAATCTGGAAGGAATTAGAGGCCAAGTAATGAGTCGTAGGACTTGATTTACCTACATAAGCTACTAACTTAGAAGTCGTACATACCTAAGCTACTTGAGGATATGTCAAGCTTACGTAGTATGGATTACATAGGCTCTTAAAATAAGACGAGAGTACGAACCCACGAGGAAGAGAAAAAGAAGACACGTGGAAGCCAATGAGGGAGTGACACCTGGAAGCACCTCAAGCAAGCAAGTGACCCACCTGCTTGAGGGAGGTGGGACCCACTACCACATGGCAGCCTCTCCTTCAATACATAGATGCGGTGGCCCAATAGAGGCTGGACATGTGTCTCTCTTAGGGGATGACACGTTTCACACCCTAAGACCACATATATGTATGTATATGTAACATATACTTCAGGTTTCATTCATTAAATCTTTAGAAAATTAAAAAAGAAGAACAAACCCTAAAGTGGAGAGAAAAATGTGACGGCTTGGAGCAAACAAATAGGTAAGTCCCAATTTCTTTTCGTAAATTAATTATCTAGCATATACCAAGATGATATGGAGGTATTAGAAGTAAATAATCATGGCTTGGTGCAGCCAAAATGGACAGAAAATAGTTCGCAACTTTCAGCACGCTAAAGAGATTTCCGAGGCGCAACTTTGGCTAGTTTTGGCCAATTTCGGGTAAGGTAAGGTTTCTAATTTAAATTTGGACTTTATGGGGTTTTTATGGAGTATATTATGTACCTTTTATACTGCTTGAAGTATAAAAAATTTGTGGATATTCTCAGCGAAAGAAATAATCTAAATTGAAGTCATCGTAGTTAAATTGTAGTCGAAGTGAGGCGTTGTGTGTTTGGAGGAGGCTGATGGTTTTGTGGTGTGTGTTTCAGGGCATAAATTCCTTCTAAAATATTTGGGGGATATTCTGGTTGCATCCACATGACCCCCGCTTCGTACGGTTAAAGGTTTTGCAAATTGGAAAATAGAAACCTTATTTTGGCGTCGTAATTTTGAGCGAGTCGTTTGGAGTTTATATTGTGTAATGTTGCCATGTTGTACATATATATGAGATGATGGTTAGTTTTTTGGTTGGATTTAGGTATTAAGGATGTAATTGGGGATTTTTATATAGGGCACATTATAGGGGAGATGCTGCCCCATTTTCGTTAACTCTTTAACTAGTTAAGGAACTAATTGAGAAGGCGAGCGAGGAGATGTGTTCTAGAAATACTCACCTAAGGTGATGAAAAGCCTAAGGTTTTTGATACTTGTATTTCTTCCATGTTAAATAGGTTTGGAGGATGACGACGTGGATGTGATTAAGGAAAGTCCGGAAGAGGTATGTAAAGCTTATTCCTTCTCTTCGCATGTCTTTGGCATAAGTATGTAAAGCTTTTCTTATTTATTTTGGCATGTCTTATATATAAGTTATGAATGGTTTGTATATGGAACTTGGGGATAATTCCATTCGTAAATCTCCGAGTACAGTTCATAATTTTTATCCAGTTCGTAATGGTAGAACTCCTGTAATAGTTGAGCTATTGCCTTTTTAAGGCTTCTATAGGATAAAAGGTAATATATGTAGAGCCTATTGACTCGTGTTCACTTCTAAATACTAAGGATCTTAAGGTAGCTAAGCTATCATCCTCGAGCCTTCTATACAGTAAATAGTAACCGGACGCATGAGAAGCATGAACTATAACTCCTATTCATTTCTTAATATCAAAGTTCTTGAAGTAGTTGAACTGCTACCCTCGAGTCCCTATATGATGAATACTAATTAAATGTATGAGCTCCCGTGCCTAAGAACTCTATAATGACAAGTGTCTCTAATTGTATAAGTTGTTTGGTATTATGTTAATAAAAGTCTAGGACTCTTGAGACTTCATCGATATGGCCCCTAATGGCATTTAGAGGATACTTGAGATGATGATCATTTTGATCCTCAAATGATAGTCCATGACGATTGTTATACCGAGTCTCAGATGATGAGCTAATTTTATAGGGTTCCTCATTACTCTACTCGTGCAGGCTGTTAATACATCACTCACCGTGTCCCATGAAGGGTCGTTCATGATAAACTCATCGCGTCCCATGAAGGGCTGGGCATGATAAATTCACCACGTCCTATAAAGGGTCGAGCATCATAAATGATGAAATACTGATTGATCGTGTCCCATGAAGGGCCTGGCATGATATATGATGAAATGATTATTCACCATGTTCATGATGGGCCAGGCATGATACACGGTGAAATGACAGCTTCACTGAGTCCCTCACTGAAGGATCGGATACAGTCTATAGGCATGCATGTGGAAATATAGTGACACACTTGTAGCACCAAGTCCCACAGTGGACCAGATATTGTATGTAAGGAAGATATACATGCCCTCTTATAATAGGATGCAGGTAGAGAAATTCGTTAACTGTTATATTTGTTTCGTGAATCCCTAGTTCAGTTGTTAGTCAATTATGTGTTGTTATGCTTTATATACTTAGTACATATATCGTACTGACCCTCAGTTCTTTGGGTGGCTGCATTTCATGCCTGCAAGTACAAATGTTCATGTTGGAGATTTGCCAGTTTAAGGTTTCCACTCAGCGATGTTGGGAGCGCTCCACTATTCTGAAGTCTAACTTTTGATACTAGTCATGTAATATATATATTTATTTATCTAGGAGTATGGAAGGAGCCCTATCCCGCCATATATTGCTGTTACTATTCTTAGAGGTCTGTAGCCATAAGTATATATGGTTTGTTTATAAATTTTAAATAAATGTAAAGTAAATCATCCATAAATAAAATTTGAAAAAACAAGAATATTTTATTGTTAAAATCATGAAGGTACAATTCTACACCTCACTTGATTCTTCTCTCTGGATTTTCTCCTTAATTCGAGTCGTTAGTGGTGTATTTCTTGAACTCAGATGATTTGGATTTTATCTCCATCGTGATTCGAGCATCGTTAGTGGGGTATTTCTCAAACTAGATAGGATACTTTGAACTAGCTCTCCATGAAAGGATTTGTGGATCTTCTTGAAATATTTGATTATCAAGAAGAATTTGACATATTTTGATCTCTTTTATGAATATTTCTTGAATATTTGGAATATTCGAGATGCCTTTTCAAGTGAATATAATACCATTTATATAGGTATGAATTAGGGTTTCGGGTAGAGTAGCCTCCAAGAAACCCGAACTGAAATAATATTAATTTTTTGGAGTCGTACAGACTTTTGATGTCTGCAAATTCCCCCTACTTCATAGTGTAGACAGTAAAATTTGCGTCCAGAAAATAATAATCAAGACTTAAAAATATCACTACAAGTATAGTACTTGATTTCTAATATGAGTGTTATAATCCCTTGGAATCCTCTTATTCATCTTTTCAAATATAAATTCAAGGTATTGTGAGCTTGATCTTGAATTTAGTTGAACTTGATGAATTTGATCTTGACTTGTACTTGATTTGAAGGTTTTTTGGTTTGATCTTGAATCTTGTTGGCTTGATCTTGATTTGTAGATTTGATGATCTTGATGTTCTTGAACTTGGTCTTGATCATGACTTGTACTTGAATTCAAGGGCTTTTAAGCATATTAAAGATTCTGGTAGTCTTGCTCTTGAGTTTTTCTTGAACTTGAATGCTTGAATGCTTGAATTCTTGAACTTGTAGCATGTAGAGAAATTTGCAACGTTTGATCCACGAGCTCTTTCAGGCTTCTGCTTAGAATTTTTGTGGATTTTCTAAATTATGAGGACCCTTATTTATAGTTGTGGAATAGAGGAGTTGTAATAAGATCAGACTTCCCTTCAGCCAATCAAATTTAAGTGATGTGACATATTGGTCTTTAGCAAAGTAGGTTTGTCATTTTGACACCTAACCTGATCCTATTGACTTCTTTGTTTGACTTTGCATTCCACATTATTGGATACGTGTCACCAAACTGGGCCTCTTGGATGACATGACAATGGCCTTTGACAATTTTTTTTTTTTTTTTTTTGTTTTAACGGGAACAGACCCTACACGAGGCTCCCACCTCTCGTGCACAGCCAGGGGTTGAGCCGCACACCCCCAAGCCTTATTATACATAAAACAGAAAAATACACGGAGGGGGACATAAACCTAACCTCCAATCCTATGGTGGTTCATAAGTCGGCCATCCTACTAAGGTCAGCCAACTCCTCCCCGATACAAGCACACGAAAAGGAAACCTAGAAACTATGCACCAAAAGAAGAGGACTCCTCTCGATACAAAGAAACTAGGAAAGCATAAATAAGGGAGACTTGCCCTTTACATAAAATAAAGGAAAAATCTAAATAAAACTGGGGATGAATCCTCATAAAAGCTATATACAACAAAATTTTAGCGTCAACGAGGATCATCAAATAACATGGCTAAAAATATAACATGGAGACAAACACTGCAATTGGGCGCTCAATCCAATGCTGCAACACAAGTAGTAGATCATGGAGGCTTCTTAATCCTTTTAGTCTTCCTCCGTCTAAAGCTAGGTAGGCCGGCTCTATCTAGCATGTAGTATCCTCGTGTACCCCGAGGTAGCTGCTGGAGGGTAGGGTAGTGGCCTGGAGTGGTAAGAGTGTGATTGTGCTTGGAGAGAGCATCCGCAGTGAAGTTTGCCTCCCTGTATACATGCCTGCAAGAAAAGAAAACAAATAATTCGGAAATAACAACAAGGTCATAAGTTACCCGGTGAAGGCTCCACGGAGGTTTCGTCTGATGATTGATCCATTTAGTGATCAACTCTGAGTTGACTTCTAGGATAACGTGCTGAAATCCCTATTGAATGCACCATTTAAGCCCATAAACTGCCGCCTCTAGTTCGGCTTGATTGTTGGTTCCCTCCCCTAATGGTATGGCGTAGGCGAAGATGAATCTACCCATATGATCTCTTAAGATGCCACCCCCCCCAATTACCCCCGGATTACCCAACGTGCTTCTGTCAGTGTTCAGCTTAACGAACCGAGTTATGCCTTAGTCCACGAGACTTGGGTGATCTTCATTTCATGAGCACACTTATCTATGCAGGAAATAGTGTGGATCTAGTTCGAAGGACAATAGATATAGGGGTACGCGACTCTAAGTAGATTAGAGATGTCTTTGAAAACGGCAAATTTCACTCTCGCCAGGCTAGAAATCTTTCCCCCGTATTTGCTCGCGCACCTATTCTTTCACAAATTCCAATATATAAATATTGGGGTGGAGTGAAGGATAAGTTTGTGAGCTTCTGTACGGTACTTGTGAAGCCACCAGCTCATAACAAGAGGTTTGAGGGGTGTGGCTTTATGCTTTATGCCTAGGGAGTCAGAGAAGTAGCGCCAAATATTCATACCGAAGTGGTCCGTGTTGAAAATGTGCTATATGGTGTCCGGACCTGGGCTGTGGCAGTAATAGCATGGAGTGGAAACATGACCGAATGCAATGATCTTTTTCTCCATTGGCAGCTTGCCTCTAAAAGCCCTCCACAGCAAAAAAGAGCATTTAAAGGGGATGTTTTTGTGCCAAGTGTAATGGTCGGAAAGTGTCTTGGTCCTATGTTCCCTCACAAGCTGCCATGCCGAGGAGCATGTGAAGTTCTCATTGGTATTCAACTTCCAAATGGCCTGGTCCGGTGTGTTTCCTTGCAGCTGAAGTGTGGAAGAAGTGATGAGAGGAATGAGTTATGCTGGTGCCAACTGATTTAGCATATCGATGTTCCATTGCCCATCTATAAGAAAATCAGCCACCCTAGCATTGCTTGCTCTTCCCTACTCCTGCCTATAGTTGGCTAAGGGTCCGATACCTAGCCAATCATCCCACCAAAAACAACATGAACCCGAGTGAATCCTCCATTGAATGTGAGGTTCGACAATGTGTTTGTTGTGCATCATGTGTTTCCACACAATCGATTGGCCAGAATGGAATTTTTTGATGATGGGGTTGTCTCTCTGACAGTATTTGGCTCTAAGGAACTCACCCCACAATGTTGGTTTAGCTCTAAAGATCCACCATTGCTTTAACTAGAGAGATTTGGACACATCTATAGTTCTCCTTAAACCAATACCTCCTTCTTCATAAGGGTAACAAAGTTTTTTCCATGAAGCCCAATGGTATTTTTTCATGTTATCCTTCCACCCCCAGAAACAATCGGCGCTGACTCTCTCAATTTGTTTGAGAGTGGTATGGGGGGGAGTAATGGCCGAAAGAAGGTGAATGGGGAGCGACTGAAGTACGTATCTCACGAGTGTAGCTCTACCGCCGTAGCTGAGGATTTTGGAGTGCCACCCTCTAATTCTGTTGACAACCTTAGAGACCATGTCCATGTAGTACATGACTCTCTGCCTGCCAATGTACAGAGGGCATCCTAAGTAGGTAATGGGACTATGCTTCTGAGTGAAACCCATAACCTGTTTCACCGTTTCCACATTGTCTTGGAGCGCACTGGGATGCATCATGAAGTTGCTCTTATTCTTGTTTATAAGCTGCCCCGATGTCTTTTCACACAGAGTCAAGGTCTTCATGATAATCTAAAGAATTTCCCTCTTTCCGGAGGAAAACATGATAATGTCATCCGCAAAACTCAAATGATTAATCTGTGGGCCTCTTTTCTCCATATGAAAACCACGGTAGAAGTAGTAACTATGAAGACTATTCAACATTCTTGACAGCACCTCTGCTCCCAAAATAAATAAGGCGGGAGAAAGAGGATCACCCTGTTTGAGCCCTCTGGTGGAGTGGAAAAAACTATGTCTAGACCCATTAACGATAACAGAGTACCAGTTGTTAGACATGATTCGCCAAATCATATCAATAAAGGTCTCACCGAAGCCCATCCTTCTCAGTACCAAACAAGTATAGGACCAGGAGACTCTATCATATGCTTTGGCCATGTCTAACTTGATAACCATGTTGTCGCCAATAATAGGCTTTCGGATATCGTGGATAATCTCCTGTGCTAGCATGATATTTTTGGAGATGCTTCTTCCTTTTACAAACCCAGACTGATTGGGAGAAATAAGACTGGGGAGAATCGGAGCAAGCCTGAGGCAAATGAGTTTTGATATGATCTTATTGGTGAAGTTACTGAGACTAATGGGTCTATAGTCAGAGTATGTGTTGGGGTGATATACCTTTGGGAGCAGGATCAAACAGGCATGAGAAAAGAACTTAGGCATAGCATACCCCCCAAAGAAAGAAGTAACCACTGCTAGTAGGTCTTCCGAAATAATCTACCAACAAGCTTGGAAGAATTTTCCATTCATACCATCCGGACCAGCTGTAGAATTAGGATTCATGGAGAAGACCACCTGTTTCAACTCCTCTATGGTAGGCGTGGCTTGAAGGTTTTCATTCTGAGCATCTGTGATCATTCTAGGAACATAATTCAAGATGTTCTCCGGAATCGGAGACTCATCGCCTATAAATATTTTCTGAAAATGATCGCATGCTGCTCTAGCGATGTGTTCGTCGCCTTGAATCCAATCCCCCTCTTCATTGGTAACCTTGTGAATGAACAGTCTCCTTCTCCTACCACGGATTAGAGCATGGAAATACTTAGTGTTAGCATCTCCATCCTTGAACCAATGTAGCTGACTTTTTTGTTTGAGAATGTTCTCTTCAATTTTAAGAAATCTGATGTATTCAGTGTTGAGTGCATGCAATTGCATCATGTTCTCTTCATTATTGGACACTATCAGATTTTCTTCGGCACTTTTCACCAATTCTTCATATTCCTTAACCTTGGCAAAAATTTTGCCGAATTCCACTCGCGACCATTTGCTAAGGGTGGAGGAAAGTCTTTTTATTTTTTGGTGGAAGGACAACATTGGATTCCCTGTCATGGGTCTGCCCCAGCAGGACTCTACAGTTTCGAGAAAAGTAGGGTTATCCACCCAACAATTCAAGAATTTAACATATTTAATCGCGGAATCCTTCCTAGCATTCATCTCTATTAGTAAAGGGTTATGGTTAGAACTAGTAGAGGGAACATGGGTAATTGAAGTGTGAGGCACAATGGCTAACCAATTATCGGACACCATAGCTCTATCGAGTCGCTTCCAAATTCTTTTATGCATATCTCGTTGATTACACCAAGTGTAGTCTCAGCCATGATACCCTAAATCTGTAAGGGTACAAGCTTCAATAACGCTGATAAACTCGAAGCTTTTTCGCATGTTATAAGGGATTCCACCTAGTTTCTCATTAGTGGAGGTAATGATATTAAAGTCTCCAACTGTGCACCAAGGAAGGTTAGAGGGAGCGTGGTGAAAGAGCCTATCCCAGAGCGGCCTTCTAAGAGTATCTTTGCATTTTCCATAAACAAATGTCATAAGAAATGCATTTTGATGCTCTACGTGTTTCACCTCGCAAGTGATCTGTTGGTCGTCAATATCAATAACTTTACAATCGACATCTTGAGTCCAGAAGATCCAAATCTTGCCATTAGGATTGCAAGCGGACCCATCCATACCAAGGTTGATTCTAAAGCTTTGGAGGTGAGCATTGTTAGAAAAAGGTTCTAGGATGGAAATTATGGACGTTTGATGGATATGTTTGAGCGACTTTAGTCTATCTATGACTCCTTTGGTATTGATACCTCTTGCATTCCATACAGTTGTGTTAATCATTGATGGGATCTAAGGTTGTAGAGCCTAGTGTTTGGTCTGCTAATAGAAGCACGAATAGTTGTAAATTTTGGATTGTGATGAATGCCTCTAGGTGATAAGCCTTGCTCACTAGCTAGTTGGTTCATCTCGTCATTCATGACCTTAGTAGTGGTCTTGGATGGAGCAGCTGTTTTAATGGACTGTTCAGTAGTCTCTTCTTCATCCTCAAATTTAACCTCACCTTGAAAGTCTTGGTCATATTCATCCTCCGAATGAATAACATCATATTCATCATCACTAGCAGGAGTTGAAGTTTGAGCCTCATTGTTGGTGCATAGGATGTTGGTGGCATTTTCAGGTTGCATAAAAGGAGTTGGCTGAATATTCAAAGGGGTAAGATTAAGGGGATCTTCACAACCAAAATTTGGACTTCTTATTGGAGTGGTCTGATCTAGGAGAACATACTGTGAGCAAGAGTTTCAAACCACCTCACTATTGTTATCTTTTTCACTTGTATGAACAGTGGTTGTAGGGGTGGAGGCTGCAACTTCTTGTTGCTTTTCTAGTTTCTTCTTTCTAGCTCTCTGCTCCTTAGAGTTTTAGAGGTAGCAGGCTGATTAAAGTTGCTAGGGGTAGCTGAGAATTTCATATCATTAATGTTGTAAGTGTCTTGTTGTTTGGAGTTTGAATCTTGCACTTGGTGGGAGCAAGGACTAGACACTTGGTCACTTAAGATTGTGCTGAAACTGCAGCCAGTAGCTTGGTCATTTTCAGCCCTCTCAATGTGACCTAAACTTTGCCTTTGGTGCTGAAATGATGTAAGTGTAGGAACCATAGCTTGCACATTTTTTTCTTTCAACCTAGGAGCTGAACTAGCACCCAAAACCTGCAAATTTTCCTCCAAATCTGCAGTTGAGGCATGTCCCAAAACCTGCAGTTTTTGAGACTGCATATGGGCTGAACAACCTCCCAAACCTTGATGAAGTGAACTTAGTTTAGGGGTCACAGTATGCACTCCATTTTCATTCAAACTAGAAGCTGAATTTGCACCCAAACCATGCATATTTTCCTTTAAACCAGTAGCTGAACTTCCATCTAGTAGATGCATGTTTTGATCCTGAACTGAAGCTGCAATTTGACCAAATTCAATAGCAGTACCAGCAGGTCTGAAATCATGCACCTGAACAACCATAGAGGAATTCTAGTTATCCTTGTTAGAATAGGGGAAGGATTCTTGTTAGACAAAGCAAAATTTTATTTTGTTTTCGATTTTAATTCCCGCATCTTTACTCCTAGCCATAGAGGAATTCTAGTTATCCTTGAAAAAAGAATTCCCTCACCTCTACTTAACATTTATAAATAGATGGTTTTTCCTTCTTATTTTTTTCATCATCAGCACTAGTAATTTTGGATCTCCTTTTTGAAAATCACTACAAGAACTAAGACTCAAGGTACGTATTTTTTTTGGTTCTTTTTTTTGTTTTCTTTTATTTGTAGATCAATGGATGCAACATTTGTATTCTGTGCCTGCTCTAAACTAAAGTAAGTAAACTACCTTTGAAAGCTCCACGGGATGCGACAAAGTATTTGGATCATTGTGCAATGTCTTAATCAAATGCCTAGTGGAGATCTGTGGATAATGGGATATAGAAGTCAGGTGCGACGGTCAACTCAGTCAGAGAAGAAGAGTTTGTTTCTTTTTAGTTACTTTTTTTATCATCTTTCAGATAAAGAAAGAACAAGAGTAAGTAATCGGAATGACAAGTGGTTATTAGAAAAAGCGGAGAAAGTCGGGAACCGACTCAATGGAGAGTTTTGTTTTCATAACACAAGAAGGTATTTTAAGATAAAAAGGAATGGATACACATTTCATCTCTAAGAAAGGTAAATTGAAGGTATTGTTTTGGAGAAAAGGAATGGATACTCATTCATACCCTAAGAAAGGTAATTTGAAGGTATTCTTAAGGTGAAAAGGAATGAATACACATTCACGCCCTACGAAAGGTAATTTAAAGGTATTCTTATGGAGAAAAGAAATGGATACTCATTCCCGCCCTAATAAATATAATTTGAAGGTATTATTATGGTGAAAAGGAATAGATACACATTCCCACCCTAAGAAAGGTAATTTAAAGGTATTCTTATGGTGTCAATGAATGAATACGCATTCCCACAGGAAGAGAGATAATTTTATGGTATTCTGAAGGTGTAAAGGGATAGATACGAGTTACACCCCGTACTTTGGTACCTTAGAATGCTTCTTAAGCTTCTTAAGTTTCTGGGAAGGCTCTTAAGTTACTTGGAAGTCGTCATATGAGTTGGATAATCTATAACGTTATCAAGTAACTCTAAGGAAAGGAGAATGAGATGCTTCATAATAGGGAAGATTTGAAATAGGGTTATAAGAATTCGGAAGGAGTTGGAGGCCGAAAAATGAGTCGTAGGACTCAATTGACTCTCGTAAGCTACCAACTTGGATGTCCAACGTAATTAAGCTACTTGAGTACACGTTGAGCTTAACTAGCAAGGACTACGCTGATTCCCGAAGTGAGATAAGATGAAGAACCCACGGAAGAGAAATAAGGAAACGACGCAGCGAAAGCAAAGCAAGTAGGTGACAAGCAAGCAGGTGACAAGCAAGCAGGTGACTCACCTACTTGAGGTGGACCCCCCACATGCCATGTGGCAGCACGTGAGTGGGTCGCATGGTGTGAGGTGGCACCCTAGGGGTCTTCCACGTGTCACCCCTAGGGAATTCCATGTGTAACCTCCAGAAGTTGGATATATATGCTGAAATTATGACTAAGGAAGTCATTTTTCAGCATCTACACTTAAGGAAAATTGGAGAAAACTTGAGGGAGAGAAGAGAGAGTCACGACAGCCACAAGAATAAGGTAAGGCCTCCATTTTCAATCCGTGAAATAATTATTTAGGGTATACTACGTTAATATAGAGGGGTTTAACAACGTAAAATTTATAGCTGGGGTTTCGAGGAACTTCTCACTTTTGTCAATAAACCCGTTTTCGAATAGGACAGTTGTTAGTAATATTGGTATAACTTCTTGTGTACAGCTTATTTCCGGGTGATTCAAGATGTTTTAGAAAGAAATTTCATAGTGATACAACTTTCATTGAGACTCTACAACCCACATTTGCTTTTCTCTACTCCACAAACGGTGGTGAAGCTTGGGGGAGCTGCTGCCCAGATTGTGCTTTGGAAATCCTACACGGACAGCTGTGAGTATTTTGGGTATATATTTTCATACAAAATTGATATAGGGGTAATTCAAAATTGTTTTCGACCTTGATACACATGTGTATAACTTTCATTGAGGCCAAAAATCTTGTTTCCCTCAATTACCCCTCTGAAACTAAGCGTTAATATAAGACAGTGGGCTGCCCAGATTTCGCGCTTTGATAAGTTTTGGCGGGTTTGACCAGTTTAACGTAAGGTAAGGCCTTTCCTTTTAAATTGGATTTTATGGTGTTGTTATATAGGGTATTGTACGTTGTGTAAGTGGATGGAAATGTGAAAATAAGATAAATATGCTGGACGTCCGAAATAAACTAAATTGGAGTCGCTACAAGTGAATTGTCGTCGAAATAAAGTGTCGTTCTTGTGAGTTGTTGCTGTAGGGGTGTAATGTGTTGTTGCAGGGACTAAATATGTTATAATTTGGGTTAGGGTGCTTCTGGTTGAATCCACATGACCCCTTGTGGCGTATAATTAAAGGCGTTACAAAATAAAGGCTAGACGCCCTATTGTGATACCGTATTTTTGAATAAGTCGTTTGGAGTTTATGTTGTATATTATTGGTATGAATTGCTGCAGGTTATTGTTGTTTGTTGGCTGTAGGTCTTAGGGAACTAATTGGAAATTCAGATAGGGCACATTATAGGGGAGGTGCTGCCCAATTTTCATTAACGCCTTAACAAACTAAAGAACTAGTCGACGAAACGACTAAGGAAATAGATTCTATTGATGCTAAGGTGTAGCCTAAAGTGCTGGAAAGTTAAGAAGGGATGATACTCATATTGCTTTTATGTTACTTAGGCTTAAATGACGACGAGACGAACGGGATAAAAAGTAACCCGTAATAGGTATGTAAAGTTAACGTTTCCTTCTTTTGGCATGTTTTGGCATACGTATGTAAGGCTTATACTTTATTTTAGTATTTCTTTGGCATAAGTATGTAAATCTTACTACTTCTCTTAGCATAATTTGACATAAGTATATAAATCTAATCTCCCTTTTTGGTATGTTTTTTACAAAACAAGTATATGATTTCCATATGATTCCCAGAAGTTCTATTTTGATATAGTCCATAGTGACTTTCAAAAGGTACTTGATATGACTTTTGTCTTGATTTTGAAGGAAAGCTCATTTTGATTATTCTGTCTAGTCTGAAATATGATTTAAATTGCATATAGTTTCTCACTACTCCACTTGTGGATGCCTCAATGTTTTTTTTACCGAGCCCGGTCCAGGTTTTATTATCGTGCGTACTTCTCTGCATTGTTCGTCGTGCCCCGATGTGAGGGGGCAGGTACGACCTGTACATGGGTTTTATTTGTGGAGTTATGATGTGCCATGTACACCTATGATATGATATAATTTGATATGACCATCTGATATGATATGATCTGTTACGGAGATATTCCCTACTCTGGAGTTATGATCTGCTGTGGCGCCAGTGACGGGGCGGCGACCACATTTTGTATTTGTTCACCGAGTCCTATAATGGGACCGTATATGGCATATGTTTCTCTGCATACATTATCTGTGGTTATGAAAATCATTTTGGTATTCTGGATAGTTTGCTCATTTTTGCACCTTCTGTTTTGGTAATGGCTTTACTAGTTACAGTCCATGCTTTATATACTCAGTACATATATCGTACTGACCCCCCGTTCTCTGGGGGGATGCGTTTTATGCCCGCAGGTACATATGTTCATTTTGGAGTCTGCCGGCTTAGGGTTTCCACTCAGCGATGTTGGGGGCGCTCCACTATTCCGGAGCCTAACTTTTGATGCTGGTCATTTGATATGTATATATTTATTTTTCCAGGGGTACGGCGGGGGCCCTGTCCCGCCATATGTTGCTGTTAACATTCTTAGAGGTATGTAGACATATGTATATGTGGGTTATTTGTAACTTTGTTTCAGTTCTGCTCATCCGACGTATTGCAAATGTTTTCGTGGTATGGCAGCCTCGTCGGCTCGCATGCCCTTTCCTGTCATGATACAGGTGAATGAGGCTATAGGTTTATGAAAAAAAGTTTTTGACCCATTAGGGTTTGTGTATGGTATCACATCACACATGGTTCAACTTAAGGGTAACTGATATATACGTATAAGGGGGTCCAGGTCGGACCCCAGTCGCGGCCCACGGGGTTGGGTCGTGACATAAGTGGTATCAGAGTAGTTCGTCCTTGGAGTGTCTACAGACCGTGTCTAGTAGAGTCTTATTTATCGGTGTGTTGTGCACCACATCTATAGACAAGAGGCTACAGGACATTTAGGATATTACCTTTCTTTCATATCTACGATCGTGCAATATAGCCGAGTCATAGGGAATGAAATTCCTCATACTAACTTGTGATTTCAGCAGAAGGACAACATCAATATAAGAAGGTTACTATCGATATTGGAAGTTACATAGCACGTAGGTAAGCAAGGCACGAATGATAAATGCCAGGTAAGGTATTGAATTACTGTTGACATGTAAAGTTGAAAATTGAAAGGAAAAGTGGACGGAAAGTCTAAATAGGTGTAGTTCGAGTTGGACATACGAGGTAAGTCCATTAGTTATACTATTGTTAATTATGGGCGCCCTGTGATGCTGCGATATGATGTGATATGATACGTATATATGTATCTTTATGCGTATTGCCCCTGTGAGGCATTGTTGGCATTTTTTGCATGCAGGTGTTGAGATGGTAAGAAATACAGAGGAAACTCTGCCCAAATTTTCCTTGAAATAAAAGGAAAATGATTTAGGAAAGACTGGTAGTTCTGGATAGAACGATATATTAAGGATAAGACTAACTAAGAAGGGTAAGTAACCCACAGTAAGAATCGTGAAGAAGGTTAAGAAGTGTTATACTATGGGGTAGAATGCGAACAGGATATGATGTGAATATAATGAGGATAGTTATGAAAATAAGTAAAGCCATGTGAGAAAGTGGCTTCGAATAAATTTCTACGTGACTCGAGTACCCATAATTAGACTGGATTAGCACCTCATGATTGTGTTAATTTGTCGTACCTAGGCAACTAAAGGTATGGAAGATATAAAGAAAGGTATAGATATGGTACAGTATACTGAATATGTTGGAAAAGAATCATACGTATTAGAAAATTGGAAATAAGGGCGTAAGGTAGAACACAACAGATAGTGACATGGTACACCCTAAAGGGGGGAAGTGGCTTCAAGTGAGATCCCATACTGGAACGAGTTAATAAGATCTAAAGGCCAGCAATAAATAGATAGAAGTCATGATACCGGAGACAGTGCAGAGAATTAATAATAAGGACTTGAATAGTATGACATCAAAGAATAGGTGCATACAAAGGGGATGAATACAATAAGAGAATTACGATGAGAACTTAAACATACTGTAAGGAATAGCCAGGCTATACTCGACTAAAGGTAAAACATTGGTAACAAAGTTACTGACTACTAACATTGTGGTGTACAAGCAGCAAAACAAGGAAAGGATGAGAGATCTCTCCTATATTGGAATATGAGGAAACTCAAGGGTAAGTAGAGGAAGGAAGTAAGAAATGATACAGGTTTACATTCAGACTAGTATGGTGATGCTAAAGCATCTTTCGGGCTACTTTAAGCTCCTACATATGTTCGTGTAAAGGGTGCAATATGATGTGTGGTAAAGGAACTGGAAATAAGAAATGGAAAAGAAATATCATATATTCCCTATGCCTACCGGTAATCTACCTTCTTAAATAGACCATATGAGTTAATACAAGGCCTGTGAACGGCAACCAGTACAGGAGAATCCTGAAGCACTCGTAAGACCTTCTGAGGCTAGTTAACATTCGGGGATGAATGTTCTAAAGGGGGGAAGGATGTTACACCCCAAACATTGGTACCTTAGAATGCTTCTTAAGCTTCTTAAGTTTCTGGGAAGGCTCTTAAGTTACTTGGAAGTCGTCATATGATTCGGATAATCTATAATGTTATCAAGTAACTCTAAGGAAAGGAGAATGAGATGCTTCATAATAGGGAAGATTTGAAATAGGGTTATAAGAATTCGGAAGGAGTTGGAGGCCAACAAATGAGTCGTAGGACTCAATTGACTCGCGTAAGTTATCAACTTGGATGTCCTACGTAATTAAGCTACTTGAGTACACATCGAGCTTAAGTAGCAAGGACTACGCAAATTCCCGAAGTGAGATAAGATGACGAACCCACGGAAGAGAAATAAGGAAACGACGCAGCGAAAGCGAAGCAAGTAGGTGACAAGCAAGCAGGTGACAAGCAAGCAGGTGACTCACCTAGTTGAGGTGGACCCCCACATGCCATGTGGCAGCACATGAGTGGGCCGCATGGTGTGAGGTGGTACCCTAGGAGGCTTCCACGTGTCACCCCTAGGGGATGCCACGTGTAACCTCCAAAAGTTGGATATATATGCTGAAATTATGACTAAGGAAGTCATTTTTCAGCATCTACACTTAAGGAAAATTGTAGAAAACTTGAGGGAGAGAAGAGAGAGTCACGGCAGCCACAAAAATAAGGTAAGGCCTCCGTTTTCGATCCGTGAAATAATTATTTAGGGTATCCTACGTTGATATAGAGGGGTTTAACAACGTAAAATTTATAGTTGGGGTTTCGAGGAACTTCTCATTTTTGTCAATGAACCCATTTTTGAATAGGACAGTTGTTAGTAATATTGGTATAACTTCTTGTGTACAGCTTATTTTTGGGTTATTCAAGATGTTTTAGAAAGATATTTCATAGTGCTACAACTTTTATTTAGACTCTACAACCCACTTTTGCTTTTCTCTACTCCTAAAATGGTGGTGAAGCTTGGGGGAGCTGCTGCCCAGATTGTGCTTTGGAAATCCTACACGGATAGCTGTGAGTATTTTGGGCTTATATTTTCGTACAAAATTGATGTAGGGCTGCCCAGATTTCGCGCTTTGATAAGTTTTGGCGGGTTTGACCAGTTTGACGTAAGGTAAAGCCTTTACTTTTAAATTGGAGTTTATGGTGTTGTTATATAGGGTATTTTACGTTGTGTAAGTGGATGGAAATGTGAAAATAAGATAAATATGGTGGACTTCCGAAATAAATAAATTGGAGTCGCTACAAGTGAATTGTCGTCGAAATAAAGTGTCATTCTTGTAAGTTGTTGCTGCAGGGGTGTAATGTGTTGTTGCAGGGCCTAAATATGTTATAATGTGGGTTAGGGTGCTTCTGTTTGAATCCACATGACCCCTTGTGGCGTATAATTAAAGGCGTTACAAAATAAAGGCTAGACGCCCTATTGTGATACCGTATTTTTGAATAAGTCGTTTGGAGTTTATGTTGTATATTGTTGGTATGAATTGCTGTAGGTTGTTGTTGTTTATTGGCTGTAGGTCTTAGGGACCTAATTGGAAATTTGAATAGGGCACATTATAGGGGAGGTGCTGCCCAATTTTCGTTAACGTCTTAACAAACTAAAGAACTAGTCGAGGAAACGACTAAGGAAATAGATTCTATTGATGCTAAGGTATAGCCTAAGGTGCTGGAAAGTTAAGAAGGGTTGATACTCATATTGCTTTTATGTTACTTAGGTTTAAAGGACGACGAGACGAATGGGATAAAAAGTAACCCGTAATAGGTATGTAAAGTTAACATTTCCTTCTTTTGGCATATTTTGGCATACGTATGTAAGGCTTATACTTTATTTTAGTATTTCTTTGGCATAAGTATGTAAATCTTATTACTTCTCTTAGCATAATTTGACATAAGTATATAAATCTAATCTCCCTTTTTGGTATGGTTTTTACGAAACAAGTATATGATTTCCATATGATTCCCAAAAGTGCTATTTTGATATAGTCCATAGTGACTTTCAAAAGGTACTTGATATGACGTTTGTCTCGATTTTGAAGGAAAGCTCATTTTGATTATTCTGTCGAGTCTCAAATATAATTTAAATTGCATATAGTTTCTCACTACTCCACTCGTGGATGCCTCAATGTTTTCTTCACCGAGCTCGGGCCAGGTTTTGTTATCGTGCGTACTTCTCTGGATTGTTCGCCGTGCCCCGATGTGAGGGGGCAGGTACGACCTGTACATGGGTTTGATTTGTGGAGTTATGATGTGCCATGTACACCTATGATATGATATGATTTGATATGACCATCTGATATGATATGATCTATTATGGAGATATTCCCTACTCTAGAGTTATGATGTGCTGTGGCGCCAGTGATAGGGCAGCGACCACATTTTGTATTTGTTCACCGAGTCCCATAATTGGACCGGATATGGCATATGTTTCTCTGCATACATTATCTGTGGTTATGAAAAGCATCTTGGTATTCTGGATAGTTTGCTCATTTTTGCACCTTCTGTTTTGGTAATGGCTTTACTAGTTACAGTCCATGCTTTATATACTCAGTACATATATCGTACTGACCCCCCGTTCTCTGGGGGGATGCGTTTTATGCCCACAGGTACATATGTTTATTTTGGAAGTCCGCCGGCTTAGGGTTTCCACTCAGCGATGTTGGGGGCGCTCCACTATTCCGGAGCCTAACTTTTGATGCTGGTCATTTGATATGTATATATTTATTTGTCCAGGGGTACGGCGGGGGCCCTGTCCTGCCATATGTTGCTGTTACCATTCTTAGAGTTCTGTAGGCATATGTGTATGTGGGTTATTTGTAAGTTTGTTTCAGTTGTGCTCATCCGACGTATTGCAAATGTTTTCGTGGTATGGCAGCCTCGTCGGCTCGCATGCCCTTTCCTATCATGATACAGGTGAATGAGGCTATAGGTTTATGAAAAAAAGTTTTTAACCCATTGGGGTTTGTGTATGGTATCACATCACACACGGTTCAACTTAAGGGTAACTGATATATACGCATAAGGTGGTCCAGGTCGGACCCCACTCACGGCCCACGGGGTTGGGTCGTGACAATACGCATCCACGCCTTAAGAATTATAATTTTATGGTATTCTAAAAGCGCAAAGGGATGGACACGTATCCCTGCCCTAATAAAGGTAATTTGAAGGTCAAGGCTTGAAAACTTCAACTTTCAGACTCACAAATGGTGGATCTAAGACTTCAGCTCGCAGACTTGGAGGCTTTGAAGACTTCAACTTGCAAACTTTGAAGATTTTATTGAAGTTTGCGCACTTGGTGGCTTTGAAGAATTAAATTTGAATCCATGGTAAATTTAAAACTCCACTTTGAAGACTTCGAGGATTTAAAGACTTCAACTTACGTATTTGGTCAATTTGATACTTCAACCTGCAGACTTAAATAATTTTGAAGACTTAAATTTGTATACTTGGTTGATTTGAGACCCCAACTTGCGAACATGAAATATTTGAAGACTTCAACTTGCAAATTTGGTTCATTTGAGACTCCATCTTGTAGATTGAAGAATTTGAATACTTTAATTTGCATATTAGAAGAATTTTGAAGATTTTAACTTGCATACTTAAATGATTAAAAGATTTAAAGACTTCATCTTCTATTGCAGAAGCCCATATTTCATAGGGGTTTCCCCATCAAGTCAGCATCATTTCGTGCAAGTGTGAATTTTAATGAAAGGGTATTCATTGAATTGACTTTCGTATGAAAGATCAAGTGGGAACATATGGTTTTTTGACACTCATGCAGCTAGACTTAGACTATAATTCTAAGAGCCTATGTACCTTGATGAAGAGGATCAAGTAACAACGTAGTTCTTGGGGTGTGATTTTATTTGTTGGTGTCCTAACTTTTTCCTAGACCTCCTCGTTTGAGATTTTAAACCTAGTGGATATTTTTTAGGGTGTCGTACATAGTTTATACTCTTATGAAATAGGAGTAGCTTGCAATTTATACTCATACCTTAAGGAATTTTCAATTAATAGGACCGATCCTCATACTATCAACATCAACAAGCTTGTAAGCACCATTTGTATACATTTTTTGTACGACATATGGTTTATCCCACTTCGAGGTGAATTTACCCAAGACTTATGTGAAGTTATAATGGGTCTTCTTAATGCAAGAAATTTTTATGACCCAAGCTTACATCCTAGACATAACATAACGAATGAAGAACCCGAAAGTACCTCAAATAATTCTCTTAGCATTCTTTTAGCTTTTCATAGATAATGACAATAAATAAACAAGCGGAAATCATAATAGTCAATATTCAGCTTACATATGTCCAACTATATCTCTAACTTTTAGATTGAACGGGGCTAAGACAAGTCCCTAGCTCACCCTCAATCATAATAGAAAAAAATGCCATAGTAAGTGTCTAAAGATCTCAATATATTATAAGCTAGAAAGATAAAAGAGTCTTGTTCCCGAAACATAGAAACTCACCAAAAGTAGTCTTCAAATAAAATCTCAACTAGCCACGTGGAGGAGAAGGAGGAGGAACACCGGTCTCTACATGATGATATCATGTCGGCAAAAAAGTATGAATTAGTACTTTGAATGTACTAAGTATATTGGCATGCATTACAAAGTAAAACATTTAGGACATTTATAAGGTAAATTACATAATTGAGAGCATGCATGAGTAATCAAGTAGATATTATTTAAATCATACATATGTGGATATATACATGCATGAGTAGTCATATAAATAACATTTGAAATATTCATTTGTGGGAAGTTAACCATAACCGATATTAAGACCATGTGAGCTATTACATGGAATCCAACATAACCCCCTACATTGGCCGGGGAGTCTACTTGTCTAGGGTAGAACTCCGTCAACTTTACATTTAGTCTTTAACTTTAACTTTAAGGGCTTTTATGGATCCATGAGCCTAAGCCTACAAGGGCTCCTATCTTGGCACATAATTAATGAGATAAGGGGTTGCTACTAGGATTCCCTTACCGAATCCCACCTCAATGACCTATTCGGTGCTAAGTCAATCCCATGAAATAGTTTAATACTTCAAAATAGTCATAGCATATATCTTGAAAATTCAAAACATCACATTCGGTGGAATAGCCCATTAAAACCTTTAGTGATTTAAATATGCAACAATTATCCTTATAGCATAAAGAATCCATCATTTATAGCATTTCATTATTTTTTTATTTCATAAGACTCCCTTTTGATCATAGAAATTGCTTTCATAAACATTTATTTGGAGTCAAAGCTTTCAAGTCAAACTTCATGGAAAATATAGTAAAACTAGGTGGGTTTAAATCACTTCAACTTTCAAACATGTATGTAAATGAAATTATGCATAAATACTATGAAATCCATTAATTAAAAATCATGTTTTAAACAATTCACCTTAAATTTCAAGAACCTTCAAAGAGATAAATAGAGAAATTACTTGCAAACCATCAATTCATACATATAAAATTATTTTGCATCAAAATAGATGAATAATTATTAGTTTAACCCTGATTCATGCTATTAAGTAGAAATAATAATTACTCATAAGAAAATTTTACTTGAAATCAAGAGATTTAGTTGAAAGAATTTTGGACTACATGGGTGGAAGAAACCATGGATAAACACCCACATAACTTAGAGTAAAGCTTAAAAAATAAACATAATTTATCATATAATCAAAATACTTTAGGCATGAGAGTGGAAGGAATACTCTCATTGAAGCCTTACATACCTAGAATCCGAAGCTTTACTCAGAATTGAAATACTTAGTAAGAACTCTTGAATCCTAGCTTTTTCTCCTCTTCGAAGAGTTTTGTGTACTACCCAGAGTATATAAATCACTGAAATGGTATTTCTACACTAATAAGAACTAAAACTATATTTTGAGAATGGGTAAAGAAGTGCATAGAGAGAACAGTTTCTTGAGAAAGCTTGATTAACAAAATGATGAAATAAGATGGATATTTATAGGTGTGAAGAAAGGAACTAACAATAATTAAAATAATTATAAAGAAAAATATAAAAATTTAATGGAGGATTGTGATGTCATAGGTGATGTCAAATGGAGGACTATTGATTTCATGGGTGATGTCAAATGGATCTAGATCTTCTATGGTTGGTGAGATAAATCTTATTTTTATGGAACACTCTTATTTAGAGCTTTGTTTGAACAAGATAACTTCCTAACTAGGATTTGCTGTCTCATATGAATTGTAGCTATAAAAGTCTGCTTTGATTATGTTCAAGGATAAATAGATTTGGAGTAAGCTACAGTGAGATATAATTTTTCTTCTACAAATACTCCATTTGGTCACATCACTAGGTCTTGTAAAGATTGATTTATTTTACCTACTTAGTCTCCAAATCTTAAGCTATGGTCTCAGAAAAGTTGTAGATAATGATATTAGGGTTATTTCAGAATTTGAATCACCTAATTTAGACCATCCTATAAAATGTTCTGCCCAAAATACAGAAGCTGTATCATTTTCATCGAGAATTGGAACACCATATACAACATTTTTTAGGGGGTGTTATAGGACTTGATCTCCAACTTTGATACACCTCAAATGAACATTCTTGTTGAAATCACGAGATAGATGGGCTTGATAACATTCAAGATTTTATTGAGCTTCTAGCCTCTTTTCATCAAGTTCTTCTAGTTCGACAAGAAGTAGTCAAGATTTTTCTTCTTTGGTAAGACCTTATTGGATTGCAGGTCTTAAGAAAGGTATTTGGTGCTCAAGTGGTAGGACTTTTTCAACTCCAAAAGCAAGTGAATATGAGGTTTCTTAAGTCGGTATGTGATATGTTGTCCTATATGACCACAAATCTTCTTCTATTCTTTCATGCCAGTCTGGTTTAGACTTGGAGACGACTTTATTTAATAGGTTGCATAAAGTCTTATTGAATGCTTCATCTAGACAATTTGTGGTAGCATGATATATAGAAGATTCACGCTGCTTGAAACTAAAGAGATCACAAATTTTGTTCATCAACTTGTTATCAAATAGCTTGCCATTTTCCGTTATTATATAGTGAGGAATGCCTAATTAGTAGATAATATTCACCCAAATGAAGTTGCAACATTATCCATCTTCACTTGTTTAAGAGAGACAACATCGGCTTATTTTGACAAGTAATCTGTTGCAGCCAATATATATAAATATCCACTAGAAGACTTTTGTAGTTGTCCAACAACGTCCAATCCCCATGCATCGAATGGCCAAGATGGCTTAGTTAGATGTAATACTTTGGTAGGTTGATATATGAAATTTACATAAAATTGGAAGCCTTGAACCTTCAATCATAGTCTAAGAAATCTTTTGTAAGACCCCATAAGTCGGAAGGTTGGAAACAAGGAGAAAATTCTCAAATATTGAACTGGACCCAAGTTCATGACCGTCTCTACGAGTTGTAGAAGTTTCTACGTACTATAAAAATGAGTCATAGAGGGATTTGTAGGGTTTAGTCATGACCAAACTTAAAGCAAGGTGCTACCACTCATGATTACAGTTCATTCTTCAGTAGACAACTTGTAGAAAGCTCTATAGGATGACTTCAGAGGCCTTGTTCAAAAGTTTCCCCTATGCCAAGAATACTACTTGCAGGGTGAGTTGTAGAAATTATGATGGGTCCTAAGAACCACCCATCACATAACTTCAGAGACCCTAGATTCTTTAGGTTTTTAGGACATGTAGGACGAGCCTCAGGAACTACTCATTTTCAAGTTGACTAGTTGTAAACTTGACCCTTTCCCAAACTTCAGAGATTTGATTTTCAGACGTTTTCTTAGACCTACAGGACGAGTCATTGAAATGACTCGTCATCCCTTAGATGACCCATAGAAGGTGAACCGTAGGGTCAGAATCCAAAGTTTAATGAGGCATAATTGTGTCTTTTCCAAAGTTTAGTTCAATGAACCTAGATACTTTTATGGCCAAGTGAAAACTGTATAATTATTCAATTCTTAAAATACGCCTCTTATTGAATTCATTCTCCCAAATTTGTGTAAGGAAAGAATAAAGTCTCTCAAGGTTTCTCTCTAAATTCAAGCTAGGTTTTCCAAATTTCTTCAAGGTTCTTCTTCAATTCTTAGGGAGTTCAAGCAAGGTATGTGGGGATTGATTTATGGGACCTTTGCACCAATAAAGTCCCAGAGGTTTCTCATGTTTTCATTCAATTTTTAATTGATTATAAACCCTAGTTTTGATGAATTGCATTGGGCTGAGTTATTTCCATTTTTAGATGTTATTAATGATCATTATATGCATGTTCTCATATAAATTTCATGATTTTAAGTTGAGTTTTAGATGGGCATGCATAAATCTATTTTTAAGTTATGATTATGAGTTAAAGATGAGTTTATTAGTTGATCATGAAATATATGACTTACAATGAAAGTTTTCAAAGATTTAAAGTTAAGATTATGATTTTAAGATTGAAGTCATGATGATGACCAAAATTAATATCAAAGATGTTATTATAGTGTGATAATTCCAATTCTCACAGAAGTATGTTTTAAGATGGTGATAAGGACAATTCTCACCAAAGTTATGGATTTTTAGAAATCACTAATTAAGATGAGCTCTTCCTAATATGTTTTAAAGATGGATTGATAGGAAGTTATTATCTTTTCCTATTATGTTTTGATCATTTTCATGAGTTTCGTTGGGATATTGACTAAACACCAAGAGGGCTTCTAAGTTGGGTTCTATCGGGTAACTCAGTTAGTTATCTAAGGGAATCCTAGTAGCAACCTAAATTCCAAAACTATGTTGCCCGCGTATGTTGCCTTCATGTCCTAGCAAGTGGATCCACATACCCAAGTTGAATAGTTACCTTTGGAGTATGCTCTGGCAAGGTAGCCTCCCCTGTTTTGATGCGTGAGTCATCGAATTTCATGTAATAGCTCGCATAATCTTAGATGTCGGTTAATGGTCCTGTCCCACACAAGTTGGAGTTAAGTTATGAGATATCAAGTTATGAATTTATGATAAAGTTTTTATGATATGCATTGACCAAGAGTTTCTTATGTTTTAAATTGCTTTTAAGCTTTACTCATATTCATTGTGATTGGTCATGCATCTTATGGCATATTGATTTCCGTTACTTATTCATGCATACCTTATTCATGAATACCTCACATACTTAGAATATTCAAATGTAGTAACACATTATTTACCTATATTGTCTGATAATGTTGGGACGGACGACACTCGCGATCATTCTATTCGTGGCTAGTGATTTTCCTGGATTTTTTAAAAAGTTGGTAAGTTCTCATTCTATCAAGGACATGACTTTATTTACGTTACTATTGTTTTGACTTTCTTCTATTGTTAATGTGAACTAGCACCTTTTCCTAAGCCCTCATCAAAGGTTAGACTAGAGTCATGTTCAGATGATAATGTGATGTAGTCTATACAGATGTTGATTTTTTGATTTCATACCTTAGTCCCATCCCTTTTGAGACGATTACTTCCACTGCTTATCCTTATCTTTTTATTTACCTTATGTATGCTAAGATGGCTTATGGTTGATTTCCCTTGTATCTCAAATTCCGTGTCACGGCTTGGCCCTTGTTCGAGTCATTACATCTTTCTTCATGGTTGGCCAGTAATACCACATTCTCTTTATGTGGAAATGGATTTTTGGTCCAGATTTATGTGATCCGCATACTCCTAAATATACTTCTCATAGAGCTTAGACTGATTCTTCCTTTTACAAACATTGTAAGACTACCAAATGACCTTCAATATAATGTGTCTTTGTAGTATAGGAAGCAAGGCACACAATGACGAATGTTAGTACTTCTCTTCGAATTTTCTAGAAGTATCACATAGCACAAATGGTTGTTAATAGGTTGTCGCCTATATTTATATATCACCAAGACTTCTCGTGTGTGTCTTGTTAGAAGCACCATAAGGTGCAATGGATTTTAAGCAATTGAATTTCACGATAGCTTCAAAGACAAGTTTATTGCATCAATTCGTTTGATAGGGAGAGTTAGCCCTTTAAGTATATTTCCTTAGATTCAAGATGATTGACCTTCTTCTTTATTCATCTTTGGAACGTAGAGGAGTATAGAAGCCAACTTCTTTTTCAAGGAAATGATCTTTTCTTCATTCAAAATGGAACAGGGCTCTTAATATCAACCTTTGATTTTATGAACGACACATCAACTCTTTTGCATAAAAGCTTATCAGATTTGGTAAATTTGACATCATCAAGTTTTGCCTTCTTTAAAATATAAATTTTCAGATAGAATTTTACATTGGCAAAGTGTGATTCGACTTCACCGAAAGGATTATCATCAGCAAATATTTCATTTTGCATAAGGTACTTCTAATATTAATAGTAAGAAGATGAGATAATTTTATTCTCATGTACCCAAGGCCTACAAAGTAATATGTTTTATGGATCTTTGCATCGATCACATGTATCCATGTGCTTGATCACAAATCTTCCATGTGGATTGCTAACTTGATAGAGCTTATGGAATTGAACTAAGTTCATCGATCGTGATGCCCAGTTCTTTAATGTGTGGATAGGCATAATGTTAATTCCAAATCTTTCATCTATTGGGATTTTTTTTATCTCTTCTCTAGCAGATGACCCACTATATATAGAGGATGATTATGTAGTGCTTTACCAAACAGAAGATCATCATATGTAAATCTGATTTTTGTGTCCTACATATGTACTTCTTCGGAAGAGATTTCAGTAGGCTTTACAGAAGGTGAAGGATACACCATTGATGAGATTTCTCTCATTGCTTTTTCTTTGTCACCCGAAAACACCTCTAGTGAGGTTCTACTCATAGTTTCTTCTTTGTCCGCATTGACACATATGCCTCGACATTATCTTCAGTGGATTTTGTGCAAAATAAATTAGATAAAAATTCCTCTTAAGTCATAAGATGTCCAGGTTTCTGGTGGTGATGCACTTCTAGAATTGGAGGTTTCACTATGTATTCTTTGATATTTTCAAAGGCATTGCTGCACACTTGGTCCCACTTGAAAGAAGCACCCTTCTTCATGAGATTGCTGAATTATTGGCATCTTCCAGATTTATTTGAGATAAATCTCCTCAAGTAGGCTAACTATCCTTGAAGACTTTTCCGCTCATGATTGTATTGAGGCTCGAGCATTTTCAAATAGCATCAACTTTAGCTTGATTAATCTCAATTCCTTTATATATCATAATGAAGCCAAGAAACTTGCTAGAAGTAACTCCAAAGGCACATTTCAATGGATTCATCTTTAGTTGGTATCTTCGAAGCAACTCAAACACCATTCTTAAGTCTTTCAAATGATCGCTCTTCTTTCTTGACTTCACCACCAAGTAATCAACATAATACTCGACATTTCTTTGGAGCAAGTTATCAAATATATTTTGCATAGCCCTTTGATATATGCCGCCAACATTATTTAAACTAAAGGTTATCACCTTTTAGCAATAGATATGTTTAGTTGTATGAAATGCGGTAGGTTCTTCATCTTTTAGTGCCATACGAATTTGGTTGTAGCTGGATGAACCATCCATGAAGTACATTGTCTCATTGCCAGTTGTAGCATCAATCATTAACTATGGAATGGGAAGCATTAAGTCATACCTAGGGTATGCATTATTGAGGTTTCTAAATTCAACATAAATGAGAATTTGGCCACTCTTCTTCCTCACACGACCAATACTTGAAATCCATGTAGGTTATTTGACTTCAAAAATAAGCCTCTTTTAATGAGTTTGTTAACTTCATTCTCGATCAATGGAACCTAGTTTGGCCTAAATCGTCTTTGTCCCTATTTAATAGGGCAAACGCCATTCTTGACTGCCAACTAGTGGACTGCTACTTTAGGATTCAGGCTAGGTATTTCTTTATAACTCCAAGTGAAAATGTCCCTATTTTATCTGAGTATACTCATATAATCTATTTCTTCTTCATCTTCTACAAAGATACTCAGGTAAGTTGGCCTCACATCTTCATCAGTGTCAAGGTTAACTTCCTTAAGGGATCTATTGTGGTCTTCACTCCTAGAGCATCCTAACATCTTCCTCTTCTTAAGGGACATTTTCGTTGATAGATATATGATAGCACCAAGTAATATCTCTCAACTATCCATCAATCTTTATTTGAGGCGAGATATCATGCTCACTCTATAACGTAACATGATATGAGGATCCCACACTTTCTTCATCTTGCCTTCCTTGGTGAAAACCACAATGTGAGTTTTCGCCTTCAACACTTCTTCACATAAAACCATAAATTTCACTAGTCTCCTCATTCAAGAAGAAAAATAACTTTTTAAATCTTTCTAGATCGTATGTGAAGCATGCGTTGTCACTCTTATGTAACTTCTCCAATGTTTGTTATTCTTCTTCTTTAATGGACCTAATATATTATACCCTGTATGTTTATACATCAAATTATTCTCAAGCAAGTCAACTCAAGTTAAAGGCAGTGTTATATTCCGTATTTTTGCACATTGGACTATTCCTGAGCTATTGGACATAAATTCAAGGACTCTTACTTTCGAATTTTAAAATGGCTCAACTTATTTGTAAATTTCAATTGGTGTAGAAATATTAGTTGAGATTAGGGATTAATGGACTATGATTGTATTAGTAAGTGGGGATTTGGGATCAATTGAGATGAAATAAGCTAATAGTGCACTGAAGAATGGTCCCTATTACCACATAGCCAAATTCGATTGGCCCAACTTTAGTAGGAGACAAGTAGGCACCTTTGGAAGCACACATGGTCTTCTTATTGACCAAAATATTAGCACAAAAATGTTTTCGAACTTTAGAATATTCAAAAAAGAGAGAAAAGATCTCATCTTCTCCAAATAGAGAATTTAGAGAAGAGGAATTCTTAATGTTTTAAAAGAGAAAGAATTCATAGCCATGGCAGCACCTAGGGAGATCTCAGTCAGCTCCTTTCCTCCCCCTACTACACAATTAAGTTGAGGGATGTCAAGATCAATTAGAGAGAAAATATGGAGATCATAACAACCATAGTAACCTACGACCATGGTTGTTCTTGAAGAAGTTACATGTTGATGATAAAGGCTTTGTTTTAAGGTAAGATTCCATCTTTTTCCTCATCTTGAAGGTAATTTAAACTTTTATAAGTTGGTAAATGTGTGATGAATGTATGAAATTATGGGTGTTGATGTTGAAGCATGGTGGAAGACATTGGGGACTATTTGGTGTGGATGATGGTGAACTAATTTTGCTTAGTCTTTTGATTGTTATTTTTATGGATTTTATGATGAGAATAAAGGTATTTAATGGTTAAAGTTGAAGTTAAATTGGTTTGTGGACTGTTGTAAGGATTATAGTGATAATAATGTAGTTTACTTGTATATGAATAGGTGATATAGTTGTCTTGTGGTTGTTGTTTTGTCTCACGAAATTACATGAAAAGATAGTAAGAAATAAGGTTTAAAAATCATATGTGGTTTCCTTGGTGTGTTCACAAGTATTCGCAAGGTTTTTGAGCATCTTTATGTTCTTAGTTAGGAGCTGTTTTGATATGTTGTTGTTGTTCTTGTTGAGCTTGGAAGATTAATGATAGTTAAGATTATATGTTGTGTTGTATATTGGTTGGGCTGTTGTAGGGTTATTTCGATGAAAACTTTAAGACTATGGATCATTAAAGATAAATTAAAGATGTAGTAGTTTTATGTGAATTTGTATTGTTCTCAAATGTTATGAATATGGGCTGCCTTAAACTAGAAATGATGTTTTAATGAAGAGATTAAGTTGTATTAACTAGAATTGGAAGTAAAAAAACTCCATGATTAGTGTTGGTGTTGAAATAGACAGAATTGGAGTTGCTTGAATTAGATTGGGTTGATTGTTGTTGTCGCTATTATTGTTATGGATTATATGTTAAAAGTGAAGGGATTGTATATGTTAATGTTAAATCTCCATTTGGGCCATGTTGGGACTGTTCTAATCTAAAAATAGTAGATTAATTTTAATTAATGTTGTGGTTGTTATTGTTGGTGATTATATAATAAAAATGAAAGAATTTGATATGTCAAGTTGGAGTTGTAATTATTTTAAGGGATGGTTGTAACGTGTGGCTGTTTATGTTGAATTGAAGGATTAAGCGTAGTTACAATTATGCATTGTATGGTTATAATTGTTGGGCTGTTATAAATCATTTCAATGAAGTGTTGTGGCTATATATTATTAAGTGTAACTTGAATAAGTTATAGTTGTTATGTTAAAGATTATGGAATGTCGTCATGTGTGGGCTGATTTGGAATATTGTGTGGGATGTCTCGGAACTTTCTTAAATTTTGCCTTGGCTAAATTTGATATAGAACTGGAATGTATGGTTGTTGATATTGACTTGGTTGTTATGTATTTGGTTTGTATATAAGGTAAATGTCGCCTAATTTTCTAGAAATGAGCTGCTAACGTTGAAGTACATTTTGAAACCTTTTCGTAGCTAAACCATAGTTCTTGACATCTCAATATAGGTTGGGACACTATTGGGAATCATACATGTGGTGTGCGAATAAACGTTAAAGGTATGTAAAGCTAACCTTTCTTTCTTTTGGCATGATCCATATAAAACAAACGGACGACGAATTTATAAATTCCAAAGAAGCCCTTATTATTAGATACACTAGGATGGCTATTGCTCGAGTTCTATAAATTATATCATTATGTCTTGATACATGTGTATGATTCCAGCCGTCCTAGTTTGGTATAATTCATAGTTTGGTATAATTTATAGTTTGGTATAATTCATAATTTGGTGTAGTTCATATTTTGGTATAATTCATATTTCGGCATACTTTATATTTAATATAATTCATAATGACAATCGAAGGGTACTTGAAATGACTATTGCCTTGATTTTCAAATGATGGTTCATTTTGATTATTCCATTGAGTCTCTGATGATGATCAAATTGCACATGGTTTCTAATGATACCCTACTCGTGCATATTATTATTGTATTATTCACCGAGTCTCTTATTAGAGGGACGGATATGTTATCATGTATGGTTCTACTATATTATTCACCGAGTCTCTCACTGGAGGGCCGGGTACGTGATATGATGAAATGAGGATATGATTATGGCACCAAGTCCCATGATGGCCGGGTACGGTATATGTGTACACGACTTTATTCACCGAGTCCCATGACTGGCTGGGTACGGTATATATGTACACAACTTTATTCACCAAGTCCCATAATGGGCCAGGTACATCATATGACAATGATATGTATGACTTCATTTATAAAATACAGGTATAGTGATTTCTTGATTATCATACTTGTCTCCTAAATATTTACTTCATATGTGATCTCTTTTATGGTATTTTATGCTTTATATACTCAGTATATATGTCGTACTGACCCTCTCTCTTCGGGAGGCCATATTTTATGCCTGCAGGTACAGATACTCATTTCGGGGATACGCCAGTTTAGGATTTCCATTAGCTATTTTGGAGTGCTCCATTATTCTGGAGCGTAGACTTTTTGTACCGATCCTTTTGATTTATATATTTGTTTACCCAGGGGTACAACGGAGCCCTGTCTCATGATATATTACTGTTAATACTCTTAGAGGTTTGTAGACATATATTTGAGTTGTATATAGATGTTGTCCAACTATGTTAATATGACTTATGTTTTGGAGACGTTCCCTTTTGTAGTGAAAGCCTTGTCGGTTTGCATGTATGCATAATTAGGGATATCATATATAGTGGCAGCATTATCGGCCTGCGTATGTATAGTTGGGATGTTCCTACACGTTATGACAATCTTGTTGGCTTATGTACCATTATATCTTTTGATGTTGTAACTCCGTAGGAGACAGGTTGTTTTAATAAATAAATATGTGACAGTTTTGAGGTGACATTTTGCTTCCTTAAGTTCAATATTATGCGTGGGTAGATTATAGTTAACAAGTATGTATATAACGCTAATCCTTAAAGAAAAAACATTTCTCAAGAGGTTGACTTAAAAGTCTATGATACTTGCAATAATTTATGTCATTAGTTTTTCCAGCTTCATCAGGTCGCTTCACCTTTGGCAACTCAATGAGCTTTAGTTCGAGCAACTAATCAAACATTTTAGAAATGTCAAAATCTAGGAATGGGTATTCCTTTTCTTGTATATCCCTCAAGTTAGGCGTTCGATTTGAACGTTCTCAAAAATCTCCTTCATACATTCCTTCTTAATTTCTTTCATAGTAAACTTCATAGGTGAGTCATTAACATTCATGAATTCTTTTTTGTCATTCCTGGGCACAAATTTGGTCCACCTCTTGGGTTCTTGCTTGTCCTTTCCTTTGTGAGGATCATGGACAAACATCATATCTTTTTTGGGAGAGAGCATGCTCAGCTCCATACCGTGAGCACAAGTAGAAAGATCTTCAAAGGACTTTGGCTTTATTCTTTATAAGATATAGAGAAGCTTCTAGTGCATTTCTTGGATACACATTTCTATGGCAGAAGCTTTGCTAAGTCTATCTTTGCAATTCAGGCTCGCATTTCTCTATCAATTTATGAAGTCAATAACTGGTTCGTCCTTTCTTTGATGGGTATTTGGGAGTTCTACTATGCTCATCATACGCCTTATGATATAGAAATGATTAAGAAACTCATGCTCTAGTTTCTCCCAGTTATCGATAGAATTAGGTTCAAGATTCGTATACCAATCAAAGGCATTTCCTTTTAGGGAGAAGACAAACTTCTTCACAAGATAGTCTCCATATGTCCTAACATTATTGCATATCTCCACAAAGTGTGCAACATGTTACTTTGAATTTCCTTTGCCCTCAAACTACTGAAATTTAGATGGTTGATAATCGGTTAGCAGTTTGAAGCTGTCAATCCTTACAGTGTATGACTTGGTGGAGACATCTTACTTATCTTTGATGGTTCCTTCAATGAACTACTTCAAATGATCTATGACAACTCGATTTATTGAACCATGATGTCACCTAATATAACCCACCAGTAAGTAAGCCAACCTATAACCCAGAACAACTAGTAATGGGTATAAGGGTAGAAACTAAATAAGAATAAGCAATTCTAATACAACAGCATTGATAAGCAGAAGACAAGCAAAAATAAATATATACAACTGATGTTTCCTATAACCTAGAAGTTACTAGTACAGAGCTGACTAAAAAAGGAGTACAAGTCCCAAAAGTGGACCACATAAACAAGAGTTATCTCAAAAACAAAAGACTAGCCATACATATATAGATGGCCACTAACCAAAATAATACAAAATGCCAAATGCTCACCCCCGTCTCTAGATTAGACTTCTCCAAGATTGATTCAACGTTGGCCACTAGCTCTTGGACCTGGATCATGAAAACAGATGCAGAGTATAGTATGAGTATCAAAACAATAGGTACCCAATAGGAAATATATGCCAATTGATCTTTGAAAAGTAATAAAATTATGAAAACAAGGAACAGGACAGAACAAGGTCAAGAGAGGAAGTCTAACATAAAGTAATGAAGTACACATAAGTGTAAAAGAACTAACCAAATTAATCTACAACTAAACTACACCTAACTAGACCCCATAAGCTTAGAAGGTACACTCATGCACATGTTAAATAAAATCCTAAATGGACCCCCATAAACTTATTGAATACATAGAATACCTACAACTACCATGAACTGAATTTGAGAACCCAAGACCGAAGAATGTAGAACCAGAACCTCGTATAGAACCAGTAGAATCTGTTAGAAAGGAGGCTGGACCTCGAACCAAATACTCACCTGAATAGTCTAAGTAACAGATCAAGTATCAAGTAACTGAGGTCGTACCTCTAACCGGATGCTCTTTATAAGGATCTGAATGACCGATGTTGAACCTCTAACTGGATGTTCTTTGAAATGTTAATGGGTTCAAGGCCGAAGCTTGAATCCGGATGCCCGACAGATGTATCAAATATAGCTACTACAAGTTCTACCAAAAGTTAATAATCATAAATCTTTGTGCATCGTCGTACACACCTTTTCAATCAATCAAACCAATTGATCTAAACTCCAAACCAATCGAGATAAACTACAAAAAAAACTTGAATAACAGAACCAAACTCGATATCATTGCCAAAAAATCATAAAGCCATAGAGTTGGGGAGGTAAGGATAGAAAATCATCAAAGAAAGTGCACTATATAGCTAAGGCTCAAACTATCAGACTCAAATGTGCTACACCAATCTACAGGGATCTAAGCTGGTCGAAAAACGTCGGAGCCAAATCATGAATTTCTATGGCAAGCTCTAGTCAGACCTAGGAATAAGCCAAACAAGCTCCAAATAGGCGTTAAAACAAGTACATAAATACACCACAAGGCATGGAGGAGCAACAAGGAAAGTAACATGCTCATAGATACCCGATAAAATGCCAAAATATGTCTAAAACATGATTTCTAAACGACTAAGGATGATTTATTCACTACCCAACCCTAACTCTAACTAATCAACAAGAAATCACATTTTAAGCTGAATCTAAATAGGGAGAAGTAGTAGCCTACCTGTAGGTCAATCATGCGTGCTTAAAAATCACTAAACCAAAGCTTCCCCCTTCCAAAAAACCTCTAAACACTGTCATTCTATCAAATATAGGTACACAATGTTAATACGATCATTTTGACATTAAAATTACTAAAATAAGAGATAGGCCAAATGTCAGAGTAAAAATAGATATGTGAGACCCATATCAAAAATTTTGAAATTAACTCCAAAAAAGGTCCTAATTACCTCCCCAAACTTGTATTTTGATTTGGAGCATAATTCAGGGCTAGGAACTGGCTAAATAATCAAATGCAAGAATTTCACAATTTGATCACCATTAAAGTTATGGGACAACAATTAAAAGCAATAATTTACCTCTGAAAAAGCCTCCTCGACCCTTTTCGATCCCTAACCCATGTATCAACAACAATTACAATCCTCCAAGAATTGAAATTACCCAATTTTGTCTTGTATAGCTCCCATAATTGAGATTTGAAACATTAGAAATGAGTTGAGTTCGTCCTTGGTCTAGTGATTTACTCTCTGATAATGCAGCTATAGTAGCCCAAGAAAGCAGATAAGAGAAATTTAGACCTTCTTGACTGTGGAGGCATCCATACGAACATAGAGAAGAGGTAGGCATCTCTCTTTGAATGCAGTCCCTGGCTCGCGAATGTAGAGGCTTGGCCAATAGACCTCTGCGAATGCGGTAAAGGTCTCGTGAATACGGAGAATAGTTCACCTAGCCTTTGGGAACGCAACTGTCTTCCCATGAACACAAAGGGAAAATCACCCTTGAACTAGCCAATGCTGCAACTTTAACCTTTGGCATTGTCCAAGTCGCCGACGGAGTGCTTGAAATTAGTTTGAAATATCGTGCGTGCAAATGGACTATGCTACCCCTACTAAATTTGATATTCTAGACTAAATGGCGCATTTGAAATTTCCATATGAGGTCATTTTAATGAAATATGGGTCCCATACTGATGTGCCATTTTAAGCCAAATTCTACAATGGGCCTCGATATTAGTTTGAAAGCATGAGGAACTAAATGAAAGGTTGGTCTGGACAAAACTCAACATTTTGGAACTAACTGTGTGGAAATAATTTTCATTGGAGTACATTTTCCAAGAATATTGACTAAAGTCAACCTTAGGCTAAATTTTAAAGGCTAAAATGCCAATGGCCCTAAACTCGTACTGATTAACACGATATTTATGTCGTCTATACTAATAGCCTAATTTAGCCATTCCAGAGTTGATAAAACTGTTAGAATTTCATTCTGAGGCCGTTTACCTGATGTTATGACCAAAGTCATCTTTCTAAGTTTCAAAATCTTCAAAATAATTAAATAGGCCTAGAACTCAAATGAATGACCAAAAAGCTGAATAGTCAGTGCAAGCAAGTCATAAATGACTTGGGGTTACTACAAGAATGCTCTAAATGAAGAAAAGAAGGAATTGAGGTAAACTTGATCGTAACTTCCTGACATCTTTTGGTAGAATGACCACTGACCCCTCTGCAAAGGTCAAACAATCATCCAACTCAACTGATTTATACTAGAGAACATGAGACTCATCTAGAGCATATCGGAGAATTAGTGAAACATGAAAAAGTTGGTAGATTATTGATAGTGCTGCTGGTAGAACTAACTCATATGCAGTTCATGGGCGGTACTCGAAGAAATATCCGGTCGCCAACTACAAACCTCAATAGCCGATGCCTTTGATCCACATAACATTGATTTCTACTTTGAACTATCTTGAACCTAACCTAAATCACCCTCACCTGATCCAAGGCCTCTTGCAGCAAGTCTGAATTATGCGTCCTTGGCTTCGTAGACTCAAACCAACATACCAGAAAATGACAACGCCTACCATATAAGGCCATGAATGTAGCAATCTGAATGCTAGAGTGGTAGCTGTTGTTGTATGCAAACTCTACCAAATATAAAAACTGGTCCCACTGACCCCCAAAATCCATAACACAGGCCCGCAACATATCCTCAAGAACCTGAATAGTGCGCACTATGTGATTTGGGTGCAAACATCAACTTGATGCCCATATTTATGTTTAAGAAATTAGGATGGGGAAATTCCAAGCCTCACACAATATTATTGCAACAGGCAGATCGCTTTGTCGCCAGGTCGGATGGTATATTCAGAATGTCTTAGTCCAAGTGGGATCTCTTATCTTTCATGTGGACTTTTTCATTTTATATTTTGAGCTAGAACTAGAAGTTCCTTTCATTTTGAGATGCCTATTTTTTTCAACTGAAGGTGCACTAATATATAAGGCAATGAAGTTGCCTACTATCTATAAGGAGTTGTTTGCATATAATCCTTCGTCTGCTTTGTATGAAAAACAGGTGTAAGCAACTTTGGAGGTGATTAAAAGGTGAAAGAAAGTTATGGGCTGGCAAATAGTTGATATCCAAGGGATTAGCCTGGCCTTGTGCATGCACAAAAATTTCTTAGAGAAAGGGCGCCTATTGCATAACTTCAAGGACGATTAAATCCCATAATGAAAGATGTTGTGTGGAAAGAGATTATTAAGTAGTTTGATGCAGGTATCATCTATCCAATCTCAGATAGCAAGTGGGTATGTCCAGTCCAATGTGTACCAAATAAGGGTGGGATGACTGTTATCACAATTGATAAGAATGAGTTGATCCTAACCCGAACTGTCACTAGATGGTGAATTTGTATGGACTGCCACAAGTTGAATGAGGCCACCCATAAAGATAATTATCATGTCCTCTTTATTGATAAAGTTCTTGAAAGCTTGGTAGGGTAAGAATACTACTGCTTCTCAGATGGGTATTCAGGTTATAATCAGATAACAATTCCCCCTAAAGACCAAAAAACATCCAACTACTAGTAGCCGCAGACATAGAGGTGTTCTCACAATGTCACACACACGTACAGTCTCATGAGGGTAATCCCACCATTATGGACTAAGGTCGATGAACCAAGATGGTAAAAATTGGTACAAGTGCTGCACCCAGTCCAAATACTTTTTGGATGTACCGCTTAATGATTAGAGCTTGGCTAGGGAGTTTTTGCATATTACGTAGTGACTCATGGAGTTTAACATGAGGTTCATCTTTATGGACCCGATGGAGTGTAATATACGCAACATTTGGGAATTTTATGTGAATTTCCAATTGGACACCCATACACACTATGTCACAATGCGAGAAGTGGATGTCCCATTATCCCCCATGGTGTTTAATGAAATTTTTGTGACCCCCAAGCTTCCTCTGACTACACTGATAGGGATAAACATTCTCCTCCATATGAAGATATTAGGCACACTCTCTCTGGGCCCCAGTCTAAAGCAAACTGGATGACACACGGGCACAAAGTCTTCCACCTTTCTTATCCCTATTCCCACATGAATAAGGCATGACTTTGGGTAAAGATGTGATGCACTGCCTTATTCCCGTGAATCACTTCGCAGAGGTTACTAAGGACTGGGTATGCCTTGTATACACCCTTTTGAAGGGTTTCTAGATTAATGTTGGGGCTGTATTGTAGTCCTCTATACGGAAGGCAAGGGTACACCGAGGTAGAGGGTATGCCTTTGGTGGTTTGATCAAGTTGTTGTGTAGAAGAGAAGGGGTGCTAAATAGCCTCTATATTATATGAAACTTCTCACCTTGGAGTCCTTCGATGTCACCAAGACCAAAGGGCCAGACACCTCTTATAGGGCCACCCTCACTTTGATGGAGCGGGCAAAACGAGATAAATTTATTATAGACCATATGTATGGGTTAGAGATTCTCCATCATAGGATCAGGTGCCGACCATCCACCGCAAAAGAATTATGAGAGGTGGAAAACATATATCTTCTTAATGATCATGCAAATTTGTGCTTGGAATCGGACCCCAATTCTTCGAGCAAACTTATTATGATGTCCCCATTGATGCGGATGAATTGCGAATCGGGTCCGATATTAAGTCTGATCTTGAAGGTGAAGAGGCTGATCCCTTGTCCATTGATGATACTAGAATTGCAGTAGAGATGGATGAGTAAACATGGCAGTCTCCTACCATAATTTATTCCTTATATTGCTATTATGTCATACTGGAGATAGTGCTGCTGTTTTAGTATGGGGGTAGGGGTTGATGTTTGTATATTTGTGAATACTTTATCTTACAGTTTTGTTTGTTGGGTTGCTTTTGTTGATTTTGGGTTCGTTAGCATTTGTTTTTAATTCGTTGGCCATGGATAATCACGTTGAACTATACAAAAAAAGAGTAGAGTGTCATAGGATTAAGTAAGTCATAATTGAGTAAGGTAGACCTATGATGGATGGATGACGACCATTCTAAGGATATACATCATCGTTGTGTCTGTTTGTATATAAGATGTATTATTGGCTACTAGATTATATGGGGCAAGTTTAAATATTGAAAATCATGATTTGTTAGTAAGAGACTAGTTTGATTCACCTAGGCTCTTTTATTTGACTCAAGGAATGTATGCTTAATGTTAAATTCATGTGATTGTTTGGTTGGGAGCCTTTAGTTTCCATTCTTGAGTTGGATATGTGCCATGTTTTTTAGGTTTTGATGTTATTCCATCACTATTTCTTGATTACTAGAACTTGCCCTGCGTGTTTGTAAAGCGAAATAAAGTATGTGAAATTTAGGAAGTGATATAGGCATTTCTTTGATATCCTTATTCTTATATCCCTCTTTATTTGTACCTATCATGAATCAATTATTGTACCCATTATTGACTGAATAATATACATGAGTTTACTACGTTATTGAGTTAATTCTTGAGGTTAGAAGGTGTCAGACTAGCCATTATATTGGTGGAAATTTGATAACATGCTTGTGTGTTGTAAAGCCTATTAAGCTAATCTCCGTAGCACAGCTTGATTGCCTTATATGAAGTCGTTTCAAAAATGTCATATACATGAATATGGGAATTTGTCTAAGGACAAACAAAACTATAAGTCTGGGGTGGTGATCGTGGGCCTATATATGCGCCAATAGAAAGCTTAATTCGTATTTGTAGCCTAGTTTAAGAATGAATTCCCTAAGTTTATTGCATTTTTAGAGTCGTTTGTGTGTGTTGGATCTAACCAACATGAATAGGTACTTTCGGGGCTAAAAATAGAAGAATAGACCTTAAGAAAGCTTCATCAAGAAATAAGTTTGAAATTATGAGCTTAAGAGTGAAATTCATTTGTATTGCGACCCGAATAATGAGTAGCTAATTTTCCCCTTTCTAGGGTTGTAGCTACAAGTGATAGTATAAGATTATTTTTCTTTAGTTGAGGATGGGTTGTTATTTATGATTATTCTTGCATTCTAAATTTTACTATTGTAATGTCTTGCCAAAGTTAAGATAAATCTATTGTCCACCTTGAACTTTGAAGATTATAAGGATAGAACAATGAATGTAGGGAACATGTTCGTTCTAGGGTAAAACTTAGAATGATTCGTATATAAGATACTTGTGACATATACCTATGTACCACATTTGGTCGATAAATAAGAAGACAACTAATTGCACCTTTGTTGGTTTAAGCCTATCCCCGCTCAACGATGTAGTTAGGCTATCAACAAAGATAGGTGACCATGATCGTATCATTAACCTTGTAAATCAGTAATCTAATGACCTGTTGGAAACCAAAGTGAGAAATCTTATGCCTGAACTTATTTTGTGTTGTAGCCTTGGAATCTTTCTCAATTTGAATTTTTTCTAGTGAAACGGATTCTTCTTCTAGTAATTAGTTAATATTTTTTATATGCATATTTACTTAATTATATTTGAAATTAATTAGTTGTCATTTAGGTTCCTTTGAGTTTGATAATCTGGCCCAAAAGAGTCACTGTATACTATATAGGCACACTATGAATACAAACCACCTTCCGTATGTAGATACGAGCCAACTTCTCAGCACTAAAGAAAGTATGAATGGGAAGGAAGTATGCTAACTTTGTCAATCCATTCACAATGACTTAATATTGTCAACACCTCTAGAAGTATGAGGCAAACCCACCACAAATTCCATGGTGATACGCTCCCATTTTCACTGTAGAATAGGTAATCTCTAGAACTCACCACCAGGACTTATATGCTCGGCCTTCACCTACTGGCAACAAAAAACTCGCGACCCATAGTCTGATATGTCTCTTCTCATACAACTCCACCAGTAGTGCTGCCTCAAATCATGATACATCTTAGTTATGCCCGGATAGATGGAATATCTAGAATCATGGTCCTCTAAAAAAATCAGCTGAATCAAACCCCCCATTATCGGAACACACAATCAGACGACAAATTTAAAAAACCCCATCGGAATCCAAAGTAGCCTGATCAGTATAACCTGCCAATACCCTATCTTTGAGTTCCAACAATGACTTATCCTCAAATTGATGATCACGAATCCGATCTAGCAAAGATGAATGAACCCCCACATAGGATAATACCTACCTAAAATCTAAGATATCAAGTCAAACCATCTATTTATCTAAGGACTGGACTACCCATAATCACTGCCTTCCAACTCAAGGCATCCACTACTACAATCTCCTTGCCCGGATGTAGAGAATAGAGAGGTCATAGTCCTTTAGGAGCTCAATCCATTGATATTACCTTGAATTAAGGTCCATCCAGCTCATAATGTACTGAAGGCTCTTCTGATCAGTGTAGATCTCACAACAGAATCTATATAGAAAGTGCCTCAAGATCTTAAGTGCAAAACCTACCGCCTCTAATTCCAAGTTATGCAGCTTAAGCTGCCTCAGCGCAACAGCTATGACCGGCCTGCTATATTAATACACATCCCAGACCAATGCCGGAAGCATCATAAAATACCTTGAAGCCCTTGCCCTCAAATAGAAGAGTTAAAACATGAGTGGTGGTAAGAATCTCCTTGAGACTCTAAAAGATGATATCACACTTCTCCGACTACACAAAAGGGACATCCTGACGAGTCAATATGTTTGCAATAGTGGAAAATTCGTCAATAAAGCGTTTGTAGTAAATCTCTAACCCAACAAAGGTAGGAACCTCAGTAATAGAAATGGTCCTATCCAATCTCGAATAGCCTCAATATTCATCGAATCAACCATAATACCCTCTTTTGACACCACATGCCCCAAGAAGGCTATAGATTCAAGCAAAAACTCGCACTTTGAGTACTTGGCAGAAAGCCGTTGATCTTTCAAAATTTAGAGCATTATCCTTAAATAATATTTATGCTCACTCTGGCTCCGTGAGTATACCAATATGTCATCAATGAAGAAAATGAAAAAAAAATCAAGGTATGGCTTGAACAGTCGAGTAATAAAATCTGTAAAGGCAACAAGGGCATTAGTCAACCCAAAAGACATCAAAAGAAACTCATAGTGGTCGTAACGAGTCCTAAATTTAGTCTTAGGGATTTATGTTTCCCTAATCCTCAACTGATGGTAACCAGACCTCAAGTCTATCTTAGAAAACATTGCGGCACCCTGAAGCTGATCAAAAAAATCATCAATGCGAGGCATGAAGTAACGGTTCTTCATCGTCACCTTGTTCAACTTCTTTTAGTCAATACATATCCTCATAGTCCAATCCTTCTTCTTCATAGCCAACATAAAAACACCCTTTGGAGATGCACTTGGACAGATAAACCCCTTACCTAAGAGTTCCTCAAGCTGAACACTAAGCTCCTTGATCTTTGTAGGTGTCATCCAATAAGGTTGAATAGAAATAGGATAAGTACCTGGATCCAAGTGTATGGCACAATCAATATCACACTCTCAAGAAGGACAGGTAGGTCCGTAGGTAACACATCTACATAATATCTAACCATAGGAACTAAGTCAACTAAATGGACCTTTCTACTAACATTACATACAGAGGCAAAGTAAGCTAGAAAGCCGAAGCAACCAATTACCGAATCCACATAAAAGAGATATTCCCCATCAATGTGTGACTGTAAGAACCCTACCATAAAATTAGAGGAATTTCAGGCATGACTAAGGTAACCATCTTGGCGTAACAATCCAAGACCGTATGGTAATGGGATAACCAATCCATGCCCAGAATCACATCAAAATATAGAATATCAACCAGAATATGGTCAACTCTACTATCATAACATTGGATAGTCACTAAGCAAGACAACAACACCTAATCCACTACTAAAGACTCACGCACCAGGGTCAAAATATTAATTGGCTTTGTTAAGAACTTGGACATCAAACCCAACCGAGGAGCATACTATATAGATACATACAAAAAGATGGATCTAGGATCAAATAAACATAAGGCAGGCTAGTGGAATAATATAATTGTACTTGTAATGACATTACCAGATGCCTATCTCGACTGGGACTATGCCCTAGTTATAACACAATGATCAAAACCCTAAAGGGATCAAACCAAGCCTCATCGCATATCATAAGTATACATAAGGTAATGCAAAGCGGAAATAACATAGGAAGAGTCTAAAACATGAATCATAAAAGTTAGTGTAAACTCGACTACGTAGATTCTACATCATTGTCGTAATATACCTTTACTATCTCAAGATGCGCGGGTCTTAGACATATTCCTAGATCACTCTCAATATAAATATAACCAAAGTCCTTGGAATGAAATAAATATATAACTTTCCCTCGATAGATGAGGACTCACAAACACTTCACCGGATGGAAGCTCTACTAGCCACGTATGGAAGGAATGAGATCCTAAACCCCTACATTATGAGACAATGTAGGAAACAAATATGCATTAGTACGTTTGAATGTACTAAGTATGTGGGCATTCCATGTAATACAAGTCATAATATGAAATGATCAATTTACGTACATGATAAAGAGGATAAGTAAAATCATGAGAAAACCAAAAAGATCAAAGCATTTAAGAGCCATAGTTGAAATCATAAAAGAACAAAAGAGAATATACATATGTGGTATAGAGCCATAACCGAAAATAAGACCATGCAAATTTAACATGAAATCTCGATGTCTCCCCATACAATAAAACAAAAGGGGAATCTACTTGCCAATGTAGAATCTACCTCGCTAGGCAGGTGTCATAAACATGTGTTATATGTAGATCAACTAGCTAGGCCATAAAGTCAAATCCTACAGTGGCACATAGTTATGAGACTAGAGTCTTTATATAAGGACCCCGTAGGTCGAGCCCCTACCTCAAGCCCCATTCGATGCTAAGTTAAATCCTACGTAATACATAACATTATAATTATACTTTAACATATATCATTAAACTTGTGAACAAGTTTAACATTCATAGAGTAGCTCATTTTTACTTCATAATTAAAATGTGAGTAAAAGCCTTTCAACATTACAAATCATCCTTGCATAGTTCATATCATTAGGTTCCTCGGACACCAATTAAGGATCCAAAGTCACTTTTTTCATAACTTGCATAAAATATATATCTTGAACATAATTCTAATCCGTGATCATAATTCATACTTGTATATGAGTAAAACTCATATACATAGTCAATTTGAGTGAAAACCATGGGAAGACATTAAAATCATTGAACTTCATAATCATAATTTATATAAATCATCATTGAGAAGAGCTTCATGCATTGACATTCATATATCAAATTGAAATCATGCAATTAATGTAAAATCATACTTATAAAGATCAATAATAATGATTAAAACTTAATTGAAATAGCCCGATGCAACTCATCAAAACTAGGGTTAGAAAGTAATGGAAATTCAAGAGAGGTATTAGGAAAACATTAGGACTCCAAGGGTGGAAGGAACCCATGGATCAATTCCACATACCTTGTGAAATTAACTCAAAAATTGAAAAGGAACCTTGATGAGCTTGAAACCCTAGCTTGAAATTATGGATAAACTTGAGAGAGATTTGATAGTCTTGCCTTAGGGATATTTAGGAAAATGAACTGAATAGGAGGGAAATTTGAAGAGTAGGGTAATTATAAGCTTTGAACATGGCCATAAAAATATCTAGGTTCATTGAACCAGATATGCGAAAAGATAAAAATACCCTTCATTAAATCTAGATTTTGGACCTATGAATTGGGTTTTATGATTCGTACAAGGTTTGACGAGTCATAGAAATGACTCATCCTGTAAGGTTTGGGAAAACCCCCTGAAATATGAGTCTTTGAAGTTTGCATACGACTTATCTTTACGAGTGGTAATCCACTCTACAACTCATCCTGTTGAGTCGTAGAAGAGGTCTAGAGGGTTGAATAGTTGTAGGATCATAGACCTGCACGACGTCACCCCTCTACGAGTCGTAGACTCTTTTACGAGTCATCAAATGAATCATAGACCTAAATGCTCGACTTATCCATTTTCCAGCCCCAGTCTCATTTCCATGAGTCACTTTTATGACTCTTTTAAGTCTCTACAAGTCTTAGACCGACTCGTAGACTTAGGGACTATCCAAAATTTTCCTAGAATTCTCTTTCCTTTGACTTGTCAACTTCCGAGGTCTTACAATATCTCTCTCTTAGGAATATTCATCCTTGAATGAGCTTCAACCAGCATGGAAACACATGGAATAAGGATTAGCAACCCAACATGAATGCAGTGACACATAGAAATGCATAACCATGAGAATTTTGAACTTAAAATAAATTATGACTTTAAAATCAAACTCATGAACATGCATGCATATGAAAGATATATGAAACTGAAACATGGGAGTTTAAACAAATTGAACATGGACAACTTAGTAACTTAGGCTTGAGTGGAAGGAAAAAGATACGGATAACGCTCTATCATGTCCAGTTCTTCCTCTCATGTAGCACTCTCTACTTGTTTATTTCTCTACAACACCTTGACCGACACAACCTATTTGTTCCTTAATCTCCTCACTTGCAGGCCTAAGATTTCCACCAAAAACCCCTTATAAGTCAAATTCTCTTCAACGTTCACATTCTCCAATGGTATAATATATTTTGGATCACCCATACACTTTCTCAACATCGACACATAAAATATCGAATGAACCATAGGCAACTCAAATGGAAATTCTAACTCGTATTCCACTTCGACAACACATTTCAATATTCTATAAGGTACTACATATCTTGGACTTAATTTCCCTTTATTACCAAAATGCATTACACCCTTCATGGGCAAAACCTTCAAATACACTCAATCATCCACATCAAATTCAAGGTCTCTTCTTATAAGGTCCGAATATGACTTTTTATGACTTTGAGACATTTTCAATCTTTCTCTTATGAACCTTAATTTCTCCATCGCATCTATCACCAAATCGGGACCAATCAATTCCATCTCACCCATTTCAAACCATCCCACCATGGATCTACATCTTCTTCCATGCAAGGCTTTAAAAGGAGCCATTTGGATGCTAGAGTGGTAACTATTATTGTAGACAAACTCAATCAATGGAATATTATCATGCCAACTTCCTTTAAAATCTATCACACACCCTCTTAACATATCCTCTAAAGTTTGGGATCCATCTTTTGGCTTGACCGTTGGTTTGAGGATGAAAAGCAGTATTTAACTCGACTTTCATACCAAGACCCTTTTGAAATGACTTACAAAAATGTAAAGTGAATGGAGTACATCCATCCAATATAATAGGCATGGGGATACCATAAATCTTTACCAATTAATGAATGTACAACTTAGCATAGTCTTCAACACCATAGGAAGTCTTAACTAGTAGAAAATGTACCGACTTAGTCATTCAGTCCACAACAATCCAAATAGAATCATGTTTCCTTGTAGTATGAGGGAAACCCATTATAAAGTCCATATTAACATCTTCCCACTTTCAAGTAGGAATTTCAATGTCTTGAGCTAAACCTCTTGGTTTTTGACTCTCAACTTTCACTTGTTGATAATTAGGACACTTAGCCACGAACTCCTCTATGTCCTTCTTCATGTTATTCCACTAATACACTTCCTTTAAATAATGATACATCTTGATGGATCCCAGATGAATTGAACTCTCTTAAGCCATCAATATTAGGCACACACAAACGATCTTGGTAACAAAGTATCCCATCTTTACCTGGGAGAAAGCCTCAATGACCTTTTCGGCAACCGACTTCTTCAAGTCAACCAAAATTGGATCATTGTTTGCCCTTAATATCCGCCACCCCCTTTGCCTAAGTTTCAAGACCCTTTGGCTTAACACATATTGAAAGATTTTATGGTCGGTGAACATACAAATATGCACCACATAAATATAACGACATCAAATTTTCAAAGCAAACACAACCGCCGCAAGTTCAAGATCAGGGGTTGGATAGTTCCATCCATGCACTTTAAGTTTCATAGAGGTATATGCTATAACCTGTCTATTTTGCATCAAAAAAAACTCTAACCAACAATTGAGGCATCATAATAAATAACAAACCCATCCAAATCATCGGGCAATTTCAAAATAGGAGCCAACGTAAGGAGATCCTTCAATATTTTGTAACCTTTCTAACATTCTTCCGACCATTGAAATTTAACCTTCTTTTGGGTTAAAATAAACAAGGGAAAAGAAATAGAAAAAAAACCTTCAACAAATCTTCTATAGTATTCGGCCAATCGTAAAAAGCTTTTAATATCCGAAGGAGATAATGATCTAGGCCAATTGTTCACCGCCTTCATTTTCTTTGAATCAACTTTAATCCCATCACTGGAAAACCACATGGCCAAGAAATGCAATTTTCCTTAGCTGAAATTCGCACTTACTAAACATGGAAAATAGTTTCTTGTCCCTTGACTTTTGAAATACAATCCTCAGGTAACTCATATGATCTTCCTCATTTTGGAAGTAAATCAATATGTCATCAATAAATACTACCACAAACATGTCCAAGTACTGCTTGAAAATACAATTCATCAAATCCATGAAGATATAAGGAGCATTAGTCAATCCAAATGACATAACTAAAAATTCAAAATGACCATATCTTATTCTAAATGTCATCTTAGGAATATCACACTCCCTTACCCTTGGTTGATAATAACCAGAATGAAGATCAATCTTTGATAAGTGACTTTCCCTTTGTAATTGGTCAAACAAATCATCTATCCTTGAAATTGGATACTTATTCTTTACAGTGACCTTATTTAATTGTCGGTAATCTATACACATTCAGAGTGACCTATCCTTCTTTCTAATAAACAACATAGGAGCCCCCCATGGTGAAATATTTGGCCTTATAAAATCCTTATCCAACTAGTCCTTCAACTGCTCTTTCAACTCCTCAAGTTCCACTAGAGCCTTCTGGTAAGGAGGAATATAAATAGGTTGGGTATCGAGAAGAAGGTTTATGCCAAAGTAAATTTCCCTTTTAGGAGGAACACCGGGCAAGTCATCAGGAAACTCATTAACTATGGGGATTGACTCAAAGGTAGGAGTTTCAAAATCAACATCCCAAATTCGCACTATGTGATAGATACACCCTTTGGAAATCCTTTTCCGAGCATTAAGACATGAGATAAATTGACCCTTAACTACTAATTTATTTACTTTCCATTCAAGAATAGGCCCATAAGGAAATTTAAACTTGAACCTACGAGTTCTACAATAAATGGATGCATAAGAGGCATGTAACCAATCCATACCAAGAATAATGTCAAAATTCGTCATTTCTAGTTCAACAAGATCACAAAGAATAAATTTATGCAAGACCAATATGAGATAATTTCTATAAAATCTATTGGCTAACACCGAATCACCAATCGGAATATAAACTGAAAAGGGCTCTAACAAGACTTAGGGGCACACATCGAATCTAATAGCAAGGTAAGGAGTAACAAAAGACAAGTTGGCACCTAGATTAAGCAATGCATAAATATCAAAGTTAAATACCCGTAGCATACCCGTGACAAAATAAGGAAACTCCTCAACATCTTGTCCAGTATGAAGGGCATATAATTGGTTGTTGCGTTTGCCACCATTTTGTTGAGCTTGGTCACCTTGTTTCACTTGTACTCCTTGAGCAACTTGTCCTTGAGGACGACCTTCTCTTCCCTTGTTAGCAATATAAGGGCACTTGAATTGCTTATGGCCCATCTTGCCACATCCATAACAAGTACCATTCCCATCAAGCATCGTCCTCCATGATTCTTTCCACACTTTGCACACTTAAGAAAAGTGGGGCTACTAGAACTCACACCACCACCTTGACCCTTAGATTATGGCACCCTATATAAAACAACTTTTTTCCCGAACCTTTTCCTTATTGAGAACAGTCAATACTACCACCACCGGTCCTAGCACTTGAGAACCCACCTTCATACTAGACCCTCTTAGAGTCTCTCATCCTCATCTCCTTAATCTTTTCTCCTTCAATTTGTTCGGCAAAAGTCATGAGCTGTGATATATCTATTTCCTTGATAAGAATAGAAATATGATATTCCTTAACAATCAAATCAGACAACACTAATATGAATTAGCTTATTCGAGCACGTGGATCAACAACCAATGAAGTAGCATACTTGGATCGCTTAGTGACCTTATAGGCATAGTCCCTCATACCCATATTGTGTTGCCTAATATTGATGAACTCCAACACTTTTGCCTCCCTTTGCTCAAAAAGGAAGAAGCAATCAAGGAAAGAAAGTTGAACAGTTTCCAATCAATATGGACTTCATAAACTCTCTCCAACTTCCATTGATAGTATAAAACTTGAGCAACACTCTTGAGTTGGTAGGCCGTCAACTTCGCTTTCTCTTCCTAAGTCACCTCCATAATACTCATTATCTTGTAAATCTCATCAGTGAACTCTTGGGGATCCTCATCAACTTTTGAAACATCGAACTCAGGAGGGTTTATCCTTACAAAGTCCCTCACTTGAGAAGCCGTAATAGGAGCATTAGGAGGAGCAACAACTCTTTTGGTTGGCCAAATCTTGGGCTAGCATGGTTATAGCGGTCCAGAACTCTGTTTTAGTCACTTGGTAGATTAGAAGACTATTTTATTGAGGGACTGGAGGAGCTTGGTTCTCATTTGAATTGAACCCTCTTTGCATAGGTGCTCTTCTTGTAGGAATTTCTTAAAATTGCAAAGGAAAGGAAATCTTATAGTATACTCTATTGCATGATATAGATCTTGAAATAAGTGAGGGTTTTCTAAAATGCCTCATAGCCTCCTATTCATATATGTGGCATACTTCATATCCATGAATAAGGCTCTACTTGATGCAGTATGTTGGACTCCCTAAGGTATCTTAAACTTTGTGCTCTAATACAAATATTTTCATGACCTAGATTGGGCCCTAATCGTAGAATGGCAATCGAAACCATGAAGGGCTCCAACCAACCCTCATGGAATATCCTAAGAAAAGATAAGGTAAATTAAAACGTAAATAACATAGGAAGAGTCTAAGACATGAATCTTAAAAGAGACTGTAAACTCGACTACATAGACTCTACATCATTTGTCCAAACAGCATTTAATAACTCAAGATGGTTGGTGGCCAAGATATGTCCCTAGGTCAACCTCAGTACAAATTTAACAAAAGTCCTTGGAATGAAATAAACACATAACTCACTCTTGATAGACGATGACACACTAAAACTTCACCGGATGGGAGCGCTACTAGCCACGTGGAAGGAATGAGATCCTCAACCCCTACATTATGAGACAATATAGGAAACTAATATACATTACTACATTTGAATCTACTAAGTATGTGGTCATGCCATGCAATACAAGTCATAAGATATAATGATCAGTTTACGTATATGATAAAGAGGATAAGTAAAATTATGAGAAAACCGAAATGATCAACGCATTTAAGAGCCATAGTTGAAATCATAAAAGAACGTAAAGAGAATATACATATGTGGTATAGAACCATGACTGACAATAAGACCATGTGAGCTATAACATGAAATCTCGATATCTCCCTATAAAATGAAAGAAAAGGGAATCTAGTTGCCTAGGTAGACTTTACCCCACTAGGTGGGTGTCATCAATATATGCTTTATGTAGATCCACTAGCTAAGACATAAATTAAAGTCTTACGGTGGCACATATTTATGAGAATAGACACTTTATATAAGAATATTGTAGGTGAAGGCCCCACCTTAAGCCTCATTTGGTGTGAAGTCAAATCTCACGGAATACATAACATAGTAATCATACTTTAACATATATCATAAAACATGTGAACAGGTTTAACATTCATAGAGTAGCTCATTTTCATATCATAATTGCAATGTGAGTAAAAGCCTTTTAGTGTTACAAATCATAATTGCATAGTTCAGGTCATTAGGTTTGTAGGTTACCAATTAAGGATCCTAATTCACTTTTTTATAACTTTTATAAAATTCATATCTTGAAAATAATTTTAATCCGTGATCATAATTCATACTTCAATTTAGAGTAAAACTCGTATACATGGTTAATTTGATTAAAAACCATGGGAATACTTTGAAATTATTGAACTTCATAATCATAATTCATAAAAATCATCGTTGAAAAGAGATTCATGCATGGGCATTCATATTTCTACTTGAAGTCATGCAATTAATGTACAATCATACTTATAATGATAAATAATAATGAATAAAAATTTAATTGAAATAGCCCAATGCAATTCATCAAAATAGGGTTAGAAAGTAATGGAAATTCAAGATAATTTTGAGGAAAACCTTGGGACTCCATGGGTGGAAGGAACCCATAGATCAATCACCATATACCGTGATGAAATGAACTCAGAAATTGAAGAGGGACCATGATGAACTTCAAACCTTATCTAGAAATTATGGCAGAAAGTTGAGAGAGACTTAATAGTCTTGCCGTAGAGAAATGTAGGAGAATGAATTGAATAGGAGGGGAATTTGAAGAGTAGGTAATTATAAGATTTGAACCTGGCCATAAAACTGTCTAGGTTCATTGAACCAAACTTGGGAAAAGATGGAAATACTCTACATTAAATCTGGATTTTTAACCTACAAATATGGTCTTACAATTTGTACTGTCAGGACCCAACCCCGTAGGCCGTGACGAGTGCCCGAACCGGACACACACGCGTACCCCTGCTACCTATACATAACCTGTCTCTTGTTTATACCCAAAATGCATCAATATATATGAAAACATACAAGCCGACAAGGCTGTAGTACTATATATAGGGTCGTTCCATAACACACATATCCGCAAGCCGACAAGGCTGCCACAATATAGGGAACGCCCAAAATCACAAGTCATATCAGTACAGCTCTACATACATATATATATAACTCAGATCCCACTCATATATAGGCACAACCCACATACGTATCCACAGACCTCTAAGAGTAAGAAAACAGTAACATAAGGCGGGACAGGGCCCCCACCATACCCGTAACCAAACGAATATATACACCACGTTTAGTACCAAAATTAGGCTCCAGCACAATGGAGCACTTCTGGACTGCTGAGTGGGACTCCTACGCTGACGGATCCCCAAACTGTGTACCTGTACCTACGAGCATGAACGCAGCCCCCCAGAGAAGGGGGTCAGTACGACATATGTACTGAGTATGTAAAACATAATATGGCACAACTGAACACATATCTGAAATAGCGAAGCAGGGGATAACATATCATATGAAAACTTATACCTGTACCCTGTGAAGTGTCAAAACATGCATGTTCAAATTATATCGTATAGCCGGCCCTATCAGGGGTCCGGTGGATACCTCTGTAATATCATCACAGCCCAATGCCATCACCACCTTATTACCACATATCATCATATATATATATATACACGTATCTCGGCCCTCTAGTGAGGGACTCGAGGAATAATGCAGTGAGTTGCGCACGAGAACATATCCTGGCCCGGGACTCAGGGAAAGATGGGTCATAGTATACACGAGTAGATTAATGAGCAACTATATGCAATTTAAATCATTATCGAAGACTCAATCGTAGAAGAAAATTAAGCTATTGTCTGAGAATCAGGATTGTAATGTAATCACCTTAAATGCCCTTTAAATGCCATTAGGGGCTATACTAGTTAGTGTTTTAGGGTCCTTAGACACGTACTAAGATAATATTAACTGCTTAAGGACTCCAGAATACATGTTTTTATATAGTCCTTACAACTAGGAGCCCGTATATTCATTAAATCATTAGTATAGGTAAGGCTCAAGGAAAGTAGCTTAACTGTTATAAAATTTCATTACACAGAAGTGAATAAAAGACACTTAGGAATGGAATTACTTCAGAGATCACATCATTGTTTACTTACCTCTACGACATGCCAAAAGAAGAGAAAGAATAGGCTTTACCTACCTCTTATGGATTTCCCGTAATCGTGTCCACGTCGTTGTCCTCGAAACCTATTTAACATGGAAGTAAGGAAAGTATTAACAATCTTAGACTTTTCAGCAACTTAGACTACCTACGAGTATTCATCGAGCTCGTCCCCTCGCTCGCACCCTCAACTAGTTCCTTAACCAGTTTAAGAAGTTAACAAAAATCGGACAGCACCTCCCCTATAATGTGCCCTATCCGAATACACAACCATGTCCTTAGAACCTTCAGCTAACCAACAATACAACCAGCAGCCCAAAAATATACATATTACGACAATATTACACAATATAAACCCTCAACAATTTACTCAAAACTAAGATACCAAAACTAGAGTTTTTAATCTTTCTTTCGCGAATTCTTTAATTGCAAAGTGGAGGGTCGTGTGGCTGAAACCAGAAGCCACCCATGCCCTTAGCAACACACATTCCATCACCCTAACAACTCATCACACGACCAGCAGTCACATACCACAAGTACGAGGCATTATTCGATTACAATTAACTATAGCGATTCCAATTTCTCTTATTTCGAACGTCGAACTTTTGAAGCCTTTTCCCCAACTTCCAGCAGATAATAAGGTGTATAATACACTCCAATTTAACATCATAAACTTCAAATTAAAGGGGAAGAACTTACCTTTCCCGAAATTGGTTAAAACTAGCCGAAATTGTGCCTCGGAACTTCTTCAATGTGCTGAAATTGAGCGGGCTGCTTGTGGTACTTCCTTGCTGCCCCAAATTGAGTTTTTAGGTTATAAAACACTAATATACAACTTAGGGACACGTCAAATAATTAATTCACGGAACGAAACCCGGAAGCTTACCCAACAAGGGTCAAATCCGTAACCCTCTCCCTTGCCCCTTTTCACGTTTTCTCCTTTTTTTTCCTTCCAAATTTCAGTTGCAACGCTGGAGTTTCAGTTCCATAAATGTCTTAAAACACATATATACGTATCCACGTACTTAATATACACCGTATATAATTAATTCACGGAAGAAAGTTGAGAAACTTACCTTTAATTTTCAAGAACCAAAGTTGCCTCTCTTTTCTCTCCTCACGTATTTTTTTCTAAGTATAGCAGCTGTTTTTGGGATAAGTTAACAGCTGAAACATTACATATTAATATATATATATAATGTGACACGTGTCATCCCCTAAGGGTGACACGTGTCGGGCCATCATTGGGCCACTTCAACCATGCGACCAATGGGGTGCTGCCACGTGGCAGCGGGGTCCACCTCCCCCAAGCAGGTGGGTCACCTACTTGACCCCAAGTAGGTGGGTCACCTGCTTGCTTAGGGATGCCACGTGTCACTCTCCTATTGGCTGCCCCACAAATTTTTTTTCCTTCCTCGTGCGTTCGTAATCTCGTCTTAGTTTAAGAGCCTATGTCATTCATGCTATGGAAGCTTGGTGTGTACACAAATAGATTTAGGTAAGTAAACTTCTAAGTTAGAGGCGTACGTAAGCAAATCAAGTCCCACGACTCATCGCTTGTCCTCCAACTTCCTCCGACTTCTCTTGACCTTATCTCCAATCTTCCCTACTATGGGGTGTCACATTCTCCCTTCTTAGAATTATTTAATAGTGTCGTAACTTAGGCGGATCACATGATATCTTCTAAGTAGCTTTAGGAACCTTTCGAGTTCAAGAATGTGGGGTGTAACATCCTTCCCCCCTTTAGAACATTCGTCCCCGAATGTTGAATAAAACTTCTCTTAAAACTTTATGCCGATTATAGGGAGGTTTTCTTCTACTATGATAACATACATTTTTATCTAAATAATTAATATACCAGTTCTAAGAGTTGGGGTTACCTGTAGATGTCGAAAATAGGTACGGATATTTGTTTTTCATGTCCTCCTCAGCTTCCCAGGTCATTTCTTCCCGATTCCTATTTTGCCACAACACCTTGACAGAAGCTACGTCCTTAGTCCGCAGTCTTCTGATTTGCCGATCCAGGGTGGCGATAGGTTGCTCTTCATAGGCTAACTCTTCTGTGACCTAGATATCGTCTACGGGATGTACCCGGGATGGATCACCTACACATTTACGAAGCATTGACACGTGAAAGACTGGATGTACAGCTTCTAGATCCGCTGGTAAGTTTAGTTCGTATGCCACTTTGCCTATTCGGCGAAGAATTAGGTAAGGGCCAATATATCTCGGACTCAGCTTCCCTTTCTTTCCGAACCTCATTACCCCTTTCATGGGCGATACTTTTAAGAACACCCAATCACCTACTTGAAATTCCAAGGGTCGACGTCGATTATCTGCATATGATTTTTGTCAACTCTGGGCTACTAATAATCTTTCCCTAATAAGCCTTACTTTATCTACCGCCTGCTGGACCATGTCTGGGCCTATTAGTTGTGTTTCACCAACCTCAAACCACCCGATAGGCGACCTGCACTTCCTGCCATATAAAGCCTCATACGGCGCCATCTGGATGCTAGAGTGATAACTGTTATTGTAGGCAAACTCAATAAGGGGTACATGATCATCCCAGCTACCTTTGAAGTCAATTATGCAGGCCCGCAACATGTCCTCTAACGTTTGAATCGTACGCTCCGCTTGCCCATCAGTTTGAGGATGAAATGCTGTACTAAGGCTTACCTGTGTCCCCAAGTTTTCCTGGAATGACTTCCAAAAGTGGCCTGTGAACTGAGCTCCTCTGTCTGAAATAATGGATGTGGGAACTCCATGAAGTCGTACTATTTCCTTAATGTACAAGTTTGCATAGTCCTCGGCTGAGTAAGTGGTCCGGACTGGAAGGAAGTGGGCTGATTTTGTCAGCCTGTCCACGATAACCCATATGGAATCCTGCTTTCGAAGAGTCCGAGGCAAACCTATAATGAAGTCCATATTAATAGCTTCCCATTTCCAAGTTGGAATCTCCATCTCCTGTAGTAGCCCACCCGGTTTCTGATGTTCAACTTTAACTTGTTGGCAGTTTGGGCATTGGGCTACGAACTCTGCTATATCTCTTTTCATACCATCCCACCAATACAGACATCTGAGGTCGTGATACATCTTGGTTGACCCTGGATGAATAGAATAGCGAGCGTAATGTGCCTCTCCCAGTACTTGCTGTCGTAGTCCTGCAACCTCCGGTACACAGACTCTGCCTTGGTATCGTAATATCCCACCGGCCGTAAGGTCAAATAGAGTCTTTTTCTTTCGGAGAATTTCATCTCTATACTTCGTTATAATAGGGTCCTGGTATTGACATCGCTTTACTTCCTCCATGACAGAGGATTCAGCAATTCCTCGAACAGAAACCCCGTCATCACCCGAATCAACTAAGCGGACTCCAAGACTGGCAAGCTGGCAGATCTCACGGATCATTTCCTTCTGTCCTGGTCGTACCTCTGCTAAGCTACCCATTGATTTACGGCTGAGCGCATCCGCCACCACATTCGCTTTCCCAGGGTGGTATAAGATGTCGACATCATAATCTTTCAGCAATTCCAACCACCTTCTCTGCCGTAAGTTCAATTCCTTTTGTTTAAAAATATACTGGAGGCTTTTGTGATCTGTATAAATATCCATATGCACACCATATAAATAGTGTCTCCATATTTTCAAGGCATGAATCACCGCTGCTAATTCCAAGTCATGAGTTGGATAATTCTTTTCATGTTTTCTGAGCTGTCAGGAGGCATAAGCTATAACTTTACCATGTTGCATCAATACACATCCAAGTCCAATACCGGAAGCATCACAATAAATAACAAGGCCATCGGGTCCTTCTAGAAGGGTTAGAACAGGAGCCGCAGTCAATTTTTCTTTTAACAACTGAAAGCTCCGTTCACAAGCATCAGTCCACTGGAACTTAGCCGCCTTTTGAGTCAGTCTTGTTAAAGGCGCCGAAATGGAAGCAAACCGTTCTACGAACCTTCTGTAATATCCTGCTAATCCCAAAAAGCTACGTACCTCCGTAGGAGTTGTAGGTCTTGGCCATGCCTTCACGGCCTCAATCTTCTGCGTATCTACGCGAATACCATCAATCCCAATAATATGCCCCAGAAAAGCCACTGAAGTTAACCAAAATTCACATTTAGAAAATTTAGCGTATAATTTCTGGTGTTGGAGTATTTCCAGCACTGCCAGCAAATGATCTGCATGTTCCTTTTCTGATCGTGAATAGATCAAAATATCATCAATAAATACAATCACGAACAAATCTAGAAATGGTTTAAACACTCGGTTCATCAAGTCCATAAACACCGCTGGAGCATTTGTCAACCCAAAAGACATCACTCTGAATTCATAATGTCCGTATCGGGTTCTGAATGCGGTCTTTGGGATATCTGCTTCTCTTACCCGTACCTGATGGTAGCCTGACCGCAGGTCTATCTTCGAAAAGCATTTAGCACCCTGCAACTGGTCAAACAAATCATCAATCCTGGGGAGGGGATATCTATTCTTAATTGTTACCTTGTTCAGCTGCCTATAGTCAATGCACATTCGCAGCGATCCATCTTTCTTTTTAACAAATAATACCGGCGCTCCCCATGGGGATGTACTGGGCCTAATAAAGCCTTTTTCCAGCAAGTCCTTCAGTTGCTCCTTTAGCTCCTTTAATTCCGCGGGTGCCATTCTATATGGGGGAATAGAAATAGGCTGAGTATCTGGTGGCATGTCTATCGTGAACTCTATCTCCCGTTCGGGAGGAAGACCTGGAAGTTCATCTGGAAACACATCCGGATATTCATTAACCACGGGTACCGATTGAAGAGTTGGCACCTCTGCTTCCAGATCATGCACGCGGACTAAATGATAAATACACCCCTTCCTGATCATTTTCCTTGCCTTAAGGTGTGAAATAAACTTACCCTTCGGCGACGCCGTATTTCCTGTCCACTCAACAATTGATTCACCCGGAAACTGGAACCGAACTACTTTATTTCTACAGTCTACATTGGCACGACATGAAGCTAACCAATCCATACCCATAATAACATCAAATTCCACCATATCCAATTCTATCAAATCAGCCAAAGTACGATGACTATATACATTAACCGGGCAATTTCTATATACTTGTTTTACCACAAGAGAATCTCCTACTGGTGTAGCCACCTCAAATGCTTCTATTAATTCAGGCTTAATCCCAATTTTATTAGCAACAAAAGGAGATATATATGATAAAGTAGAGCCGGGATCTATCAACGCATATACCTCCCGAGCAAAGATTGATAATATACCTGTGACTACTTTTGGCGACGCTTCCTGATCTTGTCTACTAGCCAAAGCATATATACGATTAGAAGGGCCGCCAGAACTAGAAATTCCACCACGACCTCTACCACGGCCTGCCGGTATCTCCATACCCCACCCTATCGGGCGCATAGACACAGAAGAAGAAGAACCCGCAACCGACCCAGTTGGCTGAGCTATACCACCTGGAGTATTTTTAAACGGACATTCCCTCGCAATATGGCCTTGGCGGCCACAAGAAAAATAGGCAACTATACTTCGGCGACATTCTCCAAAATGAAGTCTATTACAACGGGGACACTGTGGTACTAGTGGTCTTGACTGTCGAGAACTCTGGTCCATCTGTATACCTGATGCTCTGAAGCTTTGACTAGGCCCCAAATATCTGGTGCTCTCAACTCTTCCACCTGGAAACTATGGAGGTACACTCCGAGCTGGCTGGGAGGGATACCTACTAGATTGCTGGAATCGCCCGCTGCGAAATTCTCCTGGATAACCAGCTGACCTAGACATTTTAGCCTAAATTCTATCAAACCATCTGTCAGGCTGACGCCTCTTATGTCGCTCTTCTACCCCTTGGGCATATGCTTGTACCCGGGCAATGTCCACGCCTGGCTGAAAAGCCATGGCCATACAGCTATCAACCAAATAAAGGTCTAAGCCCATGATATACCGATGCACCCTGTCTGCCATATCTGCTACAACTGTGGGGGCATACCTCACCAATGAGTCAAACTCGAGGCTATAGTCGCGAATACTCCTACCGTTCTGCTTTAACTGCAAAAATTTATCAACCTTAGCTTGTTTCATTTCTGGAGGCAGGAAGTGGCTAAGAAGGGCTTCTGCAAATTCATCCCATTCAGCTGGAGGAGCACCCTCTCCCCTCGATAACTCCCAAGACTCGTGCCAGTTAGCAGCCACATCACGCAGCCGATAGGAGGCTAATTCCACCGACTCAGTCTCCGAGACCCTAATGATTCGCAGTGTACGCTGCATCTGTCTAATGAACTCCTGTGGGTCCTCTGCAAGTCTCGATCCATGAAATTCTGGGGGATTGCAGGCTAGGAAGTCACGAACCCTCAAGCTATCTTGTCTATTTACATCATCTGGGCCATGCCTCCGAGCCTGTCCTTCCATCAGTCCAGTCAGCAACTATACCGCATCTCTCATAGCTCTGTATTCCGCCCCATGCTGTAGGACTGGAGGCTCCTATACTGGAGGTTCGGGATCTGCAGCTGCTGCTGCCCTAAACTCCTCTGGGGTTGGTGGCGTAGTAGAACTTGCCGACTGAAGTACAATCCTCGGCATAGACTGGGCACGGGCCCTAGTAATTCTTGGGGTCTGACTAGTTTCCCCAACTGCCGACTTGCCCTTCTGGGCAGTGGTTGCTTTCCATGGAGGCATCACTACAAACATAAAGGTAGATTAGTGAAGGATCATCCTAAAACATAACTCTATTGCATGATCTATGATAAGAAAGAAAGTAACATCCTAATTGTCCTGTAGCCTCCTGTTTATAGATGTGGTGCACAACACACCGATAAACAAGCCTCTACTAGACACGGTCTGTGGACACTCCAAGGAAGAACTGCTCTGATACCACTTCTGTCACGACCCAACCCCGTAGGCCGTGACGAGTGCCCGAACCGGACACACACGCGTACCCCTGCTACCTATACATAACTTGTCTACTGTTTATACCCAAAATGCATCAATATATATGAAAACATACAAGCCGACAAGGCTGTAGTACTATATATAGGGTCGTTCCATAACACACATATCCGCAAGCCGACAAGGCTGCCACAATATAGGGAACGCCCAAAATCACAAGTCATATCAGTACAGCTGTACATACATATATATATAACTCAGATCCCACTCATATACAGGCACAACCCACATACGTATCCACAGACCTCTAAGAGTAAGAAAACAGTAACATAAGGCGGGACAGGGCCCCCACCATACCCGTAACCAAACGAATATATACACCACGTTTAGTACCAAAATCAGGCTCCAGCACAATGGAGCACTTCTGGACTGCTGAGTGGGACTCCTACGCTGACGGATCCCCAAACTGTGTACCTGTACCAGCGGGCATGAACGCAGCCCCCCATAGAAGGGGGTCAGTACGACATATGTACTGAGTATGTAAAACATAATATGGCACAACTGAACACATATCTGAAATAGCGAAGCAGGGGATAACATATCATATGAAAACTTATACTTGTACCCTGTGAAGTGTCAAAACATGCATGTTCAAATTATATCGTATAGCCGGCCCTATCAGGGGTCCGGTGGATACCTCTGTAATATCATCACAGCCCAATGCCATCACCACCTTATTACCACATATCATCATATATATATATATACACGTATCCCGGCCCTCTAGTGAGGGACTCGAGGAATAATGCAGTGAGTTGCGCACGAGAACATATCCTGGCCCGGGACTCAGGGAAAGATGGGTCATAGTATACACGAGTAGATTAATGAGCAACTATATGCAATTTAAATCATTATCGAAGACTCAATCGTAGAAGAAAATTAAGCTATTGTCTGAGAATCAGGATTGTAATGTAATCACCTTAAATGCCCTTTAAATGCCATTAGGGGCTATACTAGTTAGTGTTTTAGGGTCCTTAGACACGTACTAAGATAATGCTAACTGCTTAAGGACTCCAGAATACATGTTTTTATATAGTCCTTACAACTAGGAGCCCGTATATTCATTAAATCCTTAGTATAGGTAAGGCTCAAGGAAAGTAGCTTAACTGTTATAAAATTTCATTACCCAGAAGTGAATAAAAGACACTTAGGAATGGAATTACTTCAGAGATCACATCATTGTTTACTTACCTCTACGACATGCCAAAAGAAGAGAAAGAATAGGCTTTACCTACCTCTTATGGATTTCCCGTAATCGTGTCCACGTCGTTGTCCTCGAAACCTATTTAACATGGAAGTAAGGAAAGTATTAACAATCTTAGACTTTTCAGCAACTTAGACTACCTACGAGTATTCATCGAGCTCGTCCCCTCGCTCGCACCCTCGACTAGTTCCTTAACCAGTTTAAGAAGTTAACAAAAATCGGACAGCACCTCCCCTATAATGTGCCCTATCCGAATACACAACCATGTCCTTAGAACCTGCAGCTAACCAACAATACAACCAGCAGCCCAAAAATATACATATTACGACAATATTACACAATATAAACCCTCAACAATTTACTCAAAACTAAGATACCAAAACTAGAGTTTTTAATCTTTCTTTCGCGAATTCTTTAATTGCAAAGTGGAGGGTCGTGTGGCTGAAACCAGCAGCCACCCATGCCCTTAGCAACACACATTCCAGCACCCTAACAACTCATCACACGACCAGCAGTCACATACCACAAGTACGAGGCATTATTCGATTACAATTAACTATAGCGATTCCAATTTCGCTTATTTCGAACGTCGAACTTTTGAAGCCTTTTCCCCAACTTCCAGCAGATAATAAGGTGTATAATACACTCCAATTTAACATCATAAACTTCAAATTAAAGGGGAAGAACTTACCTTTCCCGAAATTGGTTAAAACTAGCCGAAATTGTACCTCGGAACTTCTTCAATGTGCTGAAATTGAGCGGGCTGCTTGTGGTACTTCCTTGCTGCCCCAAATTGAGTTTTTAGGTTATAAAACACTAATATACAACTTAGGGAAATGTCAAATAATTAATTCACGGAACGAAACCCGGAAGCTTACCCAACAAGGGTCAAATCCGTAACCCTCTCCCTTGCCCCTTTTCACGTTTTCTCCTTTTTTTTTCCTTCCAAATTTCAGTTGCAACGCTGGAGTTTCAGTTCCATAAACGTCTTAAAACACATATATACGTATCCACGTACTTAATATACACCGTATATAATTAATTCACGGAAGAAAGTTGAGAAACTTACCTTTAATTTTCAAGAACCAAAGTTGCCTCTCTTTTCTCTCCTCACGTATTTTTTTCTAAGTATAGCAGCTGTTTTTGGGATAAGTTAACAGCTGAAACATTACATATTAATATATATATAATGTGACACGTGTCATCCCCTAAGGGTGACACGTGTCGGGCCATCATTGGGCCACTTCAACCATGCGACCAATGGGGTGCTGCCACGTGGCAGCGGGGTCCACCTCCCCCAAGCAGGTGGGTCACCTACTTGACCCCAAGTAGGTGGGTCACCTGCTTGCTTAGGGCTGCCACGTGTCACTCTCCTATTGGCTGCCCCACAAATTTTTTTTCCTTTCTCGTGCGTTCGTAATCTCGTCTTAGTTTAAGAGCCTATGTCATTCATGCTATGGAAGCTTGGTGTGTACTCAAATAGATTTAGGTAAGTAAACTTCTAAGTTAGAGGCGTACGTAAGCAAATCAAGTCCTACGACTCATCGCTTGTCCTCCAACTTCCTCCGACTTCTCTTGACCTTATCTCCAATCTTCCCTACTATGGGGTGTCACATTCTCCCTTCTTAGAATTATTTAATAGTGTCGTAACTTAGGCGGATCACATGATAGCTTCTAAGTAGCTTTAGGAACCTTTCGAGTTCAAGAATGTGGGGTGTAACATGTACAAGGTTTGACGAGTCGTAGAAATGACTCTTCCTACAGGGTTTGGGAAAACACCCTGAAAACTAAGTGATGAGTCAGCAATTTAGACTCATTTATAGCTCAAAATACAAGATATTAGTGTCCTCTTTGCCTTCTTTATGCCCAAAACTGACATCAAAGTGACCATTTGCAGGTGGAAGGTGTTAGAGATCAATAATGAATTAAAAATTGAAGAAAAGAAGTAAAAAAAAAGGGACAAACTTGGGGAAAAGAGAGATTGAAGCTTGCAAAGAGCCCATGCATATCGCCAAATGGACAACTAGATCGCTCATCTCATGAGTAATCAAAGACATAAAGTGGACCACTTTGGGTAGAACTATGAACAATCGGTGATACACCAAAGTGAGTTGGGTGAGTTGCATCGTGATAGCCAAATGTTAGTGGAAAGAAAGGTTCGAGAGAATCAGGAAAGGGTGAGAGGCGAATAACTTCAGCGATTCGAGAATGGTGAAGGACAGCAAGTCTAAGTTCGCCTAATATAACAGATCCTTAGGGAAAGAAAGATATTAAACACCCATGTGAGAGATGAACAAATAATGACTTGCCGAACACTTTAGAGAGAAAGATCGATCTCGCCTAACTGAAGATTATAGACTGAAGAAGAAAAGTTTCAATAGGAAAGTTGACGACAAATTTAGCGATTCGGCGAACCCGACTAACATCACTGAAGTGTTTCTTAGTGATAATTTTGCCTAATATTTTACAATGTAGACTGCGAGTTAAGAACCTGAAAGCTAACTTGGGGTTTGAAATTTCAATTTTAGAGATTTTATATTTTAGATTTGTATTTCAATCTTTGCTGAATCAAATGGACGATAATTAATTTGGTATAATTTCTTTAATTTCTGCAATGTGTGGATAAATTCCCTACTTCTAGGGGGTTGCTATTAAGTTAGATTGTTTTTCTACATTTGGGTTTTTGTTACAGTTTATTAATTGTTAATTGTAATAGGTTTTATTAATTTGATATTGAATCAATTATAAAATGTGGTTGGAAACATTTTTCTATGTTAGATATTCTTTATTAGCTAGAAATAGTAATGGGAAGTGATAGAATTAGCAAATAACCATTGATTTATGTTATTAATTGTAATATCTCGAGAGAGATAAGGTTTTGGTAAGGATTGGGTTAGTTTTTATCGATTGCATGTTTAGGCTTGAAAGTGCTAGCATGTAGAAATGAATAGCAATCAATAAATGCTATATCATGTAATTGATTAATCCTTGCCTATCCATTGAGAATGAATGATGTTAAGATGTACCTCTGCCCTTATTAGAACCTCAATCTTACTTTGCACCTCCCCTAGAAGCCTTTGTTAACTTTTTATAAATCAAATTGCTAAAATCATTCTAATATCAATTCTTGATATCTCTCATAATTTTGATAATGAAATATACAGATTTAAATTATGTTATAATTTACTTGTTTTTATGCTACAAAAGTCTATAACACATTCTTACTTTGTAATTGAAGTCTACTCTTAACCGTTCCTTGTGGGATTCGATCCCGACCTCACAAGTTGGGTTTATATTGCTAGCGATCTCTTACACTTTGAATTGTAAGAAGTGTAGTTTGAGCATTATCAAAAATGGCACCATTGCCAAGGAATGGTGAGTAGATTTCTTTTAGTGAAGTGGTTTGTGGATCTAGTTATTTATAGTAGGACTATTTAACTATCATTGTTTTTTTTCTCATTGATAGGTGAAGAAATAAGTGTTAATGGAAGTAATGCTGCAGACATGAATAATGACATTAGAAATTTGTACAATGTTAATGTTGATCAAATGGGTAGCACTGGAGCTATAAGATTACCCCCTACTGTGGGTAATGCTATCTTTCATTTCACTGGTACTATGTTATAGCTGTTGCAAATGAAAGGGTTCTTTAGAGGCCTCGCTCATGAGGATCTTCATGATTACATCAGGAATTTTATGGATATATGCAGTCCCTTTTCATTCAAAAACATATTGCAGGAGTCTATTCGATTACGATTGTTCTCTTTCTCTCTTATGGGGGAGGCAACCAAATGGCTAGCGGAATTACCACGAGGTTCGATTACCTCATGGGATGAGCTCACTGCAGTATTCTATGAGAGGTTCTTCCCACCATCCAAGATGTTGAAGCTTAGGGAGAGTATTCAGAACTTCAAACGGATTGATAAAGAACCACTACATGAAATGTGGCTCAGATTTTCAGAAGTTGCTACTGCAATTTCCAACACAAGGGCTGCCTAACAATGTGCTATTACAGTACTTTTACTGTAGTATTGATATGATAAACAAAGGGGTAGCCAATCAACTTGTTAGGGGCAGTCTTATGCGTCAACCTCTCACCATTATTATAGCTCTGTTAGACAAAATAACTAATATTAATAGTGCTTCGCATACTTGAAAATACCATGTATCCTTCTCCATGTCGGGATGACTAAAGAGAAACTTTAGAAGGATCATGCAAGGGACAAAAACATGGCTAAATGATGATGCAACTAGATTTGCTATCAAAACATGTTATAGGGGGAGGTTATAAAGCAGTAAATGTAGTGGATGCAAATATTGGAGCAAACTCGGAAGATGCCATATTAAAGGCCTTGTATAATAAAGAGGTGCAATATTTAGCAAATCAGCTGGGGGGGGTTCTCGACTAACCTTCCCAAGGATGGGTGGGAATCAAGGTTGGAACAAAGAATGCGAAAATAGTTAGAGAGATAGGGACTAGCATGATAGAGAAAATACTTGGAGAGATGTTCATGGTGATCATGAGAGATATATTCCTCCTCATCAAAAGCCTAAGAAGGTGAGTGTTCATCCAAAAAGTTATCATACGAAAGATATGCTTGCTATGATTTTGAATAAAGTCGAAGGGTCGAATAAGGTGTTGACAGAAATGAAATATGACTTCTTTTCTTTAAATCAGACGATAACCTCGTATTCAGTATCAATCAAGCAATTAGAAGCTCAAATGGGTCAAATCTTACCTTATCTTAACCCAAGACCAAAAGGAGGTCTCCCAGTGATACCTTACCAATCCTAAAAAGGACAACGCACAATGCATGGCTATTTTGACAAGGAGCGGAAAAATGGTTGGTGTGGATGTGCCAATTAACGAAGTTACAAGTTCAAATAAAGGGAAGACCAATGTGTTAGAAAGTGGTAAGCTTGTTGATGAGATTAACAATGATCATTCAAATCAAGTGAAAGATGCACCGACAAAGATTGATTTCGGTGCGTCTCCTAAGTCCAATGTGGGTGTTGTCCCATGGGTGGTTCCTACAAAGCCATTTCCAAAAGTAAAGCCTCCATTCCCTTAATGCTAGAAAAGGAAAGAAGAGGATATCAAGTTTCAAAAGTTCCTGTCGGTGTTCAAGACTCTCTCAATAAATTTAACTTTGATTGAAGCTTTATTGGAGATGCTCGTGTATGCGAAGTTCATGAAGGAGCTTATGCCAAAAATATGTATTATGTACTTTGAAACTATTGAAGTGTCTGATAGCTGTAGTGCAATTATGTCAAGAAATATTGTGGTAAAAAAGGATGATCCTGGATCATTCATAATTCCATGCATAGGGTTGTACCAATTCGCCAAGGCACTTTTCCATTTGGGTGCAAGCATATACTTGATGCCCTAATTTTCAAGCAGGTCTGGTTGGGTGAAACTAAACCAATTACTATGCGGTTACTCTAGGCTGACCGAATAATTAAGTATCCCATCGGTGTACTTTATGATATATTGGTAAAGGTTGACAAATTCATTTTCCCCACGGATTTTGTTATTCTTGATTGTGAAATTGATGCGGAGGTGACAATTATTCTAGGTAGTCCATTCTTGTCTATTGGATGAGCTTTTGTTGATATAGAGAGTGGTGAATTGAATTTTTGGGTAAATAGTGAGGAAGTCACTTTTAATGTTTGTAAGTCAATGAAACAACCTAGTGATCTTCAGGTCATTTGAGTGATCGATGTTGTGGATGAAAATGTGGCAAGTGTGCAAGAAGTTTCTAATATTTGGGATTCATTAGCTACAGTATTGCTAAGCTATAATGGGGAAGAAATCCCCAACTATGATGGAGTGGTAGCAAGACTTACGGGTATTAGTTCTTACCCCAAAAACCTAGTGCGGTTAGAGATTTATCTAAAAAATAGAAATTCACCACCTGCCAAGCCATCAATAGATGAACCACCTAAGCTTGAGCTTAAGGTACATCCATCTCATCTTAAGTATGTGTTCTTGGGGAAAAATTCCACTTTGCCTATCATAATAACTGCTGATTTAGTTGAGGAATAAGCGCATGCCTTAGTGAGTGTGTTGCGGAGATTTATCAAGGCTATTAGGTGGACCATTATCGATATTGTAGGCATTCATCCTGGTATATGTACGTACAAGATTCAACTAAACACCGATAGAAAGCCTAGCATCGCACACCAAAGAAGATTAAACCATTCAATATAAGAAGTGGTGAAGAAAGAAATAATTAAGAGGCTTGATGCAGGTGTTATGTATCCCATCGCTGATAGTAAATGGGTAAGTCCGGTGCAATGTGTTCCTAAGAAGGGTGGCAGGACTATTGTGCCAAATGAAAAGAATGAGCTTGTCCTGATGAGACCAGTTACTGGTTGGAGAGTATGTAAAGATGAATGCTTACATGGAGAAAGATCATTTCCCTATGTAGTTCATGGACCAAATATGGATCATCTTGTAGGCAGGGGTTGGTATTTCTTTCTAGATGGATACTCTGAGTATAATCAGATTTCGATTGCTCCAGAGGATCAAGATAAGACAACTTTCACATTCCCATATGGCACCTTTGCTTTTAGGAGGATGCCTTTTTGATTATACAATTCACCCACAATTTTTGAAAGGTATATGTTATTCATATTTACCGACATGGTAGAAGATACCATGAAAGTTTTTATGGATAATTTCTCGATGGTGGGGTATACATTTGATGCTTGCCTTGAACTTCTTAGTCAAGTGTTGAAAAGATGTGTTGAAACAAATCTTGTATTAAATTGGAAGAAGTGCCACTTCATGTTGAAAGAGGGTATCGTATTGGGACATAAAATTTATCGACATAGTATTCAAGTGGACCAAGCGAAAGTGGAAGTGATTGCACATCTCCCCCTCTTATATTGGTAAAGGGTATCCAGAGCTTTTTGGGACATGTCGGTTTCTATCAAAGGTTCATCAAGGATTTCCCAAGGTGGCTTATCCATTGTGAAAATTTCTTGAGAAAGATAGTGTGTTCGAGTTTGATGATACTTGCATCAAAACCTTCTTTAGTTTGAAAGAGAAGCTTATTTCAGTTCCTAATATTGTGGCTCAGGATTGGAGTATTTCTTTCAAACTTATGTGTGATACAAGTGGTGTAGTGTTGGGGACTATTCTTGGCCAATGAAAGGAAAATTTATTTCACCCTAAATACTATGATATCAAGACGTTGAATGTAGCCCAAAAGAACTAAACTATTACTAAGCAAAAGTTGTTTGCTGTTGTTTATGCATTTGAAAAGTTTTAGGCTTATATCTTGGGTACGAATGTAGGGGTTCATACCGACCATGTTGCAATCCATTATTTAATGGCAAATAAATATGCTAAACCGTAGTTGATCCTTGGGTGTTGTTGTTAGAAGAATTTGACATTGAGATGAAAGATTGTATAGGGTGTGAAGATCAGGTAGCAGATCATTTGTCAAGACTCGAATCAGAAGTGATTGTGTTCGTAGATCAAGAAATTGAGGAAGCCTTTCTTGATGAATCAATAATGAGGATTTCCTATACTTCACTCCCATTGTATGCATATTTTTCCAATTTCATTACGTATGGGATTATCCCAGATAATTTTAGTTCTCACAAATGGAAATGTTTCCTGTTCGATGCAAAGAAATATTATTAGGATGAACCTTATTTTTTCAGAGAATGTGTGGATCAAATGATCCGGAGATATGTTTCGGAGGTTAAAAGTCAACCAATCATTAATGGTTGTTATTCGTCACTGGTTAGTTGTCACCATACTAGGATCCGAACTACAGCTAAAGTCTTGCAAAGTGGATGTTATTATACTTCCTTGTATCATGATTCCAATGTGTTCGTGAAAAATTATGATCAATATCAAAGGCAAGGAGGCGTGTCTAGACGACATGAGATACCTCTTAACCCAATTTTGGAAGTTGAATTGTTCAATGTATGGGGTATTGACTTTATGGTCCCTTTCATAAGTTTGTATAGGAACAAGTATATTCTAGTGGCTCTGGATTATGTGTCAAAGTGGGTAGAGGCATTGGCCTTACCTAAAAATGAGGGCCGAAGCATGGTTACATTTCACAAGATATACATCTTCACAAGATTTAGGACTCCTCGTGCTATCATTAGTGATAGGGGATCTCATTTTTGTAATCGCATGTTCGTTTCCCTATTGAGCAAGTATGGTGTCACTCAAAAGGTGCCACATCCTACCATCCACAAATAAATTGGCAAGTTGAAGTATCTAATCGGGAGATTAAAGCGATCTTCTCTATAATAGTGAATCGTAATAGATCGGATTGGTCCCGGAAGTTAGAGGATGCCTTATGGGCCTATGAACTATTTACAAGACACCAACTCGTATGTCCCCATACCAACTGGTGTTTGAAAAGGCTTGTCACTAACCAGTTGAATGGGAACATAAAGCGCAATGGGCCTTGAAAAGTATGAATTTCAACTGGGAATCAGAATCCAAAGATCGAGTGGATCAACTACACGTGTTAGAGGAGTTCAGGCTCCGATCTTATAAGATTTAAGCTATCTACAAAGAAAGGATGAAGAAATGGCATAATGCTCACATTTAGAAACGAGATTTTAGAGTCGGTGATTTTGTATTGCTTTCTAACTCTCGTCTCCGATTATTTCTCGTGAAGTTGAAGTCTAAATGATTTGGCCCTTTAAAGTCGTTTGGGTGTTTGAAAATGGTGCTATGGAGGTACAAAATAGAGACATGATGACATTCAAAGTTAATGGAAAGAGCCTTAAGTTGTATCTTGGTGTTGGACCTAGTCTCGAAATGATTGAAGTGGTGTATTTGGACAATGCTTGAATGAATGTCCATGTTGTGCCCCAATATTAACTACGTCACTTCTTGGGAGGCACCCCAAGTTTTAATATTTTCAATAATTGTGTGTTCATTATGTAGGTTGAAATTGGACTCCATCAAAAAGTTTCAATAGGCTAGTAATTGGGCCTAATCGGTGAGCCGCCAAACCTGACTGGCAAGCCTGTTGGGGATAGCCTTTTAGGCACAAAATGGAAAATTTAATCTTGAAGGTTCTGGGTATTTTGGCGAGCTATATTCCAATTTGGTAATTCGCCGACCTAATAGAGCGAGCCCGCCTTAGCTCGCCTTTTTGCTCTTTGGATGACCTTTAAAGTCCCAGGTGTTCTAGAATAATGGGAAATATAATTCATTACTCGGCGACTCACCGATTCATCTTGGCAGGATAAATATTCCTCGCTGATTCAATCAACAAGGAACCTCTAGGGCTCAGCACAATCCGCGATCTAAGGTCTTATCAGTGACTCACCTAAATGTTCAACGGCGTTAGTTGAAGCTCACCGACCTAAACTGCCACCTGGATTAAAAGGGCCATCTTTCATTTAAACTTCAAACTCTTCAAATTTCGCTCCTTAATCTTCCTACACTATTCACCTTCTCTATTTACCTTATTTTATTTGAAGTTCTTTCATTTAATTGTCAATCTTTTGTGCATTTGTGTGATTTATACTTATGTTCTCAACTATCTTATCTTACTCCTCATCTTAGCAAATTTTCCAGGTGTGTCTCCGTTGTTCAATATTGTTTATTGCTCCTAGTATTGTGTTCATACTTTGAATGGCTCAGATGTTCCTAACTTTAGGATTGATTGGGCCTATGGTTATGAAGTCGTTTTCTATCATGAATATGAAACTTTTAATATTTTTTATAGATTGAGAATCATGTTGAGAAATTTGGCCTAAATTTCATTTGGGTAACTTTCAATGTTAAATGTTAGGGAATAGGTTTGATAGCCCATTTGGGGGTAAATTCTGAGTAACCCCAAATCCATGGATTTCTGATTTTACCCAGTGATAAATGGGTGACATCATTCTTAAGGGCAAAGTTTGTCAAAATCATGGTGAATTGCTTAGTTTCGAAGTGAGGTGGTATTGTTATGCTGTTGTGTAATGGGGGGAGTTCCATTGTTTTGTGAAAACTGTATGTGGGTATGGTTGCAATACCTGTGGTGGAGTGTTACTCAGAAAATTTGAAAAAACAAATTATGGATGTGGGTTGAGTTTACTCGCCCTTTTTAGATATCCAACTACTCTTGCAACCAAATTCTTTTTGTTACTTTTGGCGGGCTGCCCCTGCCCGCCGATTATGTTCGGCATTTTGCCATTTTGTATAGAAGGTCACCTATTGAACTATGCTATTTTCTTTTTGTGTTTGGTGAGCTCAACTGAGCCTGCCCATATAACTTTGGCGATTCGCCCTTTTATGTTTGTGGGCATCAGTTATATATCATGTATTTGATTGCATATTTTTTCTTTAATTTGTTTTTGCACTCAAAAATCTCCCCATGTGCTTTGCTTGTGTGTATCTAATGTGTAGGTATGTCTCGAGAAAAGCATATTACATATTATCTTATTGAAGAGAATGATCCAACACCTTGAAAAAAAGCGCGAGCTATTACTATCAATGAACCAACTGCATTTTGCCTCCCCACCAACGACCATCTCGATGTGTGAGTCATAAAGATAAGGGGAAAGTCAAATGTCAAGTGATTGCCTACTTCAGTTTATATAAGTCCTTGTGTCATAAGGAAAGGCCATGATGCCGAGGTGAGGGGTCCACCACTCCAGTGCATGCATCTTTTTTTGAAACTCAGCCTACTATGTTCACTATAAAGCAAGGCCACGAGCATGCCTGTACTAAAATGCGCTCTAAGGCAGCTCATGACCAAGCAAAAAATAGGGTAATTCTCATGGTAGCACCCCATTCAATGAACTATTTAAAAGCAGCTACTCTTCGCACAATCCTAGAAGAGATATGACTATGTACTGATGGAGTAGTCGACAGGTGTCCAGACATTTAGAGGACTATTTAATTCTACCAATTTGAGTGGTTCACTAGAGCTTGGATTTCATATGTTCCTTCTTGGGTTTGTGAGTTTTATGAAGCTTATGCAAATGTCCTTCCAAAGTGTAAGAAAAAGGCAATTGCAGTAGGGCCACTAGAAATTGTAACTATTCGTAGAAAAAAGGTAAAATGCAATCAGTCTGATATAAATGATGCATTGGGCTGTACTTACCAGGGTCATTACTCTCCAGCGGACAAACTCAAAACATGCACCTTAGATGATTTAAAAGGATGGTAGCCCCATTGATCTCATTTATTACTCCATCGTGGATAGAGGTAGGGGCTGTGATCGAAAAAAAGGATATCAACATAGTTGCTCGGTATTGGTTTGGTTTTATCAGTAGTATGCTCATGCCTAGTGAAAATGAATCTATCTTACAGCATCCCAAATTTGTGTTATTGTGCAATATCATGGCTAGGAAGCACCTAAACTTAGGTGCTATTATTGTTCTAGAAAATTTCTTGAGGTTCAGGCAATACCAAACATCACTGCTCTTCCCTATTCTGATCACCAACTTATGTGAGCATGCAAGGGTACTGTTTATTGAGTCTTCATATATGAGAGTAGTATCTGTATCATCTAGTGACATCCGCCGGATTGAGGAAGATTATTTGCGTGATGTTGAGTCAAGGAGGAGGCCTCCACCGGTTGACACTACGCTAGTGGTTTATACAGAGTCTTTAGATATGGGTATTGTTCCTTCTATTTCTGATATACCGGGTTCATCATCTACTCCATTTTCTTCTACCTTCCCTATAACTAGTTTTATATCTTGACCTTCATTGGCATAAGCTATGATCTACAAAATAGGCAATCTAGCTTATTTGGCTCATGTAAGGGCCTCAAGATTTGAGATGGTGGTTTCCTCAATGATCTTCACTGTTATTGAGGCCACTCTTGCACCATTACGAGCTGAGGTAGTAGGCCAGCGGGTCACATTGACTGAGATAACCAAATATCTAGCCATTCTCATCCTTTGAGTTGAGGAGTGTGAGAAAGGTAAGAGGCCCTCTACTGAATTAGAGTCCATTCAAACTAATATTACTGGGCTACGAAGGGATATGGACGAGTTGAGGTCCATGGATATATTGATGTTGTGGGGTGGGTGGATGCTCTCGAGGGTCCTGGTTCGGCGCCTTCTCTTGCACATGATCCTAGTGATTTTGTTGCTCCTTCAAATTCTTTGGCCGGAGTTGTACCCATTGATATTGTTCCTCCAGCCATTACAACTGGAGGCTTTTCTGTGGTTGGTATTACTAATGAGGAGCTCTCCGAGACTGATGAGGAAGACTTTGAGTCGCCTGAGTTGAGGGATGAGGAAACGTATGAGGGCCTTGTTGATTTAGAAGATGTACAATTACAAACTGCCATAGAGTACTCTCTTACTGATTCTACTTGGCCCCGAGCTTATCCTTCTTCTGAGGCACCATCTCAGGTAACTTCTATAGTGCCACCGCCATCGTCTGCTGATATGATTGAGTCATCGGGCACTGATGCCTCAATTAACGTTGCCACTGCGGTCCAGAGATCTCCTCAGGCTTATCCTAATAGGGGGACACTTTTCTCACTCTCTTTTATTTGTTGTCTTAATTTTAGCATTGAGTACACTACTTACTTCTTTTTGTATGGTGAGGGTACCTAGGTACCTTCTTACCATTTTCATTTTGGGTTGTAAATAAATTTTTGATAATTCAATCATTTGTATATATTTGGTTTTGAAAACCTTTGGGTTACACCCCTACATAAATTATTATGTCCGGTGTTCATTTGCATAATCAAGTATCAATTTTGATCAATATCGATGACTTGAATAGTGCTTGTGATCAACGATATATTTTGGGCAAATCCAATAAGGCAAAGAAAGAACATAAGTCTTGTGTGAACTCTTGGCATCTCATTGTGACTGATTAAATTTCAAGTGTGAACCTTGTAATAATCTATTCATGTGAGCAGATTTTGTAAAGTTATTTTTGATGTTTGTAATTAGAATGCCATGAGTGGTGAGGTCTAACCTGAAAGACAGGCATAACAACATCTAGAACTTATCCCATTAGTCCAGCTGATTGTAGCGGTGATTGAGGGAGATAATCTTAGGCAAATTTCAATGAGTGAGCCTTGGGTGTGCGATTGAACTTGCATTGGAAATTGATTAGTCATCATTTGAAGTCTTGAGTGTGCGATTGAATATTGTAGGATAATTTGAACCTCATGTGCACTCTTTATGTTGTTTCTTATTGAACACTATTTGTAGTCTTGGTTTTGAGCTGATTTACTTCTTGATTTACTTGAAGACAAACTAAAGTTTAAGTTGGGGGTGTTGATGAGTTGGGTATTTGGACTCATTTACACCTCAAAATGCAAGAAATTAGTGTCCTCTTTGCCGTTGTTGTTCCCAAAATTAACTTCAAAGTATTCATTTGCAGGTGAAAGTTGTTGGATTTCAATCATGAATTATACATCAAAGAAAAGAAGTAAAAAAAGGACAAAATTGGGCAAAATGGAAGCTGAAGCTCGCAAAGATCCCTTTGTGTATCGCCAAATGCACAACTAGATAGCTCATCTTATAAGGAATCAAGGCCATTAAGTTGAACACTTTGGCGATAACTATGAATAATTGGCGTTACGCAGAAGTGAGTTGGGCATGTTGCATCGTCATCTCCTAATGTCAATAGAAAGAAAGTTTTGAGAGAATCACGAAAAGGAGAAAGGCGAATAACTTTGGCGATTCGCGGATGGTAAAGGCGAGCAAGGCTAAGCTCGCCTAATATAACAGAGACTTAGGGAAAGAAAGTGACAGAAAACCCATGTGACAGATGAACAAATGTTGACTCGCCAAACATTTTGGCAAGAGAGATCGAGCTCACCTAACTGAAGATCATAGACAAAAAGAGAAAAGATCCAATAGGCGAGGTGATAAAAAATTTGGTGATTCACTGACCACTTCGGCGAACCCAACTAACATCACTGAAGTATTTCTTAGTGATAATTTTTCTTAATGTTTTGAAAGTGTATAAATAGAATTTTCAAAGGCAAATGATACATGGTTTTTACAACGAAGAGTGCGAGTTAAGAAACCAGAAGATAACTTGGGTTATGGAATTTCATTTTTAGAGATTTTAGCTTTGAGCTTTGGATTTAAATCTTTGCTGAATCAAATGGATGATAATTAATTTGGCTAAATTTCCTACTTCTAGGGGGGTGATAAAGAGTAAAATTATTGCTCTACATTTGGGTTTTTTGTTATAGTTTATCAACTGTTATATTTGGAATGGGTTTTGTTAATTTGGTATGTAATCAATTATGAATGTGGTTGCGAACATCTTTCTATGTTAGATATTTTTTGTTTGCTAGAAATAGTAATGGGAAGTGACCAAATTAGCAAATAGCCCTTGATTTATGTTATCAATTGTAATCTCTCTCGAGATAGAAGGTTTTGCTAAAGGATCAGGTTAGTTTTTCTCGATTGCATGTTTAGGATAGAAAGTTCTAGCATGTACAAATGAATAGTGATCGATAAATGTTGTATCGTGTAATTGATTAATCCTTTCCTATCCATTAAGAATTAATGATGTTAAGTTGTACCTTTGCCCTTATAAGAACCTCAATCTTACTTTGCACCTCCCCTAGAAGACTTTGTTAACTTGTTATAAACCAAATTGCTGAAATCGTTCTAATGTCTATTCTTGATATATCTCATAATTTTGATAATGAAATCTACAAATTTTAATTATGTTAGAACTTACTTGTTTTTATACTACAAAAGTCTAGAACATATTCTTACTTTGTAATTGAAGTCTACTCTTAACCGTTCCTTATGAGATTCGACCCCAACCTCACATGTTGGGTTTCTATTGCTAGCGATTGCCTACACTCTGAATTGTAAGAAATATAGTTCCAAAGGGTTGTATAGTTGCAGGATCTCAGACCTACACGACGGCACCTCTCTAGGAGTCATAGACTCTTTCACGAGTTGTAAAATGACTCATAGACCTACATTCTTGACTTATTCATTTTTCGGACCCAGACTCACTTCTATGACTTGTAAGAGTCCCTATGAGTTGTTGACCCACTTGTAGACTTAGGGACTATCCAAATTTTCATTGAATTCTCTTTCATTCGGCTTTTCAACTTCTGGGTCTTACAATGCCTCAGCCTCTACCCTCGCTGGAGATGTATGAAAATGGACCTTAGTATCTTTGCCTGATGCATCTGACCTACCGCCTGACTTGTCTCCTTGTGCTTCACCTTTAGCACCATGTCACCTACCCTGACGATCCTAATCTTAAACTCCATCTCTAACAGGAGGAGGAACTGTTCTCACTAGTCTAGTTGCTAGGGGATCTGGTACAATCTCCCCACGCCCTCATTGAGGGAATTATCAAGACTAATGGTCTAAGTAGCCACAATCATAACAGCCCTAAGAAGATCGACATGTAAGAATACGACCAATATATCCTGAAGAACCCACATCCTATCCCCACAAACTCTGGCCTGTGATAGGACCACCCTGTTGTTGGCTTCCCTCAAAGCAGGTAATGCCGCCTGGGCAGGCGAGCTAGGCTGACCTTACTAGAATCCCTGGTGGGGCCTATTATAGAAGTCCTTCCCTCTACTTTAGGGCTTGCTGTAGCTGCCCTAGTGGCGAGGCCTCTTATAGTTGCCCTCTTGATCCTCATGATGAATATGTTTCATGGACTGTGCATGGTCGACCATGTTAAGAAATAAATGGCCTGCTAAAGCTAGATCCTCTACTTCAACCCTCAGCCAGTATCGTAATCCATGTACAAAGCAATGAACTGTCTCCTCCTCCATGGGTAAAATCATCGTGGCATAGAGGGACAGCTTATGGAACCTCACCTCATACTCAGAGATGGTCACGGACCCCACTCCAACCTAGAGAACTAATCACTAAGTTGTCTCTGATGCTTTGTGGTACAAAATGGGCTAAGAAATCCTCTAAGAACTCATCCCAAGATATAGGAGGCGACTGATATGCTCAAATTAAACCTCCTTAAAGAAGTATAAAGCGATCATTAATCAAATATAGAACTTAACAAAGGTTAGTGTCGATCCCACGAGGAATATTATTTAGACTTTAGATCAATCGTTTATTATTTGCTTTAGTAATCAAGTTATTCCCGTAAAGAGAGAAAACAAAGGGGGTTTTTTATAAAACTAATTAATAAATCAAATAACAAATATCAACGAACGAAAGTATGGGTTTAATGTCGTTTAAATCAATAAGAAGTGAAACTAGGGTTTTATGTGTTCTCCACGAATCCTTAACTATGTAGATCCTTTTTTATCAGTAATTCTATTACAGAGTGTTACACGTAGAATTTGTAAGTTAATCTTCCCTAAGTCCTTGATCCAAAAAATAAGTGAATTTTATTATGCAACTTGATTTGTCTATGAGTGTATTCTTTACTAACCCTTATCAATGCTCTCAGATTTAGCTATCACTTGATTTGTTCAAGCTAATTAGATGAGGATGATTAGCCCAAAATCTCGTTATTTAATCCCTTTTCCCATTCTCTACCTCCTTGATCCAACAATTAAGGATAAGGTGAGTTCTAAAACTGGCCACAGTTAAAAAGCAATCAAAACGAAGGAAAAAATAATACATGCATGCACACTATTCAAGAATTACTTTTTATTATGTTTTACTTTGTTAATTCTTCATGGTTCCCATAACCCTGGTTGTGGAATTATCTACTCATAACTATGTGTTCATAATCAATAATATTAAAGTTAAAGGAAATCATAAACTTACAATGAGAATTATGCAAACCCAAAAAATCTTCAATAAAATCCGAACGTACAATATCGATAACAAAAAATCCAAATTCAAGAATAAAAGCTCAAAATTAGTTTAAACTATATTCTCAAACCCAAAAATATGCATAAAGTAATCTAAACCTAAGAAGTGTATTCATACACAAACAATCCTAAATAAATACGAATTTGGAAAACATAGAAAACCTAAAGTCGGTTTGGGTCTACGGCTCATTTCTACAGGTCGTAACATCTTAGATGAGTCGTAGACCCAACTCGTAATCCTTAATGTTCTATGGAGGAATTCTTCTTCTTCACGACCATCCTCTATGGATCATAAATCTGGGAACTACTCAGCAAATGAGGTCGTAGACACTATCCTTTCTTCATCACCTATAACTTCAAGTTACGAGTGAGTTCTACGTCTTTTTCACTTTTCCCTCATTCACTTATTGTTGCTTTGACAACTTCTTTTGACAACTCATAAATATGAGAATGAGTCATTCACTTCACTCGTGGTCTTCAGTTCAACTTTTATTTTTCTCCTATCTTTTGATGATTCACACCTACAACCCATATAAGTAACGACGAGTCATAGGATGATCCTATAAACCCAAAAAATACATTCCTTCAATGCTGTGACTCCTCAACGAAATCTTCGAGTTAGTTTTCTGCAAAATAAGCACAACCAACATCAAATATGCTGACAAATTCTTATAAGACATGCACATTTTTAAGTTTAAAGAATTAAAAGTACCATAAATCCATGATACATCAACACCCTCAACTTACAATGGTTTCTTTTCCTCATGCGATACTACTATAGTACAACAACACAATGTAAAACAAGATTAAGAAGGTACAACAATCATAGGCTATTAGTTCTCTATCCTATCCAATTTCCATTCAAGATACTATTGCAACCATTATTTCAAATAAAACTAACTTATGTGGATCAATGCTAGATATTTCAGTACCAATAGACAAATTAACATGCCAAAAACAATATTCACCATTTTTTATGACTATTTAGACAATGCCACTTCTGTATAAGTTGCATTTGTTCTTTAAACTCAAGGATTTAGGAAACACTCACGCTCACAAAAGAAATTCACACTTTCATACACATTACCATGGGCTTGACCTTATTTTCAATACATACACTCTTGAAGAATTGAATTTGGATCACTATAGGACTTTTTCATCTTGTAACGAAGGCTAAGGGACATGTGTGGTACATTTAGATTTAGGTAATTTCATCCCTCCTCAAACACTACATTAACCTTGAGTCCACAACTTATAACCCATAATTTCATTTCACTCTTTTTCTTTGCTTTTTACTTTTGCCTTAGGTGTGACTTTTGTTTGTTCATTTCACAATATTTTTCTTATTCTTTGTACTTTTTGATGATAACTCTTGCTAAACCATTTATTTGTCTTAGCCACAACATCTTTTTCTTCTTGGTTTTCTTTTCTTATACCCCTTCTCTTCTTGCTTTCCTTTCATTGTAGCCACCCTCAACATAGGCTTTTAGCCTGAGTTGAGGTGCACATTATCCTAGGAGGGACAAGGTCCAAAATGAGAGATTACAATTAGGATTAGGGAAATTTTTAAACACGCATTTATTTGATCAAAAAAGGCCTTTTAAAAGCTCATATCTTTGGTTTAAAAGGTCAAAAAATGTCTGGTTGGTTCTTTTATGGTTAAGTGGACTTGATTCAAAAATTTCCTATGATCCTTTCCTAATCAACAGTTTAATTATCATAGTATGACCAACAGAACAAGTTCTAGATTGACACAAATAGTTCGAACACACAAATACCTCACACACACTTGGCATCAAGTTTCATTTTCAATCATCAATCTTTAGTTCATGTTTCAGTCTAAGTCATGTGTTATCATACTGGTTTACATTATGTCACACAAAGATCCTACATAGTCACAATAATTCAAGTAAATTTTGGAGGGGTCTATTTGTTTTTGTTTAAAAACTTCTATTAATGATGCCATAGATGCCTACTCTTATTTCATATTCACATCCTAAACATGCCATTTCAACATAATTTAAAAAGATCTTATGGGGAAAAAAATACAGGCAAGAAAACCCCAAGGATTTAATCGAGTGTCTAGGGTACTCAGACTTTGCCTAGATACTCATGCATTCATACATAACCACCCCACCCCTAATTCAAAAGCCTTGCATTTTCCTCAATATAATACACAAAAAGTAAAAAGTATGTGGGATAAGAAAAAGAAATAGTGGAGCAGAAGCGCCGAAGTCTATATGGTGGCATCTGGGTCTATAGGTGTGGATCCCAGTGCAGTGGCATGTGGAACTATGGTAGTATGCCATCATCATGAGCGTCAACTTGTGAGCTCGAAGCTCCAATAGCTCTCTACCGCTCCTCCTCTCTTCGTATCTCCTCGGATAGCTTAGAGGTTTGTTTGGCCTCTTTTAGATCTCGGTGCTCTTTTTTCCTTCTTTTCCTTACCTTATCCCTATCCAAAGTGTCATCATCAGTACACAACCATTTGTCTCGAACTACCTCAGACTCATCATCCGCAAACAAATCAACTAAGTGCGGTGGCTGAACAATTAGCATATCGAATGTTATAGGGGAAGGTGTAACCAATGATGTGACCTCTATACGTATTACTCCAATCTCAGTCTGAATGGCAGCAATGTCAGCATTGGAAGAGACCTGCAACCTTGCATTCACTATCATCTCAAAGACATTAATATATGCCTAAATTTGTTTCTCTCGATTAGCCAAGGTAGCCTCAAACGTTTCTGCCACGGGATCCTCTAATTCAGTAATGCCTTTGTGGACCTATGTTTGAGCTATTGAATCAACTGACCCAATTGGACCTCAGCCTATGTCTGCTGCTGCATCATAGTGTGTAGAGCCTCAGCCAAGATGGTGACCAAGTCTATATGCTATGGTCATGACACGCTAGTAAAAGGGACTACCCAAACAACTGGGGCAGCCTTAGATGGCTCTATAGAAGGTGTCTTGAGGTCCAGAGGAGCTACCGAATCAGCTTGCACAAACGGTTAAACATGCTCAAACTATGGTAGCTGCACATCTAGAAGAGGATCATGCTACTTCCCAACCGGGTTTGTATCATCTTTAATGATCCCTAGTTATATAGTCATGTTCACTTTAGTTAGCGGATCGACCCCAACAATCAATAGAACTATAGCATATATGCACAGTGCAAACATAAAATAAAGGAAAAAGATCGTGGTGTTCTGACGAATTTCCCTCTCATGAATCTCTGAAATAATGATTCTCACCAGATCTACCTTATATCTATGCTTCAATCTCTCTACAACTACAACCCGATCCAGAGACAAATGGTAATCCATATTTGTCGGGCAGAGACGGTGTCGGACAATGGCTTACCAAAATTTGGCCACGAAGTTCAAAAATGCCTTCTTGATTGGGGTTGGGTGTGATACCCAATCTGCTGCTATGCCATGCTTCGTTATCTAACCTGCTACCGATCTAAGTAGCCTACAACATTGCATTAGATCCTTCATAACATTTTTATCAGGAACCACTTTCATTTTCTGATCAAACTCTACTATCGGGGTTGGTAGTGAAAAGTTGGGGACATAGATGATACATTAGAAATTCTCCTCGGATAGACTAATAGGGATCTCCTAGACAAGCATGGTCAAAAGTACAGGCTGCTCTAGATCCTTTGCTTTAGAAGAAGCAAACTATTTGATCGTAGTCGCGTATGAAGCATAAAACTCACGGACCATGTTCTTATTATAACTCATGAGGTGCTCAGCCATCAACTTTAGTCTATAGAAATGGAATAACTCACGAATCTCCAAGACTATTTCCAACCCGGTTATGATCACACGCAGCTCCTCAACAATGGGCCTCTAAATTTTATTGCGATCGTTTGTCTCTTGACATATTCTATAGAAATCTAGAAGCCCTGGAGCACACCACTACTTTGTTTTATCTCCTATGTGGATTTGTATAGAGGGCCCCTGAAGCATTGACTTCACCATAGAGTATTCGGATCCTAAAGAGGATGGTGGTACGTAGCCATTGATAAGTTAGGAATTTGGACTCATTTATAGCTCAAAACGGAAGAAATTAGTGTCCTTTTTGCCTTATTATGTCCAAAACTAACTTCAAAGTGATCATTTGCAGGTGAAAGGTGTTGAGAATCAATTATGAGTTAAACTTCGAATAAAAGAAGTAAAACAAAAGACAAAATTGGGAAAAATGGAATCTAAAGCTCGCAAAGAGCTCTTTGCGAGTCGCCAAAGGCCTCACTAGCTTGCTCATCTCATAAGAAATCAGGCCTAAAGCTTGAACACTTTGGTGAGAGAAACCAAATTCGGCGATCTGCCGAATCGATTAGGGCGAGTTGCATCGCAATTAGCTAGTGTCATTGAAAGAAAGGGTTTGAGAGAATTTCATAAATGCGAGAGGCGAATCAACTCGGCGACTCACGGATGGTGAAGGAGAAAAAGTCTAAGTTAACCTAAACAACAGAGCCTCAAGGAAAGAAAATCTCCAATAGGCGAGGTAACGATCAAGTCGGTGATACGCCGACCACTTCAACGATCCCAACTAATATCAGCAAAGTGGTTCTAAGTGACAATTTTGCCTGACATTTTGCACTCGTATAAACAAAATTTCCAAAGGCTAATAAGGGATGTTTTTTGACTGCTAAGATTTATACATAAGAAAGTTGAAGTTATCTTGGGGTTTTGAATTTGTTTTAGAGATCTTAGCTTTGGTGTTTGGATTTTGAATTTTAAACTTTGCTGAATCAAATGGATGATAATTACTTTGGTATAATTCCTTTAATATTTGTAATGTGTGGCTCAATACCCTACTTCTAGGAGGGGTACTAATGAGTTAGACTTTTGTTCAACATTTGCGTTTTTGTAATAGCTTATAAATTGTTAATTTGAAATGAGTTTTGTTAAATTGGTGTGGAATCAATTATGAAATATGGTTGTATATATATTTCTATGTTAGATCTTCATTATTAGCTAGAAATAGTGATGTGAAGTGAACAAATTATCAAATAATGATTGACTTATGTTTATCATTTGTAATCTCTCTAGAGAGGAGGTTTTGCTAAGGTTCGGGTTAGTTTTTCTAGATTGCATGTTTAGGCTATTTTGTGCGATTGATTAACCTTTACCTATCCATTGAGAATTAATGGTGTTGAGATGTACATTTCCCTTACTAGAACCTCGAATTTTACTTTGCACCTCCCCTAGAAGACTTTGTTACCTTGTTACAAGTCAAATTGTTGAAATCGTTCTAATATCGATTCTTGATAATTCTCTGAATTTTGATAATGAAATTTGCAGATTTAATTTATGTTGCAATTTACTTATTTTTATACTACAAATTCTAGAGAAGTTCTTACTTCATAATTGAAATCTACTCTTAACCGTTCCTTGGAGGATTAGACCCCGATGTAACACCTCCTAAAAATATTATATATGATGTTCTAATTCTCGATAAAAATAATACAACTTCTATATTTTGGATATAAATTTTCATAGTATTGTGTAAATTAGGTGATTTAAATTTTTGAATAACCCCAATATCATTACCTACAATTTTTGTGAGACCATATTTTAAGTTTTGGAGGTTAAATAGGTTAAATAAATTAATTATTGCAAGTGATGGTGCTGAGATAATTTCTCTATTTATCTCTTTAAAGGTTCTTGAAATACATGGTTGATTGTTTAAAGCATGATATTTAATTAACGGATTTCAAAGAATTTATGCATAATTTCAGTTTCATACATGTTTGAAAGTTGAAGTTATTTGAACCCACCTAGTTTTACTATATTTTTAATAAAGTTTCACTTGAAATCTTTGACTCCAAATGAATATTTATAAAAGCAATGTCTATAATCAAAAGGGAGTCTTATGAAATAATAGAAGAATGAAATGATATGAATGATGGATTCTTTATGCAATAATGATAAATCTTGCATATTTGATTAAACAAATGTTTTAATGAGTTATTCCACCGAATATGATGTTTTGAATTGTCAAGCTATATGCTATTAATATTTTCAAGTATTAAACTATTCCATGAGATTGAGTTAGCACCGAATGGGGCACTGAGGTGGGATTCGGTAAGAGAATCCTAGTACTAACCCCGTGTCTCATTAACTATGTGCCAACATAGGAGCCCTTGTAATCTTAGGCTAATGGATCCATAAAAGCCATTAAAGTTAAAGTTAAAGAAATGAATGAAATTGATGGAGTACTACCCGGCAAGTAGTCTCTTCGACCAACGTAGGAGGTTATGTTGGATTTCATGTAATTGCTAGCATTGTCTTAAATGTAGGTTATGGTCATCTTCCCATAAAATAAATGTTATAAATGATATCTAGATAATTGATTGTGCATGCATTGCATTATGTTTTATATTACATAAATGTTTTAATGTTTCCTCAATGTTCAAGCTAGCTTACATACTTATTACATTCAAAGTACTAACGCATACTCTTTTGCTTACATGATATCACCATGTAGGGACCGGTGCTCCTACTCCTTCTACTCTATGTGCTAGTTGAGATTTTATTTGAAGACTAGTTTTGGTGAGTTATCATGTTCTGGGAACAATACTCTTTTATCTTTCTAGCTTATAATATGTTGAGATCTTTAGATACTTACTATGAAATTTCTTTCTATTATAGTAGAGGGTGATCCAAAGACTTGTCTTAGTCCCATTAAATCTAAAGTTAGAGGTATAGTTGGACATATGTAAGTTGGAGATTTACTATTATGATTTCTGCTTATTTATTTATTGTCATTACCTATGAAAGGTTAAAAGAATGCTGAGAGGCTTATTTGAGGTACTTTAAGGTTCCTCATTCGCCATGTCACGTCTAGGCCCTAGGCTTGGGTCGTGACAAATTTTGTATTAGAGCCTGAGGTTTTGAATGGTCCTCGGAGTCCAACATACCGCGTCAAATAGGATCTTTTTCATGGTTGTGAAGCGCACCATAACTATGAATAGGTGACTATGGGATATTTAGGAAAGTTTTTACTTCTTTTAAATTCATATCGTGCCTTAGAGTGTCCTATGCTTTCCTTTAACTAATGACCCATTTCGTGTTCTCTAGATAATGATTTATGGAAGAGCACCTCCAAGATCAAGGGTTGACAATGAGGATCAAGCTCCTCCAATTCCCAATGCCCCACAGCATGAGGAAGGGGTAATCCATGCCAAGTTTCTCAATATTATTACGTTGTTAGATCAATTCATAGCAAACCAAGGGAATCAAGGTGTTCCTTCTGCCCAAATGCAAAATTCGGCTTCTAGGATTCAGGATTTCCAAAAGATGAATCTGCCTGAGTTCAATGGTTCTAAACTAAATGAGGACCCTATGGAGTTAATTGATGAGGTGTACTGCATTGTGGCTATCATAAGTGTGCCACTGAATGAGAAGGCCGAGCTAGTAGCCTATTAACTCAAATGTGTGGCTCGAGTGTGGTACGAATAATGGGTTGTTGAGAGGGATGAAGAAATGGGGCCGATAAGAGGGGAAGAGTTCAAAGGTGCCTTCCTAGACCGCTTCTTCCCATTGAAGCTAAAGGAGCCCAAAATCCAAGAGTTCATCAACCTCCATCAAAGGAGTATTAGCATGAGGTAGTATGCTCTCAAATTCACTAAGTTATCAAAATATGCTCCCTTCATGGTCTCTGAACCAAGAGCTAGGATGAATAAGTTTATTTCTGGTGTCTCGTGCTTGGTGTCCAAGGAGTGCAAAACAGCCATGCTGGTCAAGGAGATGGACATCTCTCAGTTAAAGACTTATGCAGAACAGATTGAAGAAGAGAAGTTGAGACAGAGATCAAGGGGGTTCAAAAAAGCTAGAGTGGATAGTGGAGGGTTTAACCCTCAAAGGTTCGATTATGGTAACAATGGAAAAGGCCAAAGTGTGCAAGGGTTTGTGGGACAAGGTTCCACCAATACGCCACCTCCAAGGTTCAACAAGGAAAAGGATGCTAACCCAATGATTCCAAGAGATGATGTTGGTGCTCAAACTTTCCCCACTTGCAAGAAGTATGGAAGGACTCACAAAGAAAATGCTTAGCCGGCTCCAATGCATATATTAAGTGTGAAAAACCGGGCCACCATGATAGGCATTGTAGAGGTGGTGGTGATAGGCCTCAAGGACAAATTGATCATGGTCAACAAACCCAAGGAGGTGTCCAACGCACCAACCTCTTTTATTCCTTGCATAGGAGACAAGAGGTTGAGGACGCACCCAATGTCATAACCGGTATATTAAAGGTCTGTTCTTTTGATATGTATGCATTATTAGATATAGGTGCAAATTTATTGTTTGGTTCTCCATTGCTCTCTAATAGGTTTGATGTGTCACCCAAAATATCAATTAAAACATCTTTAAAGCAAGCCACCAATACATTTTAAAACTCTTTTTCATGCCTTCATAAAGGACCTGTGAGAAATCAACCATTTTATAAAATTAAGAGTCAATCTAAACCAAAATAGGTAAATAAACTTTAAATAGACAACAACATTTGTATTTGGAGTCATGATATAAAAACCCATAAGATTTCACCATTTGAAATTGAATTGCGAAGTTTAGAAAATACTTGGGCTCCATGGTGGAAGAACCCAAGAATGAGACCCACATACCTTGGGAAAATAAATTCCCAATGCAAGCTTGAAATGGACACTTGGAGATCTTGAAATGAAACCCTAGACTTTTCTTGAAACCCTTAGGAGAACTTTGAGAGGAAAGAATTTTATATAGGTGAGTTAATGTGAGGAAAAGGACTTTAGAAGGTTTAGGGTCTTTAGATAGGGTCAATTCAGTCCTGAAAATGACCTCACTTCAATATTCATATACAAGAAAAGACCAAAACACCCCTTTTAAAGCTAGCACTAGGCTTCACAGAGCACCCATTATGGTCCATGGTGCTTACCACGTCCCGTGGTGGTGTCTCATGATAATTTATTTAGAGTAAAAATTCTTACGGTCTACAGGTAAAGTCTTAGTACTTCCTCCACAGAGACCTTTACTATTCGTGGAGGGCATCACAGTCCATAATCCGTAGTCGTGGTGCAGGTCCTGCAGGAGGGCCTAAGGAGTGACCACAACCAAACACACCACGATCCATGAATAGGTACATGGCCTATGGTGGTTGATCGTGGTCTTTGCCTTGGAATGTTTTCGGAGTGCCTTTGGGAAAGGATCACCATGGAAGGTACTACGGTCCGTGGTGCTCACCATGATCCATGGTCCCTCATCATGGTCCCTTCCTTTCAAAATTGGGTTTCTAAAACCGCTACCAAGGTGACTCACCACGAGGTCTAATGTGGACCACGACCCGTGATGGCCTTTTATGGTCAGCACCAGGATCCAGTTATCTACATTTCTCTGGGATTTTATCCTTTGTTCATCATTTTACGGCCTTCCAACTTCTGGGGTCTTACAAATACCAAGGATTTCTTATAGATTAGCAGAAAACTTCGAAACAACAATCTTGGAGGAAGTTGATCTTCTTGGAACCTATTTAGATGTTCTTTGGTGTTTGAAAAAGTCAGATGAATGGTAGTGATTGTCCCACTGTGCGTACCAAAATTTGTAGACAATAAAATTCGCTTTGAGAAAAAAATAGTCAAGAACAAAAAAGCGTTGCAACAATCATAGTATTTTATTTCAAAATATGAGTGTTACAATCTCTATGAATTATCTGATTTATTTTTTCAAATCTAAATTCAAGGTCTTGTAAGTTTGATCTTGAATTTTATTGAACTTGATGGATTTGATCTAGATTTGTACTCGAATTAAAGGGATTTTGGGCTTGATCTTAATTTTTGGAATTGATGAACTTGATATGGACTTGTTGTTGAACTTGATCTAGATATTGATTTGTACTTGAATTCAAGGGCTTTTGATCTTGTTCTTGAATCTGGTGGCCTTGATTTTGAGTTGTTCTTGAACTTGAATACTTAAGGGCTTGAATTGTTGAACTTTTCGCTTGTAGAGAAATCAGCATCATTTGATCTACCAATTCTTTCTGGCTTCTTATTAGAATTCTAGTGTCTTTTCTGAATTATGTGATCTCTATTTATAGTTGTAGAATAGAAGAGTTGTGATACGAACAGGCTTTCCTTCGGCCAATTATATTTAAATGACATGACATATTGGGCATTAGTGAAGTGGGCTTGTCATTTTGACACAAGACATGATCCTATTAGATTCTTTGTTTGATTTGGCATGCTGCGTCATTTGACATGTGGCACCAAACTGGGTCTTTAGGATGATGCTATTTCATGCGATTGATTAACCTTTACCTATCCATTTAGAATTAATAGTGTTGAGCTGTACATTTGCCCTTATTAGAACCTCAATTTCACTTTGCACCTCCTCTAGAAGCCTTTGTTAACTTGTTACAAATCAAATTGTTTAAATCATTCTAATATCAATTCTTGATAATTCTCAGAATTTTGATAATAAAATTTGCAGATTTAATGTATGTTGCAAATTACTTGTTTTTATACTACAAATTTTAGAGAACGTTCTTACTTCGTAATTAAAATCTACTCTTAACCATTACTTGTGGGATTCGACCCCAATGTAACACCTCCTAAAAATATTGTATATGATATTCCAAAATCTCGATGAAAATGATACAACTTCTATATTTTGGGTATAAATTTTCATAGTATGGTCTAAATTAGGTAATTTAAATTTTTGAATAACCCCAATATCATTACCTACAACTTTTGTGAGACCATATTTTAAGTTTCGGAGGTTAAGTAGGTAAAATAAATTAATTATTGTAAGTCATGGTGCTGAGATAATTTTTCTATTTATATCTTTAAAGGTTCTTGAAATTTATGGTTGGTTGTTTAAAGAATGATATTTAATTAATGAATTTCAAAATATTTAGGCATAATTTCAGTTTCATACATGTTTGAAAGTTGAAGTGATTTGAACCCACCTAGTTTTACTATATTTTTAATAAAGTTTCACTTAAAATCTTTGACTCCAAAATAATATTTATAAAAGCAATATCTATAATCAGAAGGGAGTCTAATGAAATAATAGAATGATGAAATGCTATGAATGATGGATTCTTTGTGCAATAATGATAATTCTTGCATATTTGATTAAATAAATGTTTTAATGAGTTATTCCACCGAATATGTTGTTTTGAATTGTCAAGCTATATGTTATGAGTATTTTGAAGTATTAAACTATTCTATGGAATTGACTTAGCACCGAATGGGGCACTGAGGTGGGATTCGGTAAGGAAATCCTACTAGCAACCTCTTGTCTCATTAACTATGTGCCAACATAGGAGCCCTTGTAGGCTTAGGCTAATGGATCTATGAAAGCCATTAAAGTTAAAGTTAAAGAATTAAATGGAGTCGACGGAGTAGTACCTGGCAAGTAGTCTCTTCGGCCAACGTAGGAGGTTATGTTGAATTTCATGTAATTACTCGCATGGTCTTAAATGTCAGTTATAGTCATCTTCCTACAAAATAAATATTGTAAAGGATATCTAGATGATTAATTATGCATGCATTGCATTATGTTTCATTTTACATAAATATTTTAATGTTTCCTCAATGTTCAAGATTACTTACATACTTAGTACATTCAAAGTACTAACGCATACTCTTTTGCCTACATGATATCACCATGTAGGGGCCGGTTCTCCTCCTCCTTCTCCTCAACGTGCTAGTTGAGATTTTATTTACAGACTAGTTTTGGTGAGTTCCCATGTTCCGGGAACAATACTCTTTTATCTTTCTAGCTTATGATATGTTGAGATCTTAAGATACTTACTATAAAATTTCTTTCTATTATGATTGAGGGTGAGCTAGGGACTTACTTAGTCCCGTTAAATCTAAAGTTAGAGGTATAGTTGGACATACATAAGTTGGAGATTTACTATTATGATTTCTGCTTATTTATTTATTGTCATTACCTATGAAAGGCTAAAAGAATGCTGAGAGACTTGTTTAAGGTACTTTAGGGTTCTTCATTCGCCATGTCATGTCTACACCCTAGGCTTGGGTCGTGACAAACTTGGTATTAGTGTCTGAGGTTTTGAATAGTCCTCGAAGTCCAACTTACCGCGTCAAATAGGATCTTTTTCATGGTTGTGAAGCACGCCATACCTATGAATAGGTGGCTATGGGATGATTAGGAAAGTTTTCACTTCTTTTAAATTCATGTCGTGCCTTAGATTGTTCTAAGCTTTCCTTTAACTAACGATCCATTTCGTGTTCTCTAGATAATGATTCATGGAAGAGCACCTCAAAGAGCAAGGGTTGACAATGAGGATCAATATCCTCCAATTCCTAATGCTCCACATCATGAGGAAGGGGTAATCTATGCCGAGTTTCTCAATATTATTACGTTGTTAGATCAATTCATAGCCAACCAAGGGAATCAAGGTGTTCCTTCTGCCCAAATGTAAAATCCGACCTCTAGGATTCAGGATTTCCAAAAGATGAATCTGCCTAAGTTCAATGGTTCTAAACTAAATGAGAACCCTATGGAGTTAATTGATGAGGTGTACCGGATTATGGCTATCATAGGTGTGCCACCAAATGAGAAGGACGAACTAGTGGCCTATCAACTCAAATGTGTGGCTCGAGTGTGGTATGAACAATGGGTTGTTGAGAGGGATGAAGAAATGAGGTCGATGGGAGGGGAAGAGTTCAAAGTTGCCTTCCTAGACCGCTTCTTCCCATTGAAGCTAAAGGAGGCCAAAATCCAAGAGTTCATCAACCTCCGTCAAAGGAGTATTAGCATGAGGTAGTATGCTCTCAAATTCACTAAGTTGTCAAAGTATGCTCTTTTCATGGTCTCTGAACCAAGAGCTAGAATGAATAAGTTTATTTCTGCTGACTCATGTTTAGTGTCCAAGGAGTTCAAAACAGCCATGCTGGTCAAGGAGATGGACATCTCTCAGTTAATGACTTATGCAGAACAAATTGAAGAAGAGAAGTTGAGAGAGAGATCAAGGGGGTTCAAAAAGGCTAGAGTGGATGGTGGAGGGTTTAACCCTCAAAGGTCCGATTATGGTAACAATGGCAAAGGCCAAGGTGGGAAAGGGTTTGTGGGACAAGGTTCCATCAATACGCCACCTCCAAGGTTCAACAAGGACAAGGGTGCTAACCCAATGATTCCAAGAGAGAATGTTGGTGCTCAAACTTTCTCCACTTGCAAGAAGTGTGGAAGGACTCACAAAGGGAATGCTTAGCCGGCTCTAATGCATATATTAAGTATGGAAAGCTGGGCCACCATGATAGGAATTGTAAAGGTGGTGGTGGTAGGACTCAAGACCAAATTGCTCATTGTCAACAAGCCCAAGGATGTGTCCAACGCACCAACCTCTTTTATGCCTTGCATGGGAGATAAGAGGTTGAGGATGCACCCAATGTCATAACCGGTATATTAAAGATCTTTTCCTTTGATGTGTATGCACTATTAGATCCGGGTGTAAATTTATTGTTTGTTACTCCATTCTTTGCTAATAGTTTTAATGCGTCACCCAAAATATCAATTAAAACATCTTTAAAGCAAGTCACCGATATATTTTAAAACTCCTTTTCACGCCTTCATAAATGACCTGTGATAAATCAACCATTTCATAAAACTAAGAGTTAATTTAAGCCAAAATAGGTAAATAAACTTTAAATAGACAACAACATTTATATTTGGAATCATGATATAAAAACCCATAAGATTTCACCATTTGAAATTGAATTGCGAAGTTTAGAAAATACTTGGGCTCCATGGGTGGAAGAATCGAAGAATGAGACCCACATACCTTAGGGAAATAAATTCCTAATGCAAGCTTGAAAATGGTGACTTGGAGATCTTAAAATGAAACCCTAGACTTTGCTTGAAACCCTTGGGAGAACTTTAAGAGGAAAGAATTTTATGTAGGGGAGTTAACGTGAGGAAGAGGGATTTGGAAGGTTTAGGGTCTTTAGATAGGGTCAATTCAGTCCTGAAAATGAGCTCACTTTAATATTCAAATATAAGAAAAGACCAAAATACCCCTTTTAAAACTGGCACTAGGCTTTAGAGAGAACCCATTATGCTCTGTGGTTCTCACCACGTCTCGTGGTTCTCACCACATCCCATGGTGGTGTCTCATGATAATTGATTTCAAGAAAAAATTATTACGGTCTATAGGGAAAGTCTAAGTACTTCCTTCACAGAGACCTTCACTATCCAGGGAGGGCATCACAGTCCATGATCCATAGTCATGGTGGAGGTCCTGCAGGAGGGCCTAAGGAGTGACCACCACAAAACACAACACAGTCCGTGAAGAGCTACATGGCCCATGGTGGTTGATCGTGGTCTTTTCCTTGGAATGTTTTCTGAGGGCCTTCGGTAAAGGGTCACCACGGAGGGCACTATGGTCCGTGGTGCTCACCATGATCCATGGTCCCTCATCATGGTCCCTTTCCTTCAAAATTGGGTTTCTAAAACCGCTACCAAGGTGACTCACCATAAGGTCTGATGCGGACCATGGCCTGTGATGGCCTTCTATGGTCAGCACATGGATCCAGTTGTCTACATTTCTCTGGGATATCATCCTTTGTTCGTCGTTTTATGACCTTCCAACTTCCGGGGTCTTACAAACACCAAGGATTCATGTAGATTAGCAGAGAACTTCGAGACAAAAAATTTGGAGGAAGTTGATCTTCTTGGAACGTATTTAGATGCTCTTTGGTGATTGAAAAAGTGAGATGAGTGGTAGAGATTTTCCCACTGGGTGTGCCAAAATTTATAGACAATAAAATTCTCTTTGAGAAAAAAATAATCAAAAACGGAAAAGCTTTACAACAATCATAGTATTTTATTTCAAAATATGAGTGTTACAATCTCTATGAATCATCTAATTCAATTTTTCAAATCTAAATTTAAGGTCTTGTAATTTTGATCTTGAATTTTGTTGAACTTGATGGATTTGATCTTGATTTGTACTCTAATTAAAGGGCCTTTGGGCCTGATCTTGATTTTTGGACTTGATGAACTTGATATGGACTTGTTCTTGAATTCTATCTTGATCTTGACTTGTACTTGAATTCAAGGGCTTTTAATGTTGTTCTTGAATCTGGTGGTCTTGATTTTGAGTTGTTCTTGAACTTGAATGCTTGAGTGCTTGAATTCTTGAACTTGTAGATTGTAGATAAATCTGCATCGTTTGATCCACCAGTTCTCTCTGGCTTCTTATTAGAATTCTAGTATCTTTTCTGAATTATGTGATTCCTATTTATAGTTGTGGAATAGAAGAGTTGTGATAAGAACATGCTTTCCTTCGGCCAATCAGATTTAAGTGACATGACATATTGGGCATTAGTGAAGTGGGCTTGTCATTTTGCCACATGACATGATGCTATTGACTTCTTTGTTTGATTTGGCATACTACGTCATTTGACACGTGGCACTAAACTAGGTCTTTAGGATGAGATGACATAGGGCTCTGACAAGGTGAGCTCCTCATTTGTGGCCCAAATCAATGAATTTGAATTTTTAATTAAATCATATTTATTGGACTTGGACAATTAATCCATAATAGTTATTTGAACTAATATATCTTGAATTTAATATAACTTGAATAATTTTATAAATTTATATTTAATATATTTTAAATGATTACAAGATCATTTTCACTTTTCATTCGCTCTGACTTCTACAAAGCAGTTGAGAGAATTCACAATCTATTTGAGTGCTTTAAAGTGATAATCTACTCTGAAAAAAATGACTTTCGGAACCTTGAGCTAAAGCTTGAATCAAGCGGAAATGTGTAGTTGCCACTGATTTTTATTCCTAGAGTCCTCATTAGTGACATCAACTATGTGTAAGCCCAAATTTTCATTATTTTCGAATTTAACTTTAGTTTGAGTGTTCAAATTAAATTTACTTATAAATTTACAGGGCTATCAATATATTCCGCCTTTTTTAGTATAAAGATGTCATATTAGATGGAATAATAGCAGTAAAACTAAAGCTTTCATAACAACCTACTTCATAATGACATATTAAAGGACAAATAGAAATGGAACAATTTCAGAAAAAGGTAGTATTGCATATATCTTTTCAATATTAATCGCTTATTATTATATTAATTTTTTAAAGGTTGTTACAATTTTACATAACACATTAAACATTTCCACACATTTGTTTTTTAAATTTCTAAAAGTACTGTAAATTAATTGAATAAAATATAAAAAATTGGACATTTGGAAAATTAGAAAAGTCCAACTTTAATTACATATAATAGAGCAATCGAAAATAATTCATAACATACATTTTCTAATCAAACCATTGACATCCTCGATTGCAATTAAAGTATATTCTCATAGGGAGTTTTCTCGAATTTTATTTAGTTGAAGTTTTAAAATGGATACTGAACACGAGATAGAAATAAAAAGACAATGTATCTTCCTATGGAAATATGTTGCACATGATTGATACCTTTCTTTCTTACTTTTTCAATGAATGAGTGTGGCTATAAGATAAGTAAACGTGAATTTACCAAATGCAAATCTGGAGGTAGATTATGAAAATCAGATATAATTATAACAAATCGTAAATGTTGTAACAAAAACAAATTTTAACATATAAATGAGCATGTTCACAAATAGATCATAAATCATTACAATTCTTTAAGTCATGTTGTTCAAGGGATTTTTACGTAAAGCAAGTGCAGAGCATAAAATGTTAACAAGACACCAAAAGCACATAAACAATTGGCAAATCATAATGACGCAATCAAATAGAATTCAAGAATCATAACTATGGTATTAAATGATCAATGAACATATATAAATATTAAACATTTTTGCCTTGGGAGAGCATCTCGACTAGAGAATACCAAGTTCCAGAAACCCCAAAAAACACCCCTAAGGCTATTAATCCCAAATCCATAAGTGTTCTTTTTCGATCCATATCTCCTTTGAATACTTGATAATGGAATAATGCTGGCAAAATAAACCCCAGAGTACAACAAGTACTACTACCAACCAATGACATGAAATCAGCAAAATTTGGAACCAACAGAGCCACCATAGTCACTGCTAAAACAAGTATCCATCTCATCCACACACAATAGTTTCCATTAGAAAACCTTCTCTCAAACACCTCAAAAGCTGGATTCAACATCAAGGGAAATGTAAAGAACAAATTAATGCAAAGCCCCAATTTTACGGTTGTGCTCAACATTCCTTTCTCCATATTGGATGTGATTATATCCTTTGTACTTGAACCAAAAGCAAAATACCCCATGACACCAAATGTTCCATACATCAAAGCGATAAAGAACATTGCCAATGCCAATACTTTCCCATATTTTGACTTGTCTTTCATCTCTGTCTCTAAAGGTATGGCCATTCCAACCCCTTCAAATGAATAAAGAGCCACACCTAAACCATAATAGAATGTGGAAAGTGTCCCGAAAGTCTCTATATCTGATGGCCATTGTTTCGTGAAAGTCTGCACATCCTCGACTATAACGACACCCATAGCACCGATCTGTGCAATGTCAGCAAAAATACTCAATGGGGCTAAAAGTGTTAATGAGGGAATAGCAGTCAATCCCAATTGTAAAGGAAAACAACCCCATATGTACAAACACTTGGCAGAAGAAAATAGAGGAATCCCAAGACCTTTTGACAAACTAATAAGATGAGATAACGTATTGCCAATGAAAATGAGATATCCAATGCAGAATCCAGATTGAGATAGAACAATCATAACATCAACAGAAAATCTACCTATTGGACCACAAACAGCGAAACCAAGATCGCCAAACGATGAAATTTTGGAATCACCAATTAAGGAAAGATGAAGTCTTCTTCTTGTATTAATTAGAAGCATCATGCCATGATAAGTTAAAAGTGCAACAACAAAAAGGGTGAGAACGCCAGTGATCCAACCTGTTCTCATAAATGTGTAAGGGAGTCCAAGAACGCCAGCACCAACAATAGCAATGAAGAAATTGGCAAAGGTCTTCAGAAGACATGATTTTGAGTTTTCAAGAAGAGGGTTTTCTGTTTCTTCTTTAGGCAAAAGTGTTGCATTGTCTGATGATTCGCCAATGATAGCTTCCCCATTGCAGCCAAAGGCCATAATGGCAGAGATTGATGTGAATATTTTTATGATCAAAGGAATGTATTCTAATGGATGAAGGAAACCATTTTTTAATTTTTGTTTTGCTTGATCCAATACCTATTGGCCTGTTATAATAATATTATGACACCTGTAATTATCAAAATTCTTCAATCACTGTTGGGTTTAATTATGATCCAAGTTGTTTATTGGATATACAACTTCTCCTATTTCTAAGGAGAATTATGTGGTAAAGATGCATTTTGTTAACTAATTCTATATAATTATTATTTATTATGTTATCGATAGACCCTTGCCTTTCCTCGGACTTTGTGCATAGCAAAAGTTTGAATGCACTGGACTGCCTTATGTTATCGATAGAAAGTTATTTAATTGGGGTACTAATTATTGCTATTCTATTCGTACCGTGAACAGATATGGTTAGAAACGTTATTACTAATTCTATTCATTAGGTATGAATATTATAATTAGTGAAAATTATTACACCAAAATTTTATTTTAAAAATCATATTCCCCTTCTAATAATAAATAATTGACATTCTCCCGCATTTATCCTACGTCTTGTCTAATATGCCCTTCCTCTTTTCAAGTCCCCTCTATGTAATATTATTTTTATCATATATGATAGAAAAATTGCATTAGATATTTTACTTATAATTTAATGTATGTCGTGTCTTATTATAAATTGTATACAATTTAAGTTCATTAAAATTACAAGTAGAATATTGCCTTAAAGGATTTTGTTACAAGAAATTTATCATTATTTTTAGAGATAATTTTAGAGACCTCACTCTAGCCTTCAGATTTGGCGGCATAAAGCTTACTTTCTTATTGTTTATGATATTATATTTATCTCTCTTATTTTGATTTTTGCGTAACTATTGCTGTAATTTTTATGTAGTAATGTGAAACAATTATAATTTGACAAAATTATCCCTTTTAATTAATTAATTTAACGAGAAAATCATTAAACTCGGCAAAGGATAACAATTTCTCATTTAAAGATTTGCTTTCCGCAATATATAAAGTTTTATTCTCTGTTTTATTAAGTTAATAACCTACAATGATATAGTACATATATACTTTAGGTAATAAAAAATAGGGATAATTTCATAAACCTCTCTCTATAACACTCACCTCCTTGTGGTTTATGATATTAGGTCTATCTCACTTATTTTTAACTTTTTGTAACCATTCTTAAAACCTATTTAAAATATACATATAAATTAATCATGATTTGACAAATTTGTCCCTCTTTATATAAGTTTATCTCTCTTATTTTGATTTTTGCGTAACTATTTAAAATATACATATAAATTGAGGAAAGTGAGACTGCTGAATAGGTGGAGGACACCCAAGTTGCGGTTGCAGGTCTTCCCCCTCTGGACCTAATATTAGCCCAACAGATTATAACTTTCTTGAGTGAGTTGGACAGTACTTAAGACGTTCCCACAATGACCGGAGCACCAACTCCAATTGCTCACCCATTTACTGTTGCAACTCTTCAGACCAAGGGAGTGCTAGGCACCGATGACTTCTTCCATCCACTTATGGGCCAGTGATAACCGACATTGAGCATGATATGTTGACCAAACTTTTAAAGCTCAAGCCTCCATTTTTTCATAGTTTTGAGAGTGAGTATATCTATGAGTTCATTCTTAACTATTATGAGAAATTGCACACGTTGTGAATTATTCACAGGCAGGGGTTTGAGTATGACTTTCCATCTGCTAAGTGAAGCCAAGTAGTAGTGGAGGGCCCATGTAGAGTGTCGCTCACCAGTTTTGCCCCCACTTACTTGAGTCTAGTTCCATGATTTGTTTCTAGAAAAGTATGTACCCCGGACCTTATAAGATCGCAACAAGGATGAGTTCATGTCCTTAGAACAGGGTGGCATGACTATGGTTGCATATGAGTCCAAGTTCCACTCATTGTCCAGGTATGCTATTCAGCTGGTGACTATATAGGAAGAGAGGATCCCATTGTTTGTGAAGGAATTGAATCTCGAGTTGCAGGTATTATTTGTTCATATAACCTCTTTAGGTAAGAATTTTAATGAAGTGACAGACTTTGTAAAAAAGGTAGAAGGAGTACAACGAGATAGATAGGTCAAGGCTTTCGATAAAAAGTCAAAAATGCTTGTAACTTCCACGGATCCTATTCTAGAGGGTCAGGCAAGTCGACAATTGTAACTCATCCAATCCATTCAGCAATGCCCACTTCTACGGGTAGTTTTACAAGTACCCCACAACAGAATCTTGGCTAAGAGCGCCAGAGAGCTTCTTTTATGCCAAGTAGTAGCCCATCCTTTGAGCATAGTTGTTTTAATTATAGAGAACAAGGTCATATAAGGAGAGAGTGTCCCTACCCTCATGGGATAGATTCAATACCGCAGTAGGTCAAGGAAGTGGTACTGTCATGACCCAAGCCTAGGGCCTAGACGTGACATGGAGAATAAGAAACCTGAAAGTACCACAAACTAGCCTCTTAGCATTCTTTTAGCCTTTCATAGGTAATGACGATAAATAAATAAGCGGAAATCATAATAGTAAATCTTCAACTTACATATGTCCAACAATACCTCTATCTGTTAGATTTAACGGGGCTAAGACAAGTCCCTAGCTCACCCTTAATCATAATAGAAGAAATACCATAGTAAAATATCTCAACATATCATAAGCTAGAAATATAAAAGAGTATTGTTCCCGGAACATAGGAACTCATCAAAAGTAGTGTTCAAACGAAGTCTTAACTAGCTACGTGGAGGGGAATGAGGAGGAGCACTGATCCCTACATGGTGATATCATGTAGGCAAAAGAGTATGTGCTAGTACTTTGAATGTACTAAGTATGTAATGATGCATGAACATTGAGGAAATATTATAACATTTATGTAATATAGAACATAATATAATGCATGCATAATAAATCATATAGACATCCTTTAAAACATTCATTTTGTGGGAAAATAACCATAACTGACATTTAAGACCATGCGAGCTATTACATGGAATCCAACATAACCCCCTATGTTGGCCGGGGAGACTACTTTCCAGGTAGAACTCCGTCAACTTCATTCATTTCTTTAACTTTAACTTTAAGGACTTTTATGAATCCATTAGCCTAAGCCTACAAGGACTCCTATGCTGGTACATACTTAATGAGATAAGGGGTCGCTACTAGGATTCCCATACCGAATCCCACCTCAATGACCCATTCGGTGCTAAGTCAATCCCACGGAATAGTTTAATACTTCAAAATAGTCATAGCATATAGCTTGAGAATTCAAAACATCATATTCGGTAGAATAGCTCATTAAAATATTTGGTAATTCAAATATGCAAGTATTGCCCTTTATTGCATAAAGAATATATTATTCATATCATTTCATCATTCTTTTTTTTCATAAGACTCCCTTTTGATTATAGACATTGCTTTAATAAATATTTATTTAGAGTAAAAGCTTTTAAGTCAAACTTCATTGAAAATACAGTAAACTAGGTGGGTTCAAATTACTTCAACTTGCAAACATGTATGTAAATAAATATGCATAAATACATTGAAATCCATTAATTCAAAATCGTGTTTTAAAAAACCCACCATAAATTTCAAGAACCTTTAAATAGATAAATGGAGGAATTACTTGCAAACCATCAATTCATACATATGAAATTATGTTGCATCAAAATAGACCAATAATCATTAGTTTAACCATGATTCATACTATTAAGTAAAATAAGAATTACCATAAGAAAATATTACTTGAAACCAAAAAACTTAATTGAAAGAGTTTTTGGACTACATGGGTGGAAGAACCCATGAATAAACACCCACCTAACTTAGAGTAAAGCTTAAAGAAAATAAACATAATTTATCATATAATCAAAATAATTTAGACATGATAGTGGAAGAAATACTCTAATTGAAGCCTTATATACTTGGAATCTGAAGCTTTAGTCGAAACCGAAGGACTTAATGAACACTCTTGAGTCCTAGCTTTTCTCCTCGCCGGAATGTTTTGTGCACTATCCAGAGTATATGAATCACCGGAATAGTATTTCTTCAATACTAAGAACTAAAACTATATTTGAGAATGAGTAAAGAAGTATATAGAGAGAAGAGTTGCTTGAGAAAGCTTGATGAATAAAATGATGAATTAAGGTGGGTATTTATAGGTGTGAAAGAGGGACCTAGCAATAATTAAAATAATTATAAAGAAAAATCTGAAAATTTAATGGAAGATTGTGATGTCATGGGTGATGTTAAATGAAGGACTATTGATGTCATGAATGATGTCAAATGTATCTAGATCTTTCCATGGTTAGTGAGATGAATTCTCTTTAACAGAATACTCTTTTTCAGAGCTGTGTTTGAATAAGATATATTCCTTATTAGGATTTGGTGTCTTCATAAGAATTGTAGATATGGAATTCTAGTTTCATGTAGTTTAAGAATCAACTAACTTGGAGCATCTTACAGTGAGATATGATTTTGCTTCTATAAATACTCCATTCCGTCACAACATCCTATCTTAAAAGAATTAATTTATTTGACCTACTTACCCTTTAAAACTTAAAATATGATCTTCACAAAAGTTGTAGGTAATGATATTATGGTTATTCACCTAATTTGGACCATCCTATGAAAATTTATGACTAAAATACAGAGGCTATATTATTTTTAGGCGAAAATTGAAATATTGTATATAATATTTTTAGGGGATGTTACAGTACCCACAGGCAGAGATGGAAATATTAGAGGATGTCCACAAAGTCGAGGAGGAGGAAATTTGAGTGGTAGTGGGGAAGAGGTAATGGTAGTGCACATTTCTTTCTAGTTAGAGTGGACTACAATGCACAATAATTGGCAAGGATTTATGTGAGGGAGATAGTAAGGCTACATGGGGTTCCTCATTCTATCATCTCAAATAGAGGTACGTAGTTCACCTCAAAGTTTTGGGGAAAGTTGCATGAGGAGTTAGGAACTCAACTCACTTTCAACACAAATTTTCATCCATAGACTGATGGGTAGTCAGAGAGGACCACTCAGTTGTTGGAAGACATGGTGAGAGCATGTGTGATTGATTTTAGGGGACATTAGGATAAATTCTTGCCTTTGCATGAGTCTTCTTATAACAATAGCTATCACTCCAGCATTGAGATGGCACCATTTAACGCCATTTATGGGAAGATATGTAGTTCACCCATAGGGTGGTTTGAGGCTAGAGATATGAAGCCCTTGGGGGTTGACTTGGTAAGAGATGCTCAAGATAAGGTAAGGAACATCAAAGCTAAGCTTCTAGTAGTCGTAGTTTTCAAAAAGGGTAGATGACTATAAGGTAAGGGAAATGCCATTTTAGGATGGTGAGAAAGTTCTTCCAAAGGTGTCACCCATAAAAGGGAGTGATGAGAGTTGGTAAGAAGGGCAAGCTCAGTTCTCGCTACATTGACCCCTTTGAGATTCTTGATTGTGGAAGGCTAGTGGCTTATAATTTTCCTTAACACCTGGCTTGTCTGGGATCCATTTAGTGTTCCATGTGTCCATTCTAAAGAAGTATCACTGGGATAGAGATTATATCATTAAGTGGGACTCATTTTTGCTAGATAAAGATCTATAGTTTGGGGAAGCGAAAGTGGAAATTCTAGATCGTGATGTCCGAAAGTTGAGGAAAAAAGAAATTAAGTCCTTGAAAGTTCAGTGGAAGCATCGTCCAATAGAGGAAGCTATTTGGGAAACTAAAAAGGACATGCAAGACAAGTATCCCAGCTATTCGTTGAATTAGGTACTACTTTATCTCTGTCTTAGCCCTATTTTTCTGAGTTGATCACTCGGGGATGAGTGATGATTAAATTGGTATCTATTGTAATGACCTATCTCCATCGTTACGTATAAGCCAATGGGGAAAGAAACTTAGCCAGAAAACTTTCGGGTAGTGACTTAGAATTATTAAGCCTAGGACAGACCTAAATGAAATCTTAGTCAGCTGAAGTCTAGGGTAATATGGTAATGGATGGGGGATTTAATTTTCAGTTTTATTGATTGAATTGATAGCCAAGATAATACATAGCATGTATGGCTTTACAAAATCAAATTCGGGTGAGTAGAGGTCTCGAAATCGATCTTGGCGTGAAAGGGTAATTTTTAGAATGCTAAGGTTTGAGGGTGTATTGTGAAATAGGAGCTTGGAACTCAAGTTCTGTTCTCTCTATTTGTATGCAAGCTATTGGAGTGGGATTAATCCCACTAGTGCGGGGCCGCTATGGTGCACAAACTAGTTCTTGAGAGCTAAGAGGCCACCTAGGGTAGTTTCTTATCCATTTTCGATGATTTCTCGCGCCAAAGGTATATTAATTACTCCCCTAATCCATATTTTATTTTTAAAAAATAGAATCTATGTAGTAATCCTTGGGGAAGGTTTTTTTCTTAATTTTAATGGTGAAAAAAAACCTAAATAGGTGGTAGGATCATGAAATTGCCCAAGAGTTTGTATTGTGATATAATTCGGGTAAATGAGGCCTTGTTTATTGATCCTTTCCATTAATTACTTGTTTTAGACCAATAAAAAGATGAAAGACTTTGGAAAGGGAAGGCTTAAATGTCTTAAGAGTGCTAAAACTTATTTTCGAGGTAGGTAATGGTTTTGCCTTTCCGTATGTGATATATGTGTTTGATAGCTGCTTTATTGTATGCATATATATATATATATATATATATATATGAGTAGGGAAGGATAAAATGAACCATGTGAAATGACTATTTTATTTTATATGGCTTGCAATGAACCTTTTCTTTGTAGCTGGGACTGTTGAAACTATTCAATGTATTTGTGATTGATTTTGTATGGTTGGATCGGGTATCACGTTCTGACACATAACTGGATCGTGTTTCACATTTTGACATGTATTTTTACCAGGTGTCACATTCTGACACACTCAAAGGTGAATATAAGTTCCATAAGAGGACCCTTCTTCAATGTGTATTGAGCCTAAGACTTGCGTATGTGTACATGTGTTGTTCCTGAAATGAAACTAGTAAGGCGTTCTTTAAATATGTGTGTATTAATATGTTGTAGTTAGTTGTCCATATCGTTTTTACTGGAATAGCCACGTGATCCTACTAGTGCACCATTTTTTATGTACTAATACTGCACTTGCTTCTTACTTCTTGAGTATAGGGCATATTTAGACGGTTGTTGAGCGATCTCGCATAGAAGATCGTTGATTTGTCAGATTTCAAGGGTGAGTCAGTCTTTCAGGCTACCATGGGATCTTCTTTACCTCTGTCCTTCCTTCAGGACCTTAGACTCTGGTTATTATGTTTGATATCGAGGTTGCATCCTTATTCTTAGACTTGTTGGTAGACGTTTTGATACAATGGCTTTCAGGTCCTAGGTGAAAAATTCCCTCATGTTTTAGGTTGATTCATTAGACTTCTTGAGTTTATGGGAACTTATTCTTTTGGAATTTCAATTCGACATTCTGGAGCTAATTCGACATTCTGAAGCTAACCGCACTAATGGAATTTCAATTGTAGCACCTTTTACAAGAATATTGACCAAAGTCAACCTTATGCCAAATTCTAAAGGCTAAAGAACCAAATGACCCCAAACTTGAAGCGAATGCCTTGATATTAATGCCAACGATGCTACTAGCCCAATTTTTCCATTCCGAAGCTGATGGAACCGTCAGAATTCCACTTTTAGGTCATTTACCTTGAGTTTTGACTGAAGTCAATTATTCAAACTCTAAGATCTCCAAAATAAGAAAACGACAATAAAATCCGAACGAACGACCGTGCGAACGAAACTTTAGTGTGAGCAAGTCATAAATAACTTGGGGTCGATATAGAAAAGCTCTAAATGCTATAAAAGGTTGGAAAGTGGAGGAAATGATTTGGAGGGTCATTATAACTTCCATTACTAAAAGAATTTTCATCCGCTAAAGTAGAAGTATATACAGCCTGAAGGCATGAAAAGATGAGGGTACAAACCTGCACACTCATCTAGACCCTCGAACACCCTCTCAGGTCGAATAATGCTATCACATAACTCAACCTAAGAGGAAAATCCTTAAATTCACTTCCAACTCTAAAAACTCAATTCCTTTTTGGGCTCCAACTATCGATTAATTAACTCAAACTCAACCAAAAACATCAGATTCATCTGAGGAAATCCAAAACCTCCAAAATGAGAAATACAAGACCATGGCAGATGCAACTCAATTCTAAATTCCAAATACTGGTCTTACCTTCCAAATCCCTCTTCTTTTAGCCACCTAGGGCATTCTGCCTATCCTTAGCTATCATAAAAACTTTCAACACCATCTGGAACTTGCTTATTGAACCATAGCGCGCAAACCTCAACTGAGTTACCTACTACAACTGAATATCAACAGATGAAAACAACTAAAACAGGGAGGACAACTCGAGGAAAATCCCAAAATTCCAATCTCAACTTCAGCAACCAACAATCCAAGTTGAAAATTGCCTCTTGGAAGAAAAATTATCATATGAACAAGACCACATTGAGAACAGCTCTAGTGACTTACTTCTGCCACAGGAACTTTAAAAAAGGTGGCAATATGTGCCCACAAACCACCCTGCCATCTTAAATCAAAACCCGCCATCCTAGTCCAAGGGAAACTAAGACGGTAGGTGGCTTACAAACATGGAAAACCTATCAAACATTTTCCAAGGGAACCATATCCCACTCACAAACACCGCAATCTACTGAATATTCCAAAAGAAAACATTGTATCCTAAACGATTTCAAAATTACAGATTCCATAAATTACTTTGAATCCATCCTGTTGATGAACTCTCTAACCCACTTCCCATCCTCAAACTAGGATACATCTAAAGCCAATAAAGCATACCACTACTCCATCTCTAACTAACAATCAAAGTCTCTAGAGCTACCAACATGACTATAGAGGACTAGTAATTATAGTAACAAGATAGAACAATAGATCACACTTCCCAAATTCTCAGCTAGCCATAACAAAGCGCCAAAACCCTCAAAAGAGAGAGCTTCAACAGGTTGAACGAGCAGACAAACACCTTGCATTCAAGAATAAGACTACGATAAGGGAAACAGATGGACAACTAGGATTTCCACAATACCACAGAAAGCTTCTCTACCTTACTCACAACTAAAAAGATATTACACCTCTAGTCACATACTAACTCAATAACCAATCTTTCAACTATAACCCAAATGAAGCAAAGCAATGAACATGATCATCTAAGCCAAGAAAACTAGAATGGCAGGACAGAAATACTAATCAAGGCAACACTAGGTCTACAGAAATGTAAAAACTCATTCTACTACTAATTCTAGAGGGACGACTCACAACTACCACATCTCCCAAAACTAACAAAGCTGGTCTAGCCACCAATCAAACAAGGATTAGCACCACAGCAACAACAACTGGAGAGGAGGATAAAAGGGAATATGTAACTAGCTCGGCCACAAGCTCATATCAAACCAAAAAGATAAAGGCACGGGGAGTTGCTCTACTACCACTACTCAATACAGAAACTCGACCTAGTCGATCCACTACTAAAAGGAATCAGCTACAATACTAAAACATACATATAAGTCTAGGTAAGACTACAATCATAGTCATGAGATAAATAAAGAGTCAAATAAGCACGTATGAGTGTGAAAACCCTAAAAATACACAATATAGGCAATGAAGGGTAAAACAATAAAATCTCATAATATAACTAATGATTGGACCCCCGGCCCATGGCTAACTTGTATAAGCCTAGAACAGATCCTGACTAACCTCGACCTGAATATCTAAAGTACCAAAAGCAACACTCTGAGCACTACGTCTAACTGGAGGCAACATAAACCCAAGAGACTTACCTGGCTGAGTAAACTGCGCACTGATCCCTTACTAGGTACACTTCTAGATTAATAGCCAAGCTTTCTACATATACGACAAGGTCCAACAACTTTGGTCTGGGGGTAGAAGGAGCCATAAATGTCTGAAGAATCAACCCTCACCTCGGGAAATCCCTAGACCAGTGATCAACTCTCCACAATCATAACAACCTCTATAGTTTGAAGCCCGTCGTGTAGAATGCAATAAACTGCTCTGGCGGTCCCTAATAAACTGTGGGCCATCTGTATCACCAAGAGAATCACCCCTAGCTGATTGCAAAAGGGTCTTGTGACACTCACTAACAAAGTGAACTTCCTCACCACACTCATAGATATCATTACCAATAATAACCTGTTAAAAGGACCCAGTTGGAATAAGATGAGTTCAACACCTAAAGAGCTAATATTCCTACCCATAGAAGTCTGACCTGAACTCTGTCAGCTATAAACTTTGTGACTTATCTTAGAACCTTCTAGAGCCAGAGGTGCTTCCATCGTAGGCCTGATGGGTAGAGAAGGAAGAGGACCCTTGCTGAACTGATACACACCCCTAAGTGGGATGTTGTCACCATTGTGCTAATGTAAAGACCTCTTACCACTATCTCTATAAGCCTTAAAGCATGCTTTCATCATGAGTCTAGCTTGACCAACAACCTGGGGAAAGGTAGACCCAGCATTTATCAAGTGCTCTGACGCCAAATAGAGTGGCAAGGTATTCCCGACTCATATCTCGATCCATAGGGCATGATGATGTGGAGTTATGAACAACCTACTCATGAAATACCATGACATACTCTGATAGTTACGATGAACCCTACTGGGGGCCACCAACCCATCTACGGGCTAAGAGTCATTCGTTGAAACTTTAGTAGAACCTGCTAATGCACCGACTGTGTCCACCGAGAACCTCGAGCTATCCATATAAGAGAGAATAGATTCTAAAGGATCATTTTAATAGTTTTTCAAAGAAAGGACACACAATAAGAAGTCAAGAACAGAATTTCCTAAAAATATCCTATAGCCTCCCGAAGGTAAGATATAGATGTTTGCTTATCGATCCACAAGATTCCAATATGCATTACACTCATACCAATGATGCAGCTCAACTTAGAGCTTTGATACTAACTTGTCAGTTCTCTATTTCTCAGGTCATGATGAAACCTGCTAATACCCACCAACAAGTAAGCCTAACCCTTAACTGTTAGCCCAGAACCTAAGGCAACGAGCTATTAAACGAAAGGTGAATAAATAAAGAGGGAGGTACATAGTAATGAGGATAAAAAAATATATAAGGAACCACCCAAAGACCTAACATCAGTCAGTAGTTGAGCATCTAGATTCAAATTAGACTACAAGGCTTTTAAGATACAAATATAAGTACTGACAATCTTTGAAAGCAAGTAAAGCCTAGTCCTAGCCCAAAATAGATGGAGGTTAGCAACTCCGGAAGCCTAGAGCTCACCCAATCATTGAATCAATAGTGGCTCCCCACAGTCCAAATCAACAATGATAACTTGTACTACGATCTGCAGGATGCATAAGTGTAGTTTGAGTACCAAATTTATGGTACTCAATAGGCATAGGACGAATGGGCTCCGAAGATAAAGTAAGCATAAATAGAATATAGCCAGGTAGATACAACATAAGTAGTTAATCAAAAGCTAGCACAAGGTAGTACAGGAAATAAGCTAAAGAGATAGGATGTATAGATGAAAGAGAAGAGTCAAGAAACACACCTAAAAGCATAAGGATACATTCTATTTACAATAAGAAGGTACCATATGAATCAACTACTCAAGAATGGAATACTAACTGCCACTGTTAATCACATAGCCACCTAAGGACTAATCTAATTATACCTAGCAGAAAATATCAACCACAACTCTAGACTAAGAAACCCTACAAACTAACTATAAAGTCAACAAGAGATAAGTACAAGTATAATCAAATAATAACCAACCAGACGCCCATACCCCCAAAAGGTACAAACAATAACAAACATATCACACGCCCCCATAAAATCATGGGACCAAACAACAAATAAATATACTGATGATAGGTGATGCTAATGAATGAAAGTTTATAGTAAAACTAGTAACATCATTGGTGTCTGTCAGAGATCATCAATAAGTGTATAGACCCACCCCAACCATTGTCCTTCTAGGTGGGACCCGTACAACTTTCTCTTCTAGCTTAGTCGTGTATTAGCCAAAGAGGCTATGGGACACGAGAAGTCCATACATACTGCCTGGGCATGAAAGAGGTCTTACATAAACATATAGAATCTCTGTAGTGGTAATAGTGTGTGAACAACCAAGCCAATATAGAAAAGGGTTATGCTGCACCGGATAGTCAAGTATACACTAAAGGCATCCCAAAGTAGCCAAAGTAGAAAAAGAGTGATGCTGTGCTAGATATCAATAAGACTAAGTGCTTTCTTGATGCCTCTAAAACTGTCAGTATAAAAAGAGTACCTCCTCGACGCCTCATAAATCTCAAAACCATTGTCCATATGATCCAGGTTATAAAATTCCCGTTAAAACCAGTTTAAAAGTAGTAAAAGTGTAAGAAAGCCATATCTAAAATAGTAGTAAAAACCCATAAAGAATTAAAGATCGTACTACAAAACATGTGAAAATGCTCAAACAATGCAAACATGCAATCACCAACATCCAAACAAGACACATAAAGTCTGACAAGTAGCATCAAGTCATATCATACTATAAAGTAAAGGGAACTAACCTGAGATCTAATCATTCCTCAAATACAGTCTTGGGACCAATAAAAGACAATAGATATAATAGCATTACAAGCCTATAACTAAACAGATAGCTATGTAATTGGGAAATGACTCAAAATTGTTATGCCCCGTACTTTGGTACTTCGGAATGCTTTCTTAAGCTTCTTAAAAGTTTCCACATGACTTAGATTGTCTACCACACTATCAAATAACTCTAAGGGAAGGAGAATGAGATACCCCATAATAGGAAAGATTGGAAATAGGGTTATAAGAATTCAGAAGAAGTTGGAGGCCAAGTAATGAGTCATAGGACTCGATCTACTTGCGTAATCTACCAACTTGGATGTCCTACGTAATTAAGCTACTTGAGTATACGCCGAGCTTAAGTAGCAAGGAATGCATAGGCTCTTGAAGTAAGACGAGATTATGGACCTACAGAAGGGAAATAAGGAAACGACGCGCCTACTTGGAAGCAAGAAGGTGATGCACCTACTTGGACCAAGTAGGTGACACACCTACTTGAGGTGGGGCCCACACTGCCACGTGGCGGTTTTGGATTGGGTGCATGATTGAGGTGGCACCCTAGGGGGCTGCCATGTGTCACCCTTAGGGGATGCCGCATGGCACATTATAAGGAGATGTATATAAGTATATATTGCTGACTACTTGTTCATTTCAGCATCTATACTTAGCAAAAAAAAGCTAGACAAAGTTAGAGAAAAAGAGAGACTAGCTACGGGTTTGAGCCAAGAAAGAGTTAAGGCACAATTTTGTTCCGTAAATTAATTATTTAAGGTATCATATGGTGATATGATGGTGTTTAATAGTGAAAAATTACCATTTGGAGCAGCAAAACCATGACACAAATAGTCCACTACTTTTCAGCACTCTAAGGAACTTCCGAGGCTAGGTTTTGGCTGATTTCGGGGAAGGTAAGGTCTTTCCTTTGAATTTGAAGTTTATGGTGTTATCATAGGGTGTTTTATACATATTTTATGTTGATGGAAGTGTAAGAACTTCATATAAGTGCTGGTCGTTAAAAATAAAATTGGAATCGCTATAGTTTAATTGTAGTCGAAACAAGGTGTTGTGCTTATGGCGTGGTGCTACAGGTTGTGGTATTGTGTTTCAGGACCTAAAAGTATACAAAAAGGGGTGTGGTAGCTTTTGGTTGTATCCACCCGACCCCCCATTTTGTATAGTAAACGGTTTTGCAAAATGGAAACTAGAAACCCTATTTTGGTATCGTGGTTTCGAGCGAGTCATTTGCAGTTTGTGTTGTATTATGTTGGTGTGAACTGCTTGTAATGTGCTGCAGGTTGTTGTTGTTGGTTGGCTGTAGTTATTAGAAGTGTAATTGGAAATTCGGATAGGGTATATTATAGGGGAGGTGCTACCCAATTTCCGTTAATGCCTTAACTAGTTAAGGAACTAGTCGAGAAGGCGAGCGAGGAAATGAATGTTGTGAATACTCATAGGTAATATAAGATGCTGGAAAAGTCTAAGGTGGTTGATATTCATATTGCTTCCATGTTAAATAGGTTTGGAGGACGACAACGGGAATGCGATTAATAGAAGTACGTAAAAGGTATGTAAAGTTATTCCTTGTTTTGGCATGTTTTGATATAAATATGTAGAGTCTATCTGTTCTTTCTTTTGGGCATGTGTTAGATCTAAGTGACAAGTGATATGTGTATGAATCTTGGGGTAACTCTATTCATGAGCTCTGAACATGGTTCATGATTCATAATTCGTGTTCACAGTTGAATGTTAAGACTCTTAAAGTAGTTAAGCTTTCATTCCTCAAGTATTCTATATACTGAGAAGTAGTGTATGTAAAGTTATTCTTCCTCTCCTTTGGCACGACTTAGATGTAAGTATTGTGTATATGAAGTTTGAAGTTATTCCACTCTTAAAACTTTGAGGGTGAGTTAAGACGCTTGTTCACTTCCTACTGATTAGAACTCATGTAACAAGTTGAGTCATTACTTTTAAAGTCTTCCATGTGATAGGAAGTGGTGCATGTAAAACTTGTCTTTTCCTGCTTCGAGAAAGACTAGACTAAAGGTTCTATAGGACATGTATTTGGATATAGCCCTATTTATAGATTCTGGATGTAACTCATGACTTGTACCCACTTTTGAATGATAAAGGCCTTGAAGTAGTTGAACTACGACCCTTGAGCCTCCTATAGATTGAATAGTGTTGGGATGTGTAAGCTCCTATACCTAGGGGCTCTTGAAAATGCTTTATGATGATATCTAAGGGATTTTTGATATGTTACAGAGTTTTGCGTGCACGTATATGCATTATGATATATATATATGGATCGGGCCAAACGTACCTCAGCACATTTTGCTATGTAAGGATCGGGTTGTACGTTTCACGACAGATTATACATTATATGGATTGGGCCGTCGTACCTCGGCATTACTATGCATTATACGTATCGGGCTGTCGTACCTCGGCATCATCATGTAATGTATGGATCAAACCATCATACCTCGGCATTATCATGTAATATATGGATCTGGCCATCGTACCTCGGCATTATCATATGACATATGGATCGGGCCGTCGTTCCTCAGCATGTGCTTGTTGTATACATGAATCGGGTTGTACATCCGACATTTCTAATAATATGCATATACCTATCATGATAGATGATGTGTTTGTAACACCAAGTCCCCGAGCGGGCCGGATATGGTATGTGATAATGGTATACATGACTTTATTTTATGAGGTGCAGGTACAGTACCTTATTAAATGCTATACTTGGTTTCTTGCATCCCTGTTTCAGTTGTTATCTCAGTTACGTATGCTTATATACTCAGTACATGTATCGTACTGACCCTTCTTTCTCTGAGGGGCTGCGTTTCATGCCCGCAGGTATAGATGTTCATTTCGGATATCCGCCAGCTTAGGATTTCCGCTCAGCTATTTTTGAAGTGCTCCACTATTTCGGAGCCTAGCTTTTGTGTACTGGTCCTGCGATGTATATATTTGTTTATGCAGGGGTACGGCGGTGGCCCTGTCCCGCCATATGATGTCGTTCCTATTCTTAGAGGTCTATAAATATATGTGTGTGGGTTGTTTAGGAGTTTATTTCGGTTATGCCTATGCGATATGTTGTAAAAGCTATTATGTTGTGGCAGCCTTGTCGGATGGCTTTCCCTTTCATGACATGACGCAAATGAAAAAGGCTACACATGTATGAATATTTTATCACCCACTACGTTCATGTGTTTGGTTCCTATATCTAGAAGGCTATATGAACATGAAAAAGTTTTAACCTATTGAGATTTTTGTGAGTAGTATCACGTTATACATAGTCCAATTTGACTATAGTTGACATATAGGTACACGGGGGTCCAGGTCGGACCCCAGTCATGGCCACGGGGTTGGGTTGTGACAAAAATGATATAAGGGGACAAATATCTCTTGGAACAACGCCTTTACCCTGAGTATGTCTCAAACCTAGTCTAAGGCCATCAATACCAATCCTAAAGAGGATAATAATGGTAAGGCAACTATACAACCAAGGTCTATGGCCAAAACTGAGAATCTCACGAGACTATTCAAGTATACGGGTTAATCGGGAACCAAGAAAATAGAATGGAAAGAGGAGAACTCTAATCTAGGCAAATACCAACCTAAATCATATGCAATATATACTAATCATTATCTAATAAAGCTTAGTCAAAGATAGAGACCCTAGCCTATCTTAAAGCCGATTACGTGCTCTTTGAATCCACCAAATTGATGCTCTCCACCTATAAATCACCTATAAATGTAGCCACACAAAGAAAATATCGATCATGGCATTAATAAAAATGTTTTGACATAAAATTTGTATTTTTCAGGGACAGATCCAAAATCAGGTCTATAATGAGATTGAGACCCAAATCAGGAATCCTTAAATAGACTTTGTACAAAGGTTTATTTGAGGTTAATGAACTTGTGTTCCAAAATTTAGCACAATTCATTTCTCAAAATCTAAGAAATCAACCCATGCAATTAATTCACCATTAATGGAGAAATCAAGAAGTAGGACAACCCCTTTGGGCAAGGAATTACCTTAAATAAATGCTTTACGAAGTCCACCAAAGACTCCACATCATAGACTTGCTAAAACCTGACATGAATTCACTTAATTCAGAGTTTTTAGCTCAAGATATCAAATTTTTAAGGTATAGACAATTGGCAAAAATGGGTTGGTCTTTAAATAAAAGACCACCTAGGAGAGTATCACAAATGCGTGCCCCAAGGTTGTGATTGTGTAAGTCAAAAGGGTTAGGTTGACCCAAAACCTTCATTGGGAATATAGAGGTTTTTCCGTGAATATGAAGGGTCGAGGTGACTCCTTTCTGTGATCATAGAGACCCACCCATGAATGCGATGCACATGGCCTTAAGCCTTCATAAACACAACATCACCCTCGCGAATGCGAAGGAAAAAAAATGTCCTCTGTGAATGGAGAATTATGCATGTAAACACAAAGGGTAAAGAGTGCTGCACCAGCCCAACTTGGAGACTTGAATGAGCTCCAAAAGTATTCTAGGTATTTGATTGGAATCCCCCATGTGAAATAAACTATACTACCCACTAAATTTGATGTTCTAGACTCAATGACGCCCTTTTAATTTCCATCTAAGGTCATCTTAAGAAAAACTAGGTCATTGAGTTGTTTTAAGCCAAAATCCACCAAAAGGCTTGAAATTAGACCAAAAGCCTCAGGAACTGAATAAAAGGTCATTCTAGACAAACCTCAACATTCGGGAGCTAACCACACTGATGAAATTTAAATCCCAGTGCATTTTCCAAGAATCTTGACTAAAGTCAACCATAGGCCAAATTCCAAAGGCTAAAGTGCTAAATGACTCCAAACTAGTATTGAATGCCTCGATACTCATGAAGACTATGCTACTATCCTAATTTGAAATTTACAGAGTTGATGCAACTGTCAAAATTCAATTTTGAAGTAAGTTTCTTAGAGTTTTGACAAAAGTAAACATTTCAAAGTCCAAGATCTCTAAAACAAAGAAACAAACATAAAACCCAAATGAAAAATCAGGTGACAAAATTGTCAGTCCCAACAAATTATAAATAACTTTGGTTTGCTACATGAAATATCTAAATGAGGAAAATATTGGAAAATAGAGGAAATAAACTAGAGGATCATTACTTCCATTGAGTCTAGAACGTCGAATTCTGAGAGGTAATATAGTCCATTTGTGCGCGTAGGGTTTCAATTGAATTTCAAGGATCCCATCAGAGAATTTTAGGACTTAGATACAACTTATGGTGCTTGATGATGGTACCTACACTTTCACGGCCATGGCATCGCCTTAGAAGACCTCACTTAAGCGACCAGGGTATATCTTAAGCGAGGCTTGCCAGCTCTGGGACTATCACCTTAATAGTCTGACCTTTACTTTGTGGACAAGAGCTTGCTTTAGTGAGGCCCGCCCCTTTGTCCCCGTTGCTTTAGTGATATGAGGTGTCACTGAAAGGTCACTTAAGAACAATTTTTGGGTCATTCTGTTAACACTTTTTTGAATTGATTTGAGGATTCTTAAGCTTGATCCTTGATAGGAGTTGTGTGTTATTGGTGGGAATTGCCTAAGAAGTGTGTAGGAATATTTGGGGAGTTTTTGTAGCTTTATTTTGAAGCATGGCAGAGTTCTGAGCCAGTATGGAGGGATAGGCTCTGGAAACTTAATTAGGAGCGTGCGTGATTAGCCTAAAGGTAGGCTACAGTTCCCTCTCCTTAGATTAAGCTTGAATATATGAAATCTTGTTGATTAGTTGGAATTTGGGTTGGTTTGGCTCTTTTTCATGCTTAGTTGTGTAGAAATCGTGTTTTTGGGTAATTTAGGAACTTATGAGCATGTTCTACTTGTTTGGTGATCATCCATACCTTGTGGCCTGGTTTATTATTATTTTCTGATGAGTTGAGAGAATGTTTGTCCTTAGTCTAGGCTTAGATTTTTGTTTGCCATAGACTCGTGATATTTGGAACCCTTAGGCCTGGTTCTTACTTGAAGGTCGACTTAGAAGGACTCATACCCAATCAAGGGGCACAATATATAAATATATATGAATGGGTGGATCCTGGATACAATAAAGTGGAGGTGGGCTTATGGAATAAATGAATCGTACTTGTGATCACATCATCCAATGCCCACCCTCTGCTCTAGATGAAGCTGCATAGAAGTAGTCTTGGGCCCCATTACCCCGAGCATCAACTTGACCACCTATTCTGCATCCCAATGTATGCTGGTGACTACCCCTATAGTCCTAGACTTGGCCTCCACCTCTAACTAAAGGTGTTGCACTGGTGCGGGTCTAGAAACCTATGGAGCTGGTACGACTAACCTATGGAGAGGAGAAGTACCCCTGTGGTGGTCTCCTCACAATTGGAGGTCGTCAACCTCGGCATTAAGAACCCATCTAGACAACACCTCCATCTTGACTCGGATCGGCTCTAGGACTACCCTAACGATGTAGGTCACTCTATATAGCTTGTAACAAAGCCTGAAATGGGCTACTAGACTTACCTTGATGGAACCTTTAGTGGGGCTTATTATAACAATCTATGGGCTTAAAATAGGGCCTAACCTAGCAATTATCCTACCTAGATCTCTTGCGCTTCGCCCTTGGGCCTCACGATGGAGCTGCTCAAGTGTGAGGGCATGGTCCACGAATTCCTAAAAGGAGCAGCCCACTAAAACTAGGGTCTAATTGTCAATCTATAGCTAGAGTCTCAAACCTCGAACATGTCATGACACCACCCCATAGGCCATGACTGGGGTCCAACCTGGACCCCCGTATACATATCTAAGAACCTTCAATGGGTCATGATGTTTCTATATATATATAGCCCCTTTTGGTTTGTTCTATCTTCGAAGGAGTTACGTCTAATCGTATTGTGAAAGGGCACATAAGACAACAAGGATGCCATTTCATATTAAGATGCATCATACATCGCATGGACACCGTTGAACAAAACATACACAGAACCTACACACATATGTCTATAGACCTCTAAGAGTATTAACTGTATCATATGCAGGACAGGGCCCCCGTCGTACCCCTAAATAAGCAGTTATATACATTTGAAGACAAGTACTAAAATTTAGGCTCCAACATAATGGAGCTCTCCCCAAAATCATTGACTGGAAATCCTAAGTTGACAGATCCCCAAAACGTATACCTGTACCTGCGGGCATAAAACAAAGCCCCTCGAAGAAAGGGAGTCAGTACGATATATGTACTGAGTATATAAAGTATAACACCATATAAGTGAGATTACAACAGAATTAGGGATGCAGGAAACAAGTATAACATTTAACAGAGTAATGTACCCGTATCTTATAAGATAAAGTCAAGTATACCATCGTCACATATCGTACCCAACCCGCTCAAGGACTCAATATTACAAATACATCATTTTATCATCATAGACATATATATACTGTTAGCACTATGGAAAATACAGCCCGATCCATGTATATAGCAGGTTAGTGCCGAGGAACATCCGGCTCGATCCCTATACATATAATACATTAGTGCTGAGGAACATTCGGCCCGATCTCTATATATATAATACGTTAATGTTGAGGAATGTTCGAACCGATCCCTATACATTTAATAATGCATCTATACGCACGTAAACTTGGTAACATATCAAACATCCCTCAACACATCATCATAAAGTATGTCCAAGAGCCTCTAGGTCTAGAAGCTTACACATCCAAGCATTATTTAGTATGCAGAAGGCTCGAGGGTCGTAATTCAACTACTTTAAGACCCTTACAATTCAAAGCTGAGTACACATCATGAGTTCTTCCCGAAACCTACAAATGTAATTACCTCTAACCCATAGTGTATATCGCTTCACTTACATTAAACTATTTCATAAGAAAGGAGGGATAGGTTTCACGTATACTACTCTTTATCATGTAGAAGACTAACAAGACAATAACTCAACTATTGCAAGAGTTCTAACGTCAAAAACTGAATAAGATTTACAAATCATACTCGGGGTTCTATAAATGGAATTATCCCTACCTTTCACATACAAACCACTTACAGTTAAGACATGCCAAGAGAAAAGGAAGATAGGCTTTACATACTCATCACTTCCTAACGTATGGAAGGCTTGAGAATCCCTAGTTCAATTACTGTAAGAGTGATTTCATCAAGATGAAAACAAGGACCATGAATTACGCTTGGCATTTATGAGAAGATTTACCCTCAAGATCATATCATTCATTACTTAACTTGAAGACATGCTAAAAGAAAGGAAGAGATAAGCTTTACATACCTCTTATCGATTGCTTTTAACCCAATTTGTCTCGTCGTCCTATGAACCTATTTAACACGAAGGTAATACTAATATTAATAAACTTTAACTTCCCAGATTCTAAATACATAACCAAGCACCCATAGGAATCAATTCCTTATTCACCTTTCTCGACAAGTCTCGACTAGTCTATTAGTTAGTTAAGAAGTTAACAAAATTCAGGCAGCATCTCCTCTATAACTCGCCCTATCCGAATACACAATTAGTTAGTTAAGAGTTCTAACAAAATTCATTCTTCATTAATTTATGTTGTTAAACACCCCCACTTAGTTGAGGAATACCTTAGATAATTAATCCACGGAGAAAAGTCGGAGAACTTACCTTGTAGAGGCTAGGGCCGTAGGTACTCTCTCTTAGTCTCCTAGGGTGTTTTTTCCTTTTTCAAAGTGAAATTTGATGAAGAATGACTTCTTAGTCATCAAAACACAAATATATATACCTCCCTAGGAGGTGAAACATGGAATCCCCCTAAGGGTGACACGTGGCAGCCCCCTAGGGTGACACCTCATCCATGCGGCCACCTCATGCTGCCACGTGGTAGTATGGGGTCCACCACAAGTAGGTAGGTCACCTACTTAGCCCAAGTAGGTGCATCACCTAATTGTCACCTTCTTGCTTCATTTTCGTGGGTTCGTAATCTCATCTTACTTCAAGAGCCTATGTATTCCTTTCTACTTAATCTTAACATGTGCTCCAGGAGTTTAATTATGCAAAACATCCAAGTTGGTAGCTTACGCAAGTAGATCGAGTCCTATGACTCATTACTTGGCCTCCAACTCCTTCCATATTCTTATAACCCTATTTCTAATCTTTCTTATTATGGGGTATCTCATTTTCCTTTCCTTAGAGTTATTTGATAGCGTGGTAGATAATCTAAGTCACATGGCAACTTTTAAGAAGATTAAGAAAGCATTCCAAAGTACAAAAGTATGGGGCATAATAGAATAAATCATTGAACCCTCTCCTACTCGATAGGGAAGATCATAGTGGCATGCCTGGAGAGCTCATGGAAACTTGACTCATACTCTGAAATTGTCATAGAGCGCTACTCCAACCACAAAACTGATATTGCATCTCATACCTCATATTCTTAGGCATGAACCTAGATAAGAAGGCTTCAACAAACTTTTTCAATGAGACCAATGGAGACCCAGGTAGCCTAGTCTCTAAATATGAGCGCCATCACTGTCTTGCCAGGCCATCTAGATGATAGGCACTGAAATCGGTTCCTCTCGATTCTACCTGTCATAAGTTCGGAAGTTGATCACAACAAGTAAGTAGAAATACATGGGAATCCTTACCTATAGCCCTAAAAAACCTCAGTGGTGATAATCAGAGAAACACTTTAAGCATCTCCTGCTCGCATAATTACATGACCCACTTTAAATCATCTAGCTAGGCTACAGGTGCTAGTGGCGGCTGAACTACTGGTACCACTGGTGTAAGCTGGCTCTGTAGTGAGTAGCTAGGATTGCAACCTGCTGTACACCCTCTGTAGTAGCTAATGTCTGGGATAGCATAGCCTGGAGGTCCGGAGAAGCAACTGGTATGGGCATTGGCTGGGTTAGTCCCAGGCCTATCAACTGATGATGTCCTAGATTTACTTGTGGCTCCACCTTTAGGTTTGGAGTTTTCTCTCTATCATAAGCTGTGTATGCATCCCTGGATAGACCTCGAGGTCAACCTCTACCCCTGATAGGGGTTCTATTATGCGTGCGAGCCATCCCTGTAAAAAAGCGGCATAAGTGAGATGTCATAGAACAGATAAGACAAACACTACACGACAATGATATAAAATAGAATAAGTTCCTAAAGACATCATATAGCCTCTAGAAGATAAGCTAGGAAGATTTTTGCATTGATTCTTAGGATTATACTAGATGTTAATTCTATACAAGTAAGACTGGTGAACTTGGGGCTTTGATACCAACTTGTCATAATCCAAAGTCTTGATTCATGTTGGCGCCTACTATAACCCACCATTAGGCATGCCAACCCATATCTCAGAACTACGAGTAATGGGATTTGAGGGTAGAAGACCACTATTCAGCTAAAACAAGTAATATAAAACCAAGAATCATAAATTAAAAGGACGAAGCAAACCAAAACTATATACAAATAAAATATCTCTCCTAAAACCTTAAAGTAACATGTACACAACTACTAACAAAATGAGTAAAAGGCCAAAAAGTGGACCATAGAAATAGGACTATCTCAAAAAGCAAAAGCCAGTCAATGTATACACATATAGAGATGGTAAATCCAGAATGCTGACCCTCGCCTCCAAACAAAAGTGCAGCTGGCTTGAGATCAATGTTGATAGCTAGTGCTATCACCTATATCAGGAAAATAGATGAAGAGTGTAGCTTGAGTACCAAAACAATAAATACCTAGTACGCAACGTATGCCGAATAAGTTAGAAAAGCTAAAGTAATATGAAATGTGATAATCTAAAATACTGTTAGAGACAAGTATAAGAGAATCGAATAGGCATGCACACTAGCATACTCACACATAAAAGAAATATAAAAGCTAATGAAATCCACCGAGCTCACATTAACTCGATGGGTATGCTCGCGTACAAGTTAAAACTAGAACCCGAATGAACTCCTATAAGCCCAATAGAAGAAAAGATAGTTGAAATAAAATGAAAGAATCTGATGAAGTACTGACAATGCCACGACTTCCTGCAGACATTAACAAAACCAATCCATGAGTCTAAAGCTTTTATCTTCAAGCTTGAAGGAGTTAAGGAATTGAACAAAATGAACATGAAAGAAATAGGGACTTGAACCAAGATTTGGAGGTAGCCAAGGACTTGAGCCAAGGATAAGGATAATCATGGACTTGAACCACGTAAAATTTGACCAAGGACTTTAATAGAGGTGAATGTAGTTGTGGACTTGAACCATGGCTACAAAGTAGGTATGGATGTAAACCAGGGTTGTAAATTGTGGTGGAATTAAACCAAGGGTAAGTATAGCGAAGGATTTGAACTGAGGCTATAATACCAAGGCAAGGACTTGAACCACGCCTGGTGGAGTGAATGGAGGAGTTAAACCACAAATAGAGGTGAATTAGTAAGAATTAGGCTCAAAAGTCAATAGAGCATCCGATGTGAGCTCTGGCCTACATTCAGCGAGCTTCCACTAGTGTTTATTGATGTTCTGGTTTGGTACAACTCTAGTTCAGATTCCTTAGATTCGGTTTTCTTTAGTCATAGCTATTTTGTGTACTCGTCGGGCTTATGGAGGTCTGTTCAAGTGTTTTATTTAAACCTTCTCATGAGTGTACCTTCTGGACTTGTGAGAGTCTAGTTAGGTGTAGTTTTGTTTGTACATTACTTCAGTTAATCCTTTATACACTCGTGTGCACCATATTATTACATTATAACTTTCCCTTATTGACCTCTGTTCTACTCTATTCCTTCTTTTCATATTGCATTTACTTTTCAAGCTCAGTCGGCCTATGATGTCTACTGGGTACCTATTGTTTTTGTACTTATACTGCACTCTGCATATTTTTCATGATACATGTTTGATCACTAGTGGCCAGCGCTGATATCAAACCTGCAGTAGTCAAATATAAAGACGGGGTAAGCAAATAGTGTTTTATACTATTCAAGTATCCATCTGTATATATTGACTAGTCTTTGGCACTTTGGGATAGTCTAGTTTCTGTGGCCTACTTTACGAACTTGTACTGATTTTGTTACTGGCTTTGTACTTGGGACTTCTAGGTTCTGGCAGGGATTTTCATTTGTATATATATGATTTGGGTTTCTTCCCCCTATCTATTCTATTAATCTTAGAATTGCCTATTTTTGTTTAGTGTCTTTTCTTAAACCCTTTAGTTGTAGTTCCGAGTTATGGGTTGGCTTACCTACTAGTGCGTTATAGTAAATTTCATCAGAACTCGAGAAATCGGGTCGTGAAATTAGTAGTAGATGTTGTAATGACCTTCCGGATCACTTTTCTCTTAATGCCTTCTTTTATTCATTTTGATGTTCCTATAGAGTCCCCAAGTCATTTGTGACTTGCTAGCACTGACAGCTCACTCGCCTTGTCGTTCGTTTGGGTTTTATGCTCGTTTCCTTGTTTTGGAGCCTTTAAAACTTAAAAAATTGACTTTAGTCAAAATATCAGGTTAATTTCCTTAGTATGCAATTCTGCTGGTTCAATCAGCTTCAGAATAACTAAATTAATCTAGAAGAATGGTCGGTTCAATTATAGAGGCATTCGGTACGAATTTATGGACATTTGGCGTTTAATCCTTTGAAATTTGGCCTAAGGTTTACTTTAGTTAACATTCTTAGAAAATGCACTTGGATGAAAATTTTGTCGGTCCAGTTAGTTTCGAAATGTTAAGTTTTATCTAGCACCACCCTTCAATCTCTTCCCAAGACATTCAGTCTAATCCCAATCCCTATAGTGGAAGTTTGCTAAAAATAACACTTGGGTGTGGGAACCACTTCCAGTCAAACGTTTGGAAATTCTGACTTCTCCATTGAGTCCGGAATTTCAAATTTAGTTAGGTGGCATATCTTTTTTATTTTTATCGGGTTCCGAACGAATCCCGAGCACCCCATCGGAGTTTTTAAAGTTTTCAAAAAAAATCAACATTTCAACTGATATTATAGTTGGTGCGCCCTTTTCAGCCTCATTTCTCAACTTCAACCCTTCAAAACTCTCTCATTTTAAGACCGATTTTAGTGATTCGAGGTCCTTCTTGTGGGTTATTTTCAAAGGAATGCGTTGGTGAGCTTGGAAACAGATTTGGGATCTCTGTTTCAGGTAAATTTCATGAAATACTTGATGCCAAAACCCTTTTTGTGAGGTTGATTTTGGGAATTTTTAAAATATGATATATCATATATTTTAGGTCCGATTTCGGTGATTCTTGGGTCTATCTTGAGTGTTTTTTTTAGGAGAATGCATTAACCCTATTGGAATTTATATTTGAAGTTTTGTTGGAGATATGAATTATATTTTATCTACTGCAATAGCTCATTTTTGAGCTCAATTTTTGAGAAATTTTGGAAGATGATTTCTTGACCATTTTAGGTCCAAATTTGGTGATTAAAGAGCCTAGATTCTGGGGGTTTTATGAGTGTTATCATGGTGTGGTTGGTTTCAACAGTTAAACCCTTTTTTTCCATAATTTCCTTGTTATAGTTGTTGCCATGTCTGTTTAATGGAAATAAATTTGTGAAATTATTGCATGAGCTTGTTTAGGCTGTTTTGAGTCCCGAATTTGTCCCATTTTGGAAAACAACTTCTAGGTAGTGTTTTGGACCTCTTGACAGAGTCCTAATCTAGAATTATCAGAGCGGGTCTAACATTTACATTTTTAACTCCAAAATTGGTCTATTTCTGTTTTTTGTGTCTGTAGAGTCTAAAAGATCATTACAAAGTTGTGAGTCTATTTTTGGCAGTGTGGCAGTGATCTGAGGCCATTCAGAAGGGAAAAAATTTGGTAGAGTATTTTGGAGCACGTGTGTTTGGACTACAGGAAGGAAACATTTTCCCTTCCCTTAGATTGAGATTGAGAATGTAATTACATGTTGATTAGTTGGAATTTAGGTTTGGTGGCTATTGAATCATGCATGGGTGTTTAGAATTAATGTTTTAGGCCTATTTCAGGGATTATCGGGTAACTGTGATCACGTCTTGTATAATTATGTGATTCTTTATGCTATATAGAGTATTTGTATAATTTTTTATTATTTATTGGAAGTATTTTGGGCCTTTGCCTAGGTTTGTCAGCCTAGGTTTGACTATTGCTTGCCTTAGAACAACATGATTCATACCCAATAGGTCTTAGTTTTGCCCCGACGTCATTTTGGTCGTCTTAGATCGTTATAGACTTGTATAACAGACTTGAGTATGATATTTTGAGCCTTAACTAGGCTGCTCTTTCTATGATGAAAGAATGATCTCATTTCTTTGATTCAATGGTTTTGGAGTTACGTCGGCAACACTGGTTCTTTTCGTAATTGGACGTTAGTTGTGGATTCAGCCGTGGGAATTTCATTGATTGGTTAAGTGTGGATGGTGTTCCACGGATGTAATGATTATGGATTTATTGGTACTCCTTCAACAGCTACATTAACACTATTGCCAGACATTTAGATTTATGCTCCGGCCTTGACCTTATTAATATTTCAAGTAGCATCCGTATTCAAGCTCCAGACTCGATCACTAGGATAATCTTATAGAGCATCTAGTTGGAGGTCTAGCTTACTTATATGCTACTTGCAGTTGCTTACTTGTATACTTTTGGGGAACATCCGGTGCGAGGTCTGACCTCCATTCTATCAGATTATACTAGTGTTGGTTGATGTTCTAGTTCGATACACTCTGGTTTTGAGTCCTCAGATTTAGTTCTCCTTAGTCATAACTATTTTATGTACTCGACAGGCTTATAGGGGTCTGTTCGAGTTTTTATTTAAACTTGCGCACAAATGTACCTTTTAGGCTTATAGGGGTCCAGTTAGGTATAGTTTAGTTCATAGATTACTTCAGTTAGTCCTTTATACACTCGTATGTAACTTATTATTACATTATAGATTTATTTTTTTGACCTCTATTCTTCTCTATTCCTTTTTTCATATTGCCTTTACTTTTCAAGATTAATCGGCCTATGATGCCTACTAGGTATTTGTTATTTGGTTCTCATATTAAACTCTGCATCTTTTTCATGATACAGGTCCGTGCACCCGTAGGCATCATTGATAACGAGCATGCACCAGTCAGATCCGTAGAAGGGGTGAGCATATGGCGTCTTGTACTATTTCATCCTCCATCTGTATGTATTGACTAGTCTTTTGAACTTTGAGATAGTCCAATTTCTGTGGTCGACTTTTGGGACTTGTAAGCATTTTTTTCGTGGTTTTATACTTGTGACTTCAAGGTTTTGGGAGACATTTTCTTTTGTATATATATATATATATATATACTGGGTTGGTTCCTCTTATCTATATTGTTTATCTTAGAATTGCCTATTCTTGTTTAGATTCTTCCCTCAAACCCATTACTTATCATTTCGGTTTATGGGTTAGCTTACCTATAAGAGGGTTATAGTAGGTGCCATAATGACTCGAGAAATTAGGTCGTGACATATTGCTTGCATTTATTACACTTTTCATGATTTGTTATAAATAAATAATGTAATATATCTGCCCTTTTCCTTTTTATCTTGCATGAGCACTAGACTCAAAGAAATTTCCTTGGCAACTAGAAGTTGTCGCTTGACTTGAAACATGCATCTCCCTTTTTCACTTGGTGTCTCTCACGCCCTTAAATTCATTTGAATAAAAATGAGAAATGGGATTTAGAGAGAGTTTAGACATACACCTTAGACATGCACCTGCTCGTAATTATTCCTCCACATTTATGAAAATATGCTAACAAGGTTGAATGGAGGAGAAGGGAAGTGAATATTTTCTGCATTTTTTTATTTACTAGCTATCTTTGTTTTCTTGTTTAGCATCATAAGTTGTATTATTTCTTTTTAGTTATTAACGGTTACCTAATTTAGAATTTTGATCATTAGTATCGGTACAAATTTGGGTTGGGCAATCACCGTTAAATTAGGACTAATTTCCCTAATCAATTTTTTCCAGCCTATTTCAATTTATTTATAAACCACTTTCCTATTTTATACTTTTTTAAGAACTAGTAATTTTAAAAAATATATTTTTAAACAAGGATAAGATTTCTTTTGACTAACCAAAGCCCATGCATTTCTCAACTTTCTGATCACTTGGCTCAAAACATGACTTTCCTTTTGGTATATACATATTAAGGTGGATAAATTTTCAATTAATTTTCTTGAGGCATTCTTTTAACAAATTTGGCCTTTTCTTACTTTTTATTTGTTTGCAAAAGCTTTTTTGACAATTATGTTTTCTTAAACACGAATGAAGTAATCACAAGTTATTTCAAATCCAATATTAATTAACCTAAGTTTGGCCGATAATTTTTTTTTTTAAGTAATCTTAAAGAATGCTTAATACCTTCCCTTTAGGATAACTAAAACCCTTAGTTAGAATCACATAAGTTAGTAGACCTTTATTTGGAGTTAATTTAGCTTTGTTTTACTTTTTAATTTACGTATCATAATTTTCCTTAAATATTAATAAGGTGATGGCTCATTAAGTTAAATAATTGAGGAATCACCAATATATTGTAAACTATTTTACATGAGCTAAAATACGATATAAGACTTTCCACCCACAGACCAAGTCGGAGCGCACTATTTAAGTTTTGAAGGATATGTTGCGGACTTGTGTTTTGGAGTTTGGAGGTCAGTGGTACAATTTGTTTCCTTTGTTGGACTTTATATATAACAACAACTACCACTCGAGTTTTTTCAGATAGTCCGATTCAAAGAATTATATGGTAGATGTTGTCACTCTTCGGTTGGTTGGTTTGAGTCTTCTAATCCTTGACCGCATGGTACATACATTGTTTAGGAGGCCGTAGAAAGAGTTCTTGTGATTCAGGATAGGATTAGGATGGATAAAAATAGGCACCAGAATTATGCATTATCATAGGCATCAGACCATGAGATTTGGAGTTGGTGACCGAGAATCGCCCATGAACAACGTTATGAGATTTTGGTGGTGGAGCAAGTTGAGCCCCATGTATATATGGACATGTGATGACCCAACCACGTAGGCCACGACTGGGGTCCAACCTGGACCCCCCGTATACCTAACTATCAGTTATGGTCAAATTGAACTGTAAATAAAACAATATCAAGTAACAGAGCCCCATTGGGCGATAACATTTTCATAAACCTGTAGCACTTTTCATTTGTGTCCTAACATGAAAGAGCATGCAAGCCGACAAGGCTGCCATTACATAATAAAATATACCATACATCATATAGACCCAGCTGAATCAAACTGATATACATAACCCACGTATAGATGTCTGCAAACCTCTAAAAATATTAACGACAACATGTGGCTGGACAGGGCCCCCGTCGTACCCCCGAATAGACAAAACAATTTTATACATCAATGGTCAGTATAAAAAACTAGGCTTCGATACAATAGAGCCTCCTCCAACTGAGCTGAGCAGAATCCTAGGCTGATGGACTCTAAAACCTGTATCTGTACCTGCGGGCATGAAACACAACTCCCCGAGAAAAGGGGGTCAGTACGATATATGTTCTGAGTATGTAAAATATATCATAGCATAACTGGAAACATAATTGAAGCGGGGAAGCAGGAATCTAGTACATCATAAAAGAAGCCTCTGTACCTATACTCTATGAGTCATAAAAACATGTATGTTCAAATTATATCATATAGCCGGCCCTATTAGCGGTCCGGTGGATACACCTGTAAGATCATCATAACCTAGTGCCATCACTACCTTATTACAACACATCATCATCATATATATATACATACGTATCCCGGCCCTATAAAGAGGGGCTCGATGGACAATGTACTAAATTATGCACAATTACTATTCTCGGCCCAGGACTCGGTGAAAGAAGTGCTATAGTATACACGAGTAAAGTAGTGAGCAACTATATGTAGTTTAAATCATTATTGGAGACTCAATAGAACAAGAAAGTTAAGTTTTTGCCTGAGGACCTGAGTAGTGGTGTAGTCATATCTAGTGTCCTCTAAATGCCATTATGGGCTGTCTCAATTGTAATGTAGGGGACCCTAGACATGTATCAACATAGGGCCAAATCGTTGATGGACTCAAAACACTTTGTATCATACAGTCTTTAAGACTTGGAACCAGTACATTTGGTACCTCTTTAACATATAGAAGTTTTCATAGAAATAGTTCAACTATTTTAGGAGTTCGATATTCAGAAGTAAATAATAGATGGTAAGAATAGAGTTACCCCGGAATTCATATCATGTTTAACTTACAACTAAGCCATGCCAGAAGAAGAAAGAGAATAAGTTCTATTTAGTCTGTACTTCCCTTAATGTGGTCATTATGTGTATATTTCATACTCGGCCCAGCCTGGGGCTCGGTGTACAATCATGGAATCATAACTTGATTTTCATAGCAAGTACATATCAAGAGAAAGGAAAGATAGTTTCCCATACGCTACTCTTTAGCACGTAAAAGCCTTAATAGGAAATGCTCAATTCTTATAGGGGTGTCAACTCCTAACTATAGTCAGGGATTATGAGGCATACTTGGAGTTTTGGGAATAGAATTATCCCCACATTCCACATACAATCCACTTAAGGCTAAGACTTGCCAAAAGGAAAGAAAGATAGGTATATGTACTTATACCAAAATATGCCAAGAGAAGCTTTACATACCTCGTACGGGTTACTCTTTGTCATGTTCGCCTCGTCTTCCGTTGAACCTATTCAACATGGAAGTAATACTAATATCAACCACTATGGACTTTCCATCACCTTCAGTTTCACCTTAGTATCCATGGAATCTATTTTCTTGTCCGTTTCCTTGACTAGTCCTTTAATTAGTTAAGACGTTAACGAAAATTGGGCAGCGCCTCCCCTATAACGTGCCCTATCCAAATTTCCAATCACACCTATAATAACTACAACTAACCAACAATAACAACCTGCAACATATATACAATCAATTCACACCAACATTACACAATACAAACCCCAAACAACTCACTCAAAACTATCAAAACGTGAATTCTGGACAGCTTACTATCTTGCACTGTCGCTTCATTTCAAAGGGATAATTGAGGGAAACAGGATTTATGTCCTCCATGAAAGTTATAGACATGTTTCTTAGGGTCGGATACAATTTTGAATCACACCTACATCAATTCTGTACAAAAAGATATGCCCAAAATACCAACAGTAGTTCGTATAAGATTTCCGAAACCAAAATTTGGGCAGTACCTCCTCTATACTTCATCACCATTTTTCGAGAAGATAAAAGCAAAAATGGATTTAAAGGCTAAATAAAAGTTATAGACCTATGAAATACCTTTCCAAAATATATTGAATCACTCAAAAGAAGATATACACAAGAAGTTATACAAATATTACTAACAACAGTCCCTTCCAAAAACGGGTTTGTTAACTAGTTCTTAGCATTTTCTCCTTCCACTTTCTCTTATTTCTTTCCAAGTGTAAACTGAAACCATGGTTTCGTAGGCATCCTATGACACATGTATACACGCCCACATAGTTTAAAAACATTGTAGATAATTAATTCACGAAGGAAAATTGAAGAAATCACCTTAAATTTGGCCAAAGTCGTAGCTAATCCTTTTATTGCTTCATATTTCTTCTCTCTTCTTTTTCGTTTCCTTTTTGCTGAAAATGAATGACTTAAGAGTCATTAACATACCTTTATGTGCTGTTTTGGGAGGTAACACGTGTCATACCCATAGGGGGACACGTGTCCACACCTTATTGGGCCAACGTAACCATGCAACTAGTTAGGGGCTTCCGCATGTCCTTGGTGGGGCCCACCCCCAAGTAGGTGGGTCACCTACTTGACCCTAAGTAGGTGGGTCACCTTCTTGCTTGAGGTACTTCCACATGTCGCCTTCCTAGGCTGTCATGTGTCATATTTTCCTCTTCTCCATGGGTTCGTAATCTCATCTTATTTTAAGAACCCGTGTAATCCATGTTACGTAAGCTTGGTATGTCTTTATGTAACTCAAGTGTATAAGACTTCTAAATTAGTAGCTTACGTAGGTAAATCGAGTCCTACAACTCATTTCTTAGCCTCCAATTCCTTTCGGATTTCTTATGACTCTATTTCCAACCTTCCCTCTGATGGGGTATCGCACTCTTCTTTCCTTGGAGTCATTTGATGGTGTCGTAGAGTATCCGGCTCACATAGTAACTTCTAAGAATCTTAAGAGGCATTCTGAGCTCAAGTGTGTGGGGTGTAACATCCTTCCCCCATTTAGAACATTCGTCCCCGAATGTTAAACAAAACTCCCCTCAAGACTTTATACAGATTGTAGGAAGATTGTTTTCTATTGAGATCACACATAGTTTCATCCAAGTAATTAATATATGAGTTTCAGGAGTTGGGGTTACTTGTAGACATCGGGAATAGGTACAAATACTTGTGTTTTATGTCCTCTTCAATTTCTCAAGTCATCCCCTTTTCTGGTTTTTGTTTTGCCACAGTATCTTGATGGGAGGCACGTCTTTAGTCTACAATCTTCTAGTTTGCCGATCTAAGATGGCGATAGGTTGTTCCTCATAGGATTCTATTTCCTGGACATCATCTATGGAACATACCCTGGGTAGCTCGTTAGTACCCCTACGAAGCATGCTTCTCTGATGGACTGGGCGTATAGTTTCAAAATAAGGGGGTAGGCTCAACTTACCAACCACTTTGCCCACCTTACGAGCAACTTGATATGGTCTAATGTATTTTGGGTTAAGTTTCCTTTTTTGGGTAACCCTATTATGAACATCCAATCATTAATTTGAACTCTGTATGTCGATGTTGATTATCTGTATATTATTTCTGCCAACTTTAGGCTTTTAGTCAATAGCTTGCTTAATCATGTCGAGGCCTTTTTAGCTTAGTCTTTCTAACATCAACCCATCCAATAGGGGACTTACACGTCTTGCTCTACCAGTATTGTATGGGTCTATTGGGATATTGGAGTAGTAATTATTATTATAGGCAACTTGATAAGTGATAGATAATCATACAGCTATCTTCGAAGTTAACAACACCAGCTCATGACATATCTTCTATCGTTTAAGTGGTATGCCTTAGCCTGTTCATCAGGTTTGAGGGTCATGTAGTGTACAAAGACTTATCTGTCTTCCTAATTTCTTTGCGGACTGATCCTCGGTAGTTAACTGTAACTTGGGCTCCTTCGTCTGGGATAATAGCTATGGGGACTCCATAAGGTCCTACCACTCCTTTACCCTATAATTTTACACCTTCTTGGCTTAGTAGGTAGCCTTTGATTGAAGGAGAATAGGCTAATATAGTTAATCCCTAGGTAATATTCCCTCCAAAGTCATCTGTCGATGGAGTGCGAAGTGAGTCTTGTAGCCCTGGTCATATTGTGGGATTTTCGGCCTCGCGTATTACTTTCTAGCTTCCGTAAATTACATCAACTGGTACCCTTACCTTTTGGGTTTTGCTTTTCACTCCTTAGAGTTGGCTGCCAAATGGTATCGAAATTCCCTTGCCCACTAGCCCATATAGCCATTCGGTTGTTTGCCTATCATTAACTGGTACTATGTCAAAGAACTGTGGCATTCAAGTACGCCATCAGTTAGTAATTAATTAATCATGTTGGTTTTCCTTAAGCCATTATTACAATTGCCTTAACGTATCTTATAATACTCTGGGTACATAATCTCATATCAGTCCCCCATCACTAGTTCAGATTCTTCCATCTCGTGTGATCATACCAGCACTAACGCATTAAGTTCCATTAGAATTTTGAAGTTAAGTGGGCTGGGGCGAGAGAAGTGCTGGGATGGGTGACCTCTTTGTGAAGTCCTCATGTCGCGTTTCATGGTAATCCTTGCAATAATGTGCGGGGCACTCAACTTAGCCCAAAATTTATCTTAGCGTCGTCTCGTGAGTCTTTATATTTTGCCTTGTCCTTTCCTCTGTTATCTTACAACCAGCTAGTCCTGTCCTTCTTATTCAAACCATTTTAAAAATTTCCTTACCCCTACTTGTAATCCTCTTAACACATTTTCGTGTCATTCTTTACCTTTACAAGGATATGAGAAGGTTTTCAACTTAACCTGAGAGATATCTTAGCGTTGTCCCACTCTTCCCCCCTTGTCGCACTTCTTTCTTTTCCCCTATTCACTCTGAGTTCTTCTCATTTTCTACCACAAGAGGCTTTCTATTCCTTTTTCTTTGGTTATTTATCTATCGCAACATCATTTGCGACTAACTCTATAGCCAACATTTTGGCTTTTGGTCTAGCATGCTATCATTATCCTTCGTAATGTCTCTTGAGTTATTCGATATCTTTTCATGGTTACACTCTTCTTTTTTATACGCAGCCGCCTTCTAGTGTTATGTTGTTCAGGGTCTCATCACAACCTTCTTAACGCTGCCTTATGTAGCATTCTGGCTTTCATCCAATTATTGGTTGCTTCCGGACCTTTCTAACTTGGTCCGGCAAGATATTTTATTGAAGTTTAGACGTCCATCTCAAATATATTGCCATATCAATTGCCTCCTCCTACTTTCTCCATTTTCTCATTAACTTCCTCCCTTTAAAGGGTACTCATAATTTAATCTGTTTGTACCTTGCTCTATGTCTCTATGTCCAGTCTCAATTTTGTCCAATCTCTTTCTCCAATCTACTTGGTACTGCATCAGGTCCCTGTCTTCCTATATATTTTACAACCTGGTTATTCGTGTACGGAATTTTGGCTAAATTATGAAATGACGAGAACCTCTTCATACATAGTGTGACACCTCATCTATTACTCTATACTTGAGTAATGGGACCCATGGGACTACTTGTCTGAGGCCACATTCTACTTACCTTCATCAAAAATTAATTAGTACTTGTAGTAGTTCCAATTTCAATTAAGCAGTACTAGTATTTCGACAATAACTATTCTCGGGTTTCTTGAAGTAGTGACTTTGTCCCAACCTATATCCTTTGTTTCTTGGGATGAACATAAGTTGCACCATTTATTCTCTAAGTCTGCCGTCTTTGTCTTTTAAGGGTTCCACTATGTTTGGGGCGACGTTTTGTACACGCGTCATTCCTTTATATCTTAAGCTCCATGCTCTTAGTGCGTACTCCACGCAGGTTTTTAACTTAGTTAGCATCTACCAAGTGTGCCTTATTAGCGGTTTCACTTTATCCCCATACTGCTATACTACACATTTAATTCATACACATATTTAGTTCCTGACATCTCTTTGAGATGCTTCTGTTTAGAAGTTCTTTCCCTAATTAGTCGGTAGAGAACTATAAACTGTTATCGTAAACCATTTCCCGACCATTCTTGGAAGAAACCAGAATCTCTTAAAAATCATAGTACTTTTTTTAATACTTGACCTACCTGGTCTCCTCCGAATTTATCCTCAAGTTATGAACAACTCATCTAATTTACAATAGGAGTCGGGGCTTGGTATTTTCAAAATGAGTGAAGCTCAATTATTGGACATCTGACCTTTCATCCTGAGTTTTTTTTCCTACAACACAATTATGGCTGGAGATACGATGGTCTGAACTGTACTGCTCAGACAGACTTTTGCTTCTCCATAATAAACTTCCCCGAGTGAAAATGGTATCCCTTATTGACGACCTGAAGGGTACCTCTTACAACTTTAGTTAACCATAATGGGGGTACTTGGTATGAACTTCCAAAACATCTTAAGACTCTATGTTTCATTCCCTTTTCTTGTTCTGGGAAAATTTCGACAGAGTTTCCTTTATATTTCTTACTTATCCTCAAATCTGCACGCAGAAAATACCAACAATGCCTCATAGGGCCAATACATATATATATTCATATTATATCATAGCCACACAGGGCTTTCAATATCATCTCATATTATAGCCATACATGGCTTTCAACATTAATAATAGTATGAAAGTAATGGACTTACCTCGTATATGCAATTTCCAACTGCATCTGTTGCACTTTATGTCTACATTCCTTTCAGGTTTCAACTTTAGATTTCAATCACATGTCAATACCTTACCCAGCAGATATCTTTCGGGCCTTTACTTTACTTACTAGCGTGCTTCGTAACTTCCCATGTCATCAATTACTTCCTGCTGTTGGTGTCGTCCTTCTGTTAAGATCCAAGGTTAGTATAAGGAATTATCCTATGACTCAGATCTATAGCACGATCTCAGATGTAAAAGAAAGGTAACATCCTAAAAGTCCTTTAGCCTCCTATTTATAGATGTGGCACGCAACACATCAATACACAAGATTCTACTAGATACGGTCTGTAGACAATAAAAGGACGAACTGCTCTGAAACTACTTCTGTCATGACCCAACCCCGTAGGCCGCGATTGGGGTCCGACCTGGATCCCCCGTATACCTAACTATCAGCTGTGGTCAAATTGAACTATAAATAAAATAATATCAAGTAACAGAGCCCCATTAGGCAATAACATTTTCATAAACTTGTAGCCCTTTTCAATTGTGTCGTAACATGAAAGGGCATACAAGACGACAAGGCTTCAATTACATAATAACATATACCATACATCATGTAGACCCAGCTGAATGAAACTGATATACATAACCCACGTATACATGTCTGTAGACCTCTAAAAATATTAACAACAACATGTGGCGGGACAGGGACCCTATCGTACCCGTGAATAAACAAAACAATTTTATACATCAATAGTAAGTATCAAAAACTAGGCTCCAATACAATAGAGACTTCTCCAGCTGATATGAGCGGATTCCTAGTCTGACGGACTTCAAAACCTGTATTTGTACCAACGGGCATGAAACGTAGCCCCTCCAAAAAAAGGGGTCAGTATGATATATGTACTGAGTATGTAAAATATTACATAGCATAACTGGAAACATATTTGAAGCGGGGAAGCAGGGAATCCAGTACATCATAAAAGAAACCTCTGTACCTATACTCTGTGAGTCATAAAAACATGTATGTTCAAATTATATCAAATAGCCGGCCCTATTAGGGGTCCGGTGGATACACCTGTAAGATCATTATAACCTGGTGCCATCACTACCTTATTACAACACATCATATATATATCTATACATACGTATCCTGGACCTCTAGTGAGGGGCTCGGTGGACAATGCACTAAATTATGCACAATTACTATTCCCGGCCTAGTACTTGGTGAAAGAAGTGCTACAGTATACACTAGTAGAGTAGTGAGCAACTATATGCAGTTTAAATCATTATTGGAGACTCAATAGAAGAAAAAAGTTAAGTTTTTGCCTAAGGACCCGAGTAGTGGTGTAGTCATCTCGAGTGTCCTCTAAATGCCATTATGGGCTGTCTCAATTGTAATGTCGGGGACCCTAGACATGTATCAACATAGGGCCAAATCGTTCATGGACTCAAAACACTTAGTATCATACAGTCTTTAAGACTTGGAACTAGTACATTTGGTACCACTTTAACATATAGAAGTTTTCATGGAAATAGTTCAACTATTTTAGGAGTTCGATATTCAAAAGTAAATAAGAGATGCTAAGAATGGAGTTACCCCAAAACTCATATCATGTTTAACTTACAACTAAGCCATGCCAGAAGAAGAAAAAGAATAAGTTCTATTTAGTCTGTACTTCCCTTCATGTGGTAATCATGTGTATATTTCATACCCGGCCCAGCCTGGGGCTCGGTGTACAATCATGTCATCATAACCTCATTTTCATACCAAGTATCAAGAGAAAGGAAAGATAGTTTCCCATACGCTACTCTTTAGCATGTAGAAGCCTTAATAGGAAATGCTCAATTCTTGTAGGGGTGTCAACACCTAACTATAGTCAGGGATTATGAGACGTACCTAGAGTTCTGGGAATGGAATTATCCCCATATTCCACATACAATTCACTTAAGGGTAATACTTTCCAAAAGGAAACAAAGATAGCTGTACGTACTTATACAAAAACATGCCAAGAGAAAGCTTTACATACCTCATACAAGTTACTCTTTGTCATGTTTGCCTCGTCGTTCTTTGAACCTATTCAACATGAAAGTAATATGAATATCAACCACTCTGGACTTTCCATCACATTCAGTTTCACCTTAGTATCCATGGAATCTATTTCCTTGTCCGTTTCCTCGACTAGTCCTTTAATTAGTTAAGGCATTAATGAAAATTGGGCAGCACCTCCCCTATAACGTGCCCTATCCAAATTTTCTAATCACACCCCTAATAACTAAATCCAACCAACAATAACAACATGCAACATATATATAAGCAATTCACACCAACATTACACAATACAAACCCCAAATAACTCACTCAAAACTACCAAAACGTGAATTCTGGACAGCTTACTGTCCTGCATTGTCGCTTCGTTTCGAAGGGCTAACTGAGGGAAACAGGATTTATGTCCTCATGAAAGTTATAGACATGTGTCTTAAGGTCACATAAAATTTTGAATCACACCTACATCAATTCTATAAAAAAATATATGCCCAAAATACCAACAACAGACCGTGTAAGATTTCCAAAACCAAAATCTGGGCAGTACCTCCTCCATACTTCATCACCATTTTTCTAGAAGATAAAGAAAAAATGGATTTTAAAGGCTAAATTAAAGTTATATACCTATGAAATAGATTTCCAAAACATATTGAATCACTCGAAGCGAAGCTGTACACAAGAAGTTATACCAATATTACTAACAACAGTCCCTTCCAAAAACAGGTTTGTTAACTAGTTCTTAACATTTTCTCCTTCAACTTTCTCTTATTTCTTTCCAAGTGTAAACTAAAACCATGGTTTCATAGGCATCCTAAGACACATGTATACACGCCCACATGATTGAAAAACATTGTAGATAATTAATTCACGGAGGAAAATTGAAGAACTCACCTTAAATTTGGCCAAAGTCATATCTAATCCTTTCCTTGCTTCACGTTTCTTCTCTCCTCTTTGGTTTCCTTTTTTCTGAAAATGAATGACTTAAGAGTTATTAACATACCTTTATGTGCTGTTTTGGGAGGTAACACGTGTCATACCCATAGGGGGACACGTGTCCACACCTTATTGGGCCAACATAACCATGTAACTAGTTAGGGGCTGCCACGTGTCCTTGGTGGGGCCCACCCCCAAGTAGGTGGGTCACCTACTTGACCCCAAGCAGGTGGGTCACCTACTTGACCCCAAGCAGGTGGGTCACCTGCTTTCTTGAGTGATGCCATGTGTCACCTTCCTAGGTTGCCATGTGTTATCTTCTCCTCTTCTTCATGGGTTCGTAATCTCGTTTTATTTTAAGAACCCATGTAATCCATGCTACATAAGCTTGGTATGTATTTAAGTAACTCAAGTGTATAAGACTTCTAAATTAGTAGCTTACGTAGGTAAATCGAGTCCTGCGACTCATTTCTTGGCCTCCAATTCCTTTCAGATTTCTTATGACTCTATTTCCATCCTTCCCTTTGACGGGGTATCGCACTCTTCTTTCCTTGGAGTCATTTGATGGTGTCGTAGACTATCCAGCTCACATAATAACTTCTAAGAATCTTAAGAGGCATTCTGAGCTCAAGAGTGTGGGGTCTAACAGGACATTCGAGATCTTATAGATTTTTTGTGATATTACTTATGAGTTAGCCCTTCCTTCATCATTCTTTTCAATTCAATCAATTTTCTTTGTTTCTATGCTATGTCGATATGTTTCTGACAAGTCTCATGTGCTCTGGTATGATCAGTTAATATGAGTGACCATTTTACTTTTGCGAAGATTGAGTTCTACACCAATTCATGTTGTAATTTTTATTGGAGGCATCGTCTAGTGAAGGAGGCTACTTTGAAGACCAAGAATGAGATGCAAGAGTAGTTCCCTAAATTATTTGCGCCTTTAGGTACTGTTTGACACTTACTTTTACGGACCAAAGACTTTTTTAGTAGTGGATGTTGTAATGAACCTCAGGTCTTTTATATGTTAATGCTTTCTTTCATTTTTTAGAGTATTCCTATAGAAATTCCAAGTCAATTATGAATTGCTGGGACTGAATGTTCGATCACCTGGCCGTTCATTTGGATTTTGTGCAAGCTTCGACATCTTGGGAGCTTCTGAAAGTTAAACGGTTTATTTCGGTCAAAATTTCAAGAAGACGACCTCAGAATGGAATTTTAATAGTTCTGTAAGTCTCAAAATGCAATTTTAGTCCAAAAGGATATTTCATGCGGTTCCTAAAGGTTCCGGGCTAATCCTGAGTCCCCTTGTCAAATTTGCTAAAATGGAGTTTGGATGTGGGGTTCACTTCATGTAGAGATGACCTCGGTTGGAGGTTTTGACGACTCGATTGAGTTTAAAATGTTGAATTAGATAGGGTAGCATATTTCATTTGCACGTACGCGGTTCTTCACGAATCTCAAGAACCCCCTCAGGGATTTTTATCTTGGCCAAAACCAGCTAATTCACATCAAATGGTGTAGGAAAAAATCATTCTTTGCATTAGGGGGTGGTCTTCACATTCGTGAGGCCCAAGATATATTCGTGAAGTCCTGGAATTATTGCCTTGCATGTTTGCGAGAAGGTCGCTGCGTTTGTAGTGGCTTGGGAAGTTTCTTTCCACGATCACGGGTAGCTCTCTGCATTTGCGAAGGCCATGTCGAGTTGACCTCCACAATCGCGATGCCTATTTTAACTGGTCCTTTATATAAAAGCCAGTCTCAATTAGCTCTGTCCCAAATAATTCAATACACTATAACTCTAGTTTTAGAAACATTTTTATGGATAAGTTATGATTTGGATGCAAAAAGTGGTTAAATAATAGTTACTATTTTCTTGAAGCCATGTTAAGTATTTGACTAAATCACAATTTTAATAAGTGAATTCTTCTAATATCTATTCGAAAAATAAAATTTTGTATCAATAATGTTTATTAATATAGAAATAAATTAGATAGTAATTTTAACTCAATTAATCCTAAACAATATAAAAACAACTTATTTGTGGTATAAAATTATAAATATCTAACTGCATAACTAAAAGGAAAAATCACACCATATATGTATTTAAGAGTCAATATTAAAACTTTTAAATGTAGTTGTAAATAACTACCACTTATAACATTTTATTTAAAAGTTTAAAAATATCTATATTAATTTCAAACTTACTTTAAAATAATTTATTTTACTATATTAAATTCGAGCATGGTGCCCTCACTTCTGTTATTATCTTTCTATTACTTTTTGTATTTTGATTACTCTATTTTATCTGTGTCTCTTTCGTTATTTGCGTTATGTGTTGTTTGTTTTGCCATAACGCTTTGAACTTCTTAGTCTTATTTGACCTCTTTTATACTTCTTTTGAGCCGGGGTTCTCTCGGAAACAGCCGTCCTACCTTAGTAGGAGTACGAACTTCGTACACTTTACCATCAATGGCACAACATAATTAATAGGAGTTGTAATCACAACAATGGCACATTTATTGGAACAAACTAATCGTTACAAAATAGATGCTATAACCCACCCAAACACCCAAATTACCTTACAACCGTCATTTCAATTTCTCTTTCTCTTTCTCCTTCACCGTGTATCTTCAACTTCATTCAAAATGCTTTGTTCTAGACCATTTCAAACCCATTGTTTTTGACACGAATTCAAGAGGTCATTTTTAATGGATTATTAGGATTTATAAATATAATAAATCTTGTCAAACACAAAGGGAGAGTCAAAGATTTGTAGAAGATTAATATGGTGTAGAGATTGATCCAAGAAGCTTCAATATTTTAACCAAGATGCCCTTCTAAAAGAATACCTACCCTACGAAGAAGAATCCAACTCCTTTGAAGAGAGATCAAAATACAACTAAGAAGAAGAAAACCCAAGTCAGGAACAAAGAAACCACATAAAAGGGGAAAAAAGAAAGGAATAGATGTTGGATTCTCAGTCATTTGATTTTTGGAATTTAATTTTTTATTTCGTAAGTGAGAATAAATCAAAAAAGGTAAAGTGTGGAAAACAACAAGCCTTTAAAACCCTCAAAAAAAGACCAAGTAGTTCAACATTGAAAGGACATTCAAAAATCCTCAAATTAGGAAAGGTCAAACATGTTGTAAAGGTATTTTTTAAACAATTATTTTTGAACATATTCTTTTTAATTTTTTATGCATACCCTTGTTATGAAAGTGTTATTAAATAACTATGAAATTGGTATAATTTATGTCTTGGCATTTTTGGAAAAACAGGAATGATGTTGGTATACCTTATTTATATTTTTAGATTCTCTATTGTGATTATAGACTTAATATTTTTGTGTGTTTTACAGTTGCCCTAAATTGGCATATATTTGACATTTTTTGTATGAAATTTGTATATAGAAGGCATGTAACTAATATGAATTACAGATTATGTAGCATAGACCTACTTTTTCCTTGTTTGATATTTACCCAAAATTGGGTTAAATTGAACTAAGTTTGATAATATTTTTTGCATTTGTCATGATATCGATATGATTTTTTTAGTTTGATATGAATTTTCCCTATTTTTGAGTTTTTAAAACTTGAGAAGTTAACTTCGGTAATAACTATAGGAAAAGAACATTACAACAGAATTCTGATAGTTCAATCAGCTCCAGAATAGCCAAATTGGGCTAGTTGTGTGGTCGGCACGAGTACCAAAGTAATTGGTACAAGTTTAGGACTATTTGATGTTTTTGCCTTTGAAATTTGGCATGTAGTTGACTTTGGTTAATATTTTTGGAACACACACTTGGATGAAAATTCTGACAGCGCGGTTAGTTCCGTCATGTTGAGTTTGGTCTAGAGTGACCCTCCATTCACTTTCTGAGGCTTCCGGTCTAATCCGTGGCCCATTGTGGATTTTGGCTCTAAATGGCCCTTAGGTGTGGAACCCACTTTTAGTCGTAACAATCTGTATGAAAATTTTGAGTGTGCCATTAAGTCTGAAATATAGAATTTAGTGGGGTAGCCTATATCGTTTGCATGCACAGGATTATGAACAAATTCTGAGCACCCCATCGAAACATTTTAACTTGACAAATATCAACTTTTGAGCTGGTGCAGCCAATATTATTCTTTACGATTGCGGGCCCCTGGACACTTTCTTGGAGGTCCAGGAAATTATTCAACACATTCGCGAGCCTCTAGCCACGTTCTTAAAGGCCAAACTTGCTGGACTTCGCGTTCGCGGGCCACATAGGTGACGTTTATGAAGGCCAAAGTCAAGGACGATTTCAACATCACTTCTAAAATTCCAACTTCGATTACTCCTCCATTTCTCAACCAAAATTGAAGATTTAAAAGTCCAAATTTAAGAGAATTTCATGGGGAATCCAGTGGTGAGCTCAGAAATTTGAGAAGAAGCTTTGTTTGAGGTGAATTTATGTAATTGGCTACTATTCTAGTTATTTTTGGATTGAATTTTTGTTGTACTTTGGAGGATTGAAACTTGATCATCCTAGCTCCATTTTTAGTGATTCTGAGGATAACTTGCGAGTGTTTCTACAAGGAACATCGTAGTATAGTGTGCTTAGTTTGAGTTGTAGGGGTTCTATTTTTGAGATTTTTTCTGCTTTTAGAAGCTGCCATAGATGCTCTTTTAGCTTGATTATGGGATTTTTGTTCCTTTCCCATTTCATGTCGTTTCCCAACCCGTATTGTTTATCAAATTAATTTGTGACCTTGGGTTGCTACTTTGGACTAGGTTTTGGGGTCAATTCTGGCATTCTGGATGTGGGTCCCAGATTTCCCATCTTTACCATAAAATTGGCCCATCTCCTTATTCCATAATTTTATTATCATAATTACCATATTAATATTGTGATTCTATTGGTTATAGCATGGAAAAATTGGGAGGCCGCTCAAAAGGGAAAAGTTATAGTATTTTGAGTTGTAGTGCGCGTGGTTGGCCTATAAGTAGGCTATGATTTTCTCCTCATTAGAATAAGCATGTGTTGGGCAATTGTATATAGATTTTTTTGATTTTGGAGGGGTTGTGTGTAAATCAAGCTAAATTCCTAGATTACATGCCCTAGGTGTTATTTTTGGGAAATTGTTGGACTGTGTAAGCATGATTCCTGCTCTTATCGTTATGTCTCTCCTTATGTGGTATGATTTGCCTATGGTTATATGTTTGGAAGCATGTTGAACCTTAGTCTAGGCTTAGACTAATTATTTCCTTTGACTTGCACGATTTTGGTACCTTTGAGCCTTAGAGTTTCTACGGCGTCGTTTTTGACGGTTAGCTCCCTATAGATTGATATAGAAGATTTGAGTCTGATTGTCCAACCCTTAACTAGGTAGTAACATAATTTGTAACCTTACCTCTATTTTACCCTATTGTCCAATCGGTCCTATATCACTTGGTTCTTGATTCTTGGGAGTCTTCTCGATGATTCGAGGTTATATTTTATTCAGGATGAAGTAGTGCATTGATGACATTCGGGTTGGAGGTACTCCCCGTGGTGAACGGTTGGTCGTTGATTCAAATTTGTTTCACTCCCCTAGCTATAGTTACAAGTTAAAGTTTGTGGTCCAGCTTACTTGCGTTCATCTCCTTACATACAGTTACCCGGTTGATGTCTGTAGCTTACTTATGATCAAGATCCTTAGTTACAGTTACCCACTTGAAGTATGTGGTCGAGCTTACCCATGTTTGACCCTTGGCTGGAGTAACTCGGTCGAAGTCTATGGTCTAACTTAGTCATGTCGACTCATTAGCTACAGTAACTCAATCAAAGTCCATGGTCTAACTTACACGTGGTTCAATTCCTAATTCCTTGATGAATCTTCAGTTCAGTGTCTTCATCTACTCTTAGTCTTGGGTTGAGGTATTAGATTTTTGAAATGGTTCGATTCAAGTTTGGGAAATAGGGATATTAAATCTTTTAGGTTCCGTTATTTTACTTCAGCTATTCTTTGCTCCGGTCGGGCTTATGGGGGTCCGTTCAAGTTGTTACCTTATACTTGTGCACAAATATACCCATCAGGTTTATGAGAGCCCAACGGATTTAGTTAGATTCTCTCTCTTTGTTTGTTAGTACGCTCGTGTACATACCTATATTTACTTCGTGTCTTGTCTTTGGTTGTGGTCCTTACTTGCATTTCAGGTTACTTTTTCTTATCTTGCTCAGTCGGTCAATAATGCCTACTGGGTACCTCTTATTTTGGTACTCACACTATACCCTACATCTGTTTTTGTGATGCATGTCTGAGTACTAGTTATTATTGTTAATTCAAGCTAGTTGTGGTCGTGATCGAAGGTGAGGGTGAGTACACTGCGACCTAGATTTACTTGTCTTCCTCTGCATATACATTTTTCCTGTCTTTTGATTTTTGAGATATTTCTATTCCCGAGGTCCACTTTTTGGACTTGTATTCTTTTTACTAGTAGCTCTGTACATGTGACTTTCAGGTTCTGGGAAGGAGACTTTTTTTAATATATATTTAGTTACTTCCACCCGTTCATGTATGTTATAATTACTACTTTAATATTTATATTGTCTTTCTTGTTTTCTACCCTAATTTTCCATTACTCACAGTTTTGGATTATGTGTTCACTGGCCTACTTGCGGGTTGTAGTAGGCGCCATCATGACCTGAGTAATATGAGCCCTGGGTTCATCGGTCTCACTTGTACATACCTAACATCTAGTAGAGTCATTCGAATCAGTGCGGAGATGTTTGTATCTTATCCTCGGGACGCTATAGGATGTCATTAGGAACGTGTTTCTTTTGTATCATTGTTGTGCAGTTTGTGTCTTGTTGGTTTCTAGAAATCTTACTTGTTCCACTCTTTTACAAGATGGATCACACATGCGCTGGGTGTAGAGGCTAACCTCTGGGTCATTCCAGGGATGTAGCACCAGCTCGGGACCGAAAGGAGACTACAAAGCCATAGGTGGATCCACTAGTAGCTACAGTAGATCAACAGTCAATGGGCCCAGGACCGACCCAGCAAACGCCCGAGCCAACTGCAACTCCAAACTTACAAGCGATCTTCACCCAAATTTTGGCTTCTATCATGAGTATACAGCAGGCCCCAACTCCAATAGCTCTAGTGCCGTACGACCATCCTGCATCAGAGGCACCAGTTATTAAGCATCCACCAACACCAGCCAGTTGAGTCAGATTATTTAGGGGGCGTCATGCTGCTTAGGGAGCAGAAAATGCTTGGGGTGTTCCTTAGACTTTCACCACTGAGGTTTTCTAGGGCTATGGGTGAGGATGCCCATGAGTGTCTACTAACTTGATGAGAGCGGCTATAGACCTTGGGTCTAGTGGAGTCAAGAGGAACCAACTTCACTACTCACTTACTAGATGGTCCTGCTCGATAGTAGAGGCATAGATACTTAGAGACCAGGCCATCTGGGTCCCTATCAGTAGCTTGCACTGAGTTTTTAGAGGCCCTCTTGGCCTTATTTATTCCTAGGAGCCACAGAGATAAGCTCTAAGATAATCTTTCAAGATTACAGCAGGGCCCCATAACAATATCGAAGTACAAGTCCCAATTTCACGAGCTCTCCGGTCATTCTGCCATGATCTTACCCATAGATAAGGAGAGAGTTTGGTTCTTCATCGGAGGATTAAGGCTCCAGTTGCGGATCAAGAGACAGCCTTTAGTCTTAGAGGGCCACTCATTTCTAGAGGTGGTAGACTATACACACACGCTTGAGTTATTCTGTTGCAAGGCACAAGGGTGCAGCGGTAAGAGATCTAGATAGGAGGATAGCCATGATACGCATCGCTTTAGACCATGGGAGTAATATAATAGATCGCGCCTGAGATTTCAATTGGGTTAGTTTAGTCACCTCTTCCAGGCCTCTTTTTAGACTTTAGAGGATGGCCAACACTATCAAGTTAACTCTAATGTTGATCTGAGTTAGGGATGAGTTAGTTCACAAATGGGTTCTTCTAGCTGCGATGGATGACCTTACCAGCTCCATAGGAAGATAGACCTATGCCAGCACTAGCACCTCTAGTTAGAGGCAGATGCTAGGGACAGGACTGCAGGGGTGGTCATTAAGGTGCATGATATGGTCCCTAGGGAGGTAGTTTAGAAGGCAGAGTTGATGCATAGAGTAGAGGATCTTAGGCCCACTTCTATGCAGTCCGAGCTAGAATAGAGGCCGAGGCCTCAAATAATGTGATCACAGGTAAAATCTTATCATGCCATTAGCCTGCATCTGCTTTATTTTTTCCAGGCTCCACTTAATCTTATATATCTATATGTTGTGCCCCGTGTCTGAGAATGATCTGGAGTCATTAGTTGAGTCATTGTATGTTTTAACCCTGTTAGGTTATTCTTTGGTAGTGGATCAGGTCTTTATATCTTGTGTGGTGACTATTCAGGGATGTGACAATAGGTTTAATCTCATTTTGCTTGATATGATTGATTTTTATATGATTCTAGGCATGGAATGGTTATCCTCTCACTATGCATTCTTGGATTGCTATGCCAACACTATCACCTTAACCATTTCTTGTATTCCGCCGATGGTATGGCAGGGCTCTTGCAGTCGCATGCCAATTAGGCGGATCTCTTTTGTTCGGGACCAAAGGTTAGTGGCTAGCAGGTGTTTGGCATAATTGGCTTGTGTTAGAGATTTAAAAAGGATAGGTCCCTGCATATGATTTAGTACCTACAGTCTGAGAGCTTGTAGATGTCTTTTCTGTTGATCTACCTGGCCTCCCCCCTAATTGCCATATTGACTTTACTATTGATGTAGAGCCGAGTACTCTTCCTATTTCTATCCTACCATACCATATATCCCCCGACGAGCTCAAGGAGCTTAGTGTCCAGCTTTAAGATCTCTTGGATAAGAGATTTATTCAGCCTAGTGTATATTCTTAGGGTGCCCTAGTCCTTTTCGTTAAGAAGAAAGATGGTACTATGTGGACGTGTATCTACTATAGGAAGTTGAACAATGTGATGGTGAAGATCCATTACCCTATGCATAGGATTGCTGACCTATTCAACAAGCTTCAGGGTGCCATTATATTTTCTAAGATTGATTTGAGATCTAGCTACGACCAATTAAGGATCAACATAGAAGACGTCCATAAGACCACATTTAGGACTCGTTACAACCACTATGAATTCCTAGTGATGTCTTTTGGATTGACTAACTCTCCTGCCATATTCATGCACTTGATGACCTAGGTGTTTAGGCCGTACCTGGACTCATTTGTATCAGTCTTCATTGATGACATTGTGGTATACTTGTGGAACTAGGAGGAGCATGGGAAGTATTTGAGAGTAGTGCTCCAGACCTTGAAAGATCAGCCACTTTATGCCAAGTTCTCAAAGTATGCATTTTGGCTTGAGTCTATAGAATTCTTGCGGCACATGGTGTCAATGGATGTCATTCTGTTGGATTAGCCAAAGATTGAGGCTATTCATGATTGGTCCAGAAAAACATCTATAACTGAGATTTGTAGCTTCATTGCATTGGTAGGATACTACAGGTGCTTTGTTGGGGGTTTCTACTAAAGCAGCACCTCTAACTTGGTTGACTTTCCATAATATCTTGTTTTTATACTTGGAGGGGTGTGAGAGGAGCTTTATGAAGCTCAAGGTGTTGCTTACCATCGCTCATATATTGACTCTTCTAGTTGAGAATGAGGGATTCACTTTTTATTATGATGCATCAAGTGTTGGTTAGGGTTATGTGTTGATGCAGTAGGGCCGAGTTATTTCTTATATGTTGAGGCAACTTAAATTACACGAGCATTACTGCCCCACTCATGACTTGGACTTGGCAGCGGTAGTGTTTTTCCTAATAATCTGGAGGAACTATCTATTTGGAGTTTGATGTGAGATTTTGCACTGATCACAAGAGCCTTTAGTACATTTTAAGCTATAGGGATCTTAAATTAAGGCACCACCACTGGATTTAGCTCCTGAAGGACTATGACCTCTCTATTCTCTACCATTCAGCAAGGCAAATATATTAGTGTACACCTTGAGTAGGAAGGCGATGAGTATGGGTAGTCTATCCTTCCTTTCTATTTTGGAGAGACCATTAGGTTTGGACATCCAGTCCTTAGCTAAGGTGATGATTCGACTTGACATATCTGATTCTTGGTGTGTGTTAGATTATGTGGGAATTTATTTATCTCTGTTGGACTGGATTTGCAGTTGTTAGTTTGAGGATGAGGAGTTAGTTACACTGCGATATTGGATTTTGAGAGGTGACACTGATCTAGCTATTTTACATTAAGATAGGGTTTTGAGGTTTGGTGGTCATCTTTGTGTTTCGAGAGTTGGAGGTTTAATTCAGATGATCCTTAATGAGGCCAGTGACTCCAGATACTTTATACATCCTAGCCACTCCTAAGATCTATCGTGATATGAGGAAGCACTACTGGCGGTGAGGAATAAGGATAGATTTTGAGAATTATGTGTCACATTATTTGAGTTGTCAACAGGTTAAGACCAAACATTTAAGGTTTGGTGGTGAGCTTCCGAGATTACCCATTCTTGAGTAGAAATGGGAGAGGATCACCATGGATTTCATTATGGGAATTCCTCACACTTTCCACGGTCTTGATAGAATTTGGGTCATCATCGATTGATTGACCAAGTCAATGCACTTCTTTCCCATTCATATTTCCTACAGTGCTGAATGGTTAGCCCAATCTACATTCAGGAGGTTATTTGCCTTCATGGTGTGCCTATTTCTATCATCTCAGACTGGGGCTCATAATTCACATCTAGCTTCTCGAGACTTTTCAGGATAAGTTGGGTACCCAAGTCGACCTTGTCAATGCTTTCCACCCACAGACAGATGGTCAGTCAGAGTGCACTATACAAGTTCTCGAAGATATGTTGCAGGCTTGAGGTATGGACTTTGGGGGTCATTGGGATCATTTCTCGCCCTTGGCAGAGTTTGCATACAACAACAACTACCATTCCAATATTTAAATAGCCCTGTTTGAGGTTTTATATGGTAGGCGTTGTCGCTCTCCGGTTGGTTGGTTTGAGTCTAAAGAGCCTAGGCCACGTGATACTGACGTGATATAGGAGGCCTTAGATCATCTTAGGGTGATTCAGGATAGGCTCCGAACAGCTTAGAGTAGACACCGAAGCTATGCGGATAATAGGTGATGACCATTTAGGTTTTTGGTTGGTGAAAGGGTATTCCTCCATGTACCACCCATGAAGGGAGGGATGAGATTTGGGAGGGGGGAAAGGCTTAGCCCTAGGTATATTGGCCTTTTCGAGATATTAACGATAGTTGAGAAATTACATATGAGTTAGCTTTGCCTCCGACCTTTTAAGTTATTCATCCAATTTTCCATGTTTTGATGCTCTACCGATATGTTCCAGATGACTCTCATGTCCTTTGGTATGATGCGGATGACTTGGATAATTATTTGAGCTATATTGAGGAGCCAGTTGATATTTTGTCAAGAGATGTCAGGCAGTTGCATTCCAGAGCCATTCCTATGGTTAAGGTCAATTGGAGGCATCTTCCAGTCAAGGAGGCTAGCTAGAAGACTGAGCATGAGATGCTGGCTCAATCTCCCGGCTTATTTGAGCCTTCAGGTACTTCATGACTCTCACTTTTTCGGACGAAAGTTCTTTTAGTACTGGATGTTGTAATTTCCCTCTAGGTCATTTTTGAATTTAAGCATTCATTCCGTCATTTAGAGCATTCTTGTAGCAACCCCAAGTCATTTATGACTTTCTACATTTACTGTTCAGTAGCGTTGACTTTTTTTTGGGATTTAGGCCCGTTTCCCTATTTTGGATCTTTTAAACTTGAAAAGTAGACTTTAGTCATAAGTTTAGGAATATGACCCAGAACAAAATTTTGATAATTTCATCAGCTCCGGAATGGCCAAATTAGGCTAGCAACATGGTCAACATGAGTACCGTGGCAATCGGTACAAGTGTAAGACCATTTGGTGGTTTTACCTTTTCAATTTAGCCTATAGTTGACTTTTGTCAACATTCTTGAAAAATTTGCTTGGATGAAAATTCTGACTGCACGATTAGTTCTAGAATGTCGAGTTTGATCTAGAAGGACCCTTCGATCACTTTCTGAGGTTTCCGATCTAATCTCTAGGCCCATTATGGATTTTGGCTAAAAATAGCCCTTGTATGTGGGACCCACATTCTATCAGAATGACCTCGTATGGAAATATTTACTACACCATTGAGTCCGAAATATCGAATTTGGTGGGTTAGCATATCTCGTTTGCATGCACGAGATTTTGAATGAATTTTCAGTACCCCATCGGAATATTTGAACCTGAGAAATATCAGCTTTTTAGCTTCGTGCAGCCAAAATTGTTATCCGCAATCGTGGTCCCCTTGCTTCATTCGCGGAGGTCCAGGAAATTGTTCTGCACATTTGCAAAGGCCAAAGTGTTGGTGTTTTAATAAAAGACCAAGTACGATTTCAGCATAACTTCTAAAATTTCAACTTCAATTTCTCCTCCATTTCTCAATCAAAATTGACAATTTAAGGGTCCAAATTTAGGAGAATTTCATGGTGAATCCAATGACGAGCTCAAAAACATGAGGGGAAGCATTGTGTGAGGTAATTTTACGTAATTATCTATTATTCTATTCATTTTTTGATTGAATTTTTGTTCAACTTTAGAAGATTGTAACATGATTATCCTAGATCCGTTTATAGTGATTATTAAGGCTAACTTGTCAGTTTTTCCACAAAGAACAACGTAGTAATCTTGGTTTGGGTTGTGGGAATTCAGGTTTTGAGAACTGTTCTTCTTTTAAAAGATGCCATAGATGCTCTTTTAGCTTGATTTTGGGATTTTTGTTGCATGCCCATTTCGTGTTGTTTCCCAACCCAGTACTGTGTATCACACTTATTTGTGAGCTTGGGGTGCTGCTTTCGACTAGTTTTTGGGGTCAATTCTGGAATTCTAGATGCAGGTCGCACATTTTCTATTTTGGATCACAAAATTGGCCCATCTTCGGGTTCAATAATTTTAGTGTCATACCGACTTTATTTATTTTGTGATTCTATTGTTCATAGCATGACAACATTTGGAGGTTGCTTGGAACGAAAAAGCTCTAGTTTTGAGAGTTGTAGCATGCGCGGTAGGCCTATAAGTAGGCTACTATTTTCTCTTTATTAGGCTGAGCATGTTTATGTAATTGTATATTAATTTGTTTGAGGTTTGAGGGTTTGGGTATCAAGCATGCTAAATTCCCAGATTCCATGCCCTACGTGTTATTTTTGGGAAATTGTTGGACTGTATAAGCATGATTGTTGCTCTTATCGTTCAGTCCCGCCTTATTTTGTATGATTTGCATATGATTATATATTTGGAAGCATGTTAGGCCTTAGTATAGGCTTAGACTAGTGATTGCTTTAGACTTGTGCTATTTTGGTACCATTGGGCCATAGAGTTTCTCCAACGTCATTTCAGACAGTTAGCTCCTTATAGACGGATATTGAAGACTTGAATCTGATAGTCCAAGCCTTAACTAGTCATTAACACAAATTGTGACCTTACCTCCATATTGTCCTATTCTTCTATCAATCATGTATCTCTTGGTTCTTTATTCTTGGGAGTCTTCTGGATGAATGGAATATGGCTTTGAATGTACTGCTACATTATGGATATTACTCGAGTATCAATTGTTAGATGAGATTTTATACGATATATTGTGAATACTAAAGCACCCTACGGTTATGCTAGAGTTTCCTAGAAAGGAAACCTAACGTGGGGATGATAGATGTAGATATGGTGCAGCCCGTTAAATATGTTGGAATAGAATCATTCGCGTGTAAATAGCTGAAGATATACGGAGAATGACATAGGTACACCCAAAAAGGGGGGAAGTGGAAAAAAGAAGTACAAGCGTAAAAGAAAATCAACTGACGCTACCGTATGTAAATAGGAACGCTTAAACTTCAAACGAGACCCCATACAGGATGGACGCGATCATACCCGCATTAATGCACTGGATTCCGTCAAAACTCCATAGTTAAGCGTGCTTGGATGAGAGTAGCACTGGGATGGGTGACCCCCTGGGAAGTGAGAAAGGGAACGAAACAAGTATGATAAAAAGAGATTATAAAGGCGTATTAGTACAACGGCACATATAGAACAGAGTAAGCCAAAAGCAGAAAAGATTATGACTGAAATACAATGCACTTCCTGAAAATGGCACAAGAATAGTTGTGCAGCTTACAAACATTGGCATACTAAGAGTGAGGTCAAATGATTATTCGGTAAAAGGGAGTCAGTAATAGCAAGGTGATTTCCATACTTAGAATCTATTAAAGAAAAGTGTAAGATGGTTCGAGACAGAACTATTAAGATATAATCGGTATCAAGGAAAAAAGCCATAGCGGAGCCCTAACCTCGACCGAAGGAGGTAAGCTACTAGTATAGCAATGCTAAGGAATTTTCTAGACTGCTCCAAGTCTGTACACACGTTTATGTAAGGATTACAATATGATGTATGGTAAGAAAACTAGAGAGAAAATCTGAGTAAAAGAGAAAGATAGCATACCTAAGGTATTACAAGTTGGATTAAGAGGAGTTGTACAATAGCTTAAGTTAAAAGAAGCATCAGCAGTCTGATAGCCTATCTCAGGGAATGGAAACCCCGACTCGGAGGTGGAAAGCAGTTAATATGTATTATAGTACAAGCTGACTTGGCATTCTAATGAACTGGGAGTTCATACGGGCTATGGTAGATGGGCTGACAGAATCAACTTGTTCCCCTCCAGTTAGAAAGGCATATTCAGCTGAGGGTTCTGCGAAATGACATAGTAGGGAAACAATAAGATTTCACGGAGTCCCCACATCTATTATCTCAGATAGAAAAGTTAAAATTTATAGCTAACTGCTGGAAATCATTTCGAAAGGGATTGAGGAACCCAGATGAATCTTAGTATGACATTTTGCCCTTCGATTAAGCGACAGGCCCAGATGTGATCCACTAAATTATTGATAAAGTAAAGCTTATTCCGGGACAAGATATCGATTAGCAGCCTAAAGTCGGCAAGAAGGGGATACATTGATCTTTCACAGGGCATTTTTAGAATAGATAAAGCTGCCTATGAGTGGGACCTACCGTCCGATTTGAAACAATACATTTAGTTTTCACAGATCAATGCTACGCAAGAATTGGAATGACGCTCCCAGAATATTTCCCATGGAGGAGGTCCACGTAACAGGGAGTTATCCTACGAGGGGCAACCTATCTCCATTCGGGATCAGCAGATTAAACGGGTTGCAAACTAAGGACATAGCTTCCGTCAAGGTACTGTGGCGGAATAAGAATCGTGAAGACATAAACTGGGAGGTTGAAAAGGACATGAAACACAAGTGTCCGTACCTATTCCCGATGTCTATGGATAGCCCCAGTCTTGGAACTCGTATATTAATTACTTGGATGAAAATGTATGTCATTCCAGTAGAAAGGCATCTCCCTATGATCCGTATAAAGTCTTAAGGAAAGTTTTATTCAACATTCGGGGACGAATGTTCTAAAGGGGGGAAGGATGTTACACCCCGCACTCTTGAGCTCAAAAAGTCTTCGTAAGTTCCTTAGACACTATCATGTGAGCCGGATAAGCTACGACACTATCAAACAACTCTAAGGAAAGAAGATTGTGATACCTCGCGAGAAGGGAGGTTGGAGATAGAGTCATAAGAATCCAGAAAGAGTTGGAGGCTAAGAAATGAGTCGTAGGAATCGATTTACCTACGTAAGACACAAAGTTAAGAGTCTTATACACTTAATTTGCTTAAGGATATATCAAGCTTAAGTAGTACGGATTACATAGGCTCTTAAAGTGAGACGAAATTACGAACCCGCGAGGAAGGGAAAAAGACGATGCGTGACAGCCAATGGAGGAGCGACACGTGGCAGCACCTCAAGCAATAAGGTGATGCACCTACTTAGGGTCAAGTAGGTGATGCAGCTGCTTGGGGGAGGTGGACCCCGCTGCCATGTGGCAGCCCCTAATTGGCAGCATGACACGGTGGCCAGTCATGGCTTGACACGTGTCATCCTTAGGGGATGACACGTTTCACCCCTTGGGACCACCTATATAAGTTGATATGTATCCTAATGACTTCAGTTCATTAACAAATTTCCAGCAGCAACGTGAGAAAACAAACCCTAAGAGCTAAGGAGAAAATTTCGACGGCTTGGGAGAAACAAATAGGTAAGTCCCGTTTTCGTTCCATAAATTAATTAATTAGAGTATAATACAATGATATGGAAGTATTAGTATTACAAAATTAGGATTTGGTGCAGCAAAAATCGGACAGCAAGCTGCCACAACGATTCAGCACGTGAAAACAATTCCTAGGCGCGATTTGGGCGAGTTCTAGCCAATTTCGGGAGAGGTAACTTCTTCCCCTCTAATTTGAAGTTTATGATGTTAAATTATGGTGTATTACACACCTTATTAGCTTCTGGAAGTTGGGTAAAAGGTTTGAAAATTTTGGCATTCAAAATAAACGAAGTTAGAATCGGTATAGTTAAGTTGTTGTCGAAATAAGGTGTTGTGCGCGTGGGGGCTGCTGATGGTTGTGTTGTGGCGTGTTGCAGGGTCTAAAAGTTCTCTAAATGATGTGTTGGAGCTGCTTTTTGCAGCCACATGACCCTCCACTTTGCAATTAAAGAATTCGCGAAAGAAATATTAAAAACTCTAGTTTTGGTATCTTAGTTTCGAGTGAATTGTTGGGGGTTTATATTGTGTAATTTTGGTCGTAGTATGTATATGTATGGTCTGATGGTTGCATTTTTGGTTGGATGCAGGTTCTAAGTACATGGTTGGAAATTCGTATAGGGCACATTATAGGGGAGGTGCTGCCCGATTTTCATTAGAGCCTTAACTAGTTAAGGAACTAGTCGAGAAGGCGAGCGAAGGGATGAATTTCATGAATACTCGTGGGTAGTCTAGGTTGCTGAAAAGTCCAAGGTTGTTAATACATTACATTACTTCCATGTTAAATAGGTTTTGAGGACAACGATGTGGATGTGATTAAGAGAAGTCCATACAAGGTATGTGAAGCTTTCCTTTGGCGTGTTTTTGGAATAGATATGTAGAGCTATTCTTCTTTTCTTTTGGCATGTCTTAGATATAGGCTATAAATGAAATGTATATGATATTTGGGATTCAATCCATTAGATATAGGCTACTTTCCTTTCAGGTTTCAACTTTAGATTTCAATCACATGTCAATACCTTACCCAGCAGATATCTTTCGGGCCTTTACTTTACTTAGTAGCGTGCTTCGTAACTTCCCATGTCATCAATTACTTCCTGCTGTTGGTGTCGTCCTTCTGTTAAGATCCAAGGTTAGTATAAGGAATTATCCTATGACTCAGATCTATAGCACGATCTCAGATGTAAAAGAAAGGTAACATCCTAAAAGTCCTTTAGCCTCCTATTTATAGATGTGGCACGCAACACATCAATACACAAGATTCTACTAGATACGGTCTGTAGACAATCAAAGGACGAACTGCTCTGAAACCACTTCTGTCATGACCCAACCCCGTAGGCCGCGATTGGGGTCCGACCTGGATCCCCCGTATACCTAACTATCAGCTGTGGTCAAATTGAACTATAAATAAAATAATATCAAGTAACAGAGCCCCATTAGGCAATAACATTTTCATAAACTTGTAGCCCTTTTCAATTGTGTCGTAACATGAAAGGGCATACAAGACGACAAGGCTTCAATAACATAATAACATATACCATACGTCATGTAGACCCAGCTGAATCAAACTGATATACATAACCCACGTATACATGTCTGTAGACGTCTAAAAATATTAACAACAACATGTGGCGGGACAGGGACCCTATGGTACCCGTGAATAGACAAAACAATTTTATACATCAATAGTCAGTATCAAAAACTAGGCTCCAATACAATAGAGACTTCTCCAGCTGAGATGAGCGGATTCCTAGTCTGACGGACTTCAAAACCTGTATTTGTACCAACGGGCATGAAACGTAGCCCCTCCAAAAAAAGGGGTCAGTACGATATATGTACTGAGTATGTAAAATATTACATAGCATAACTGGAAACATATTTGAAGCGGGGAAGCAGGGAATCCAGTACATCATAAAAGAAACCTCTGTACCTATACTCTGTGAGTCATAAAAACATGTATGTTCAAATTATATCAAATAGCCGGCCCTATTAGGGGTCCGGTGGATACACCTGTAAGATCATTATAACCTGGTGCCATCACTACCTTATTACAACACATCATATATATATCTATACATACGTATCCTGGACCTCTAGTGAGGGGCTCGGTGGACAATGCACTAAATTATGCACAATTACTATTCCCGACCTAGTACTTGGTGAAAGAAGTGCTACAGTATACACTAGTAGAGTAGTGAGCAACTATATGCAGTTTAAATCATTATTGGAGACTCAATAGAACAAAAAAGTTAAGTTTTTACCTAAGGACCCGAGTAGTGGTGTAGTCATCTCGAGTGTCCTCTACATGCCATTATGGGCTGTCTCAATTGTAATGTCGGGGACCCTAGACATGTATCAACATAGGGCCAAATCGTTCATGGACTCAAAACACTTAGTATCATACAGTCTTTAAGACTTGGAACTAGTACATTTGGTACCTCTTTAACATATAGAAGTTTTCATGGAAATAGTTCAACTATTTTAGGAGTTCGATATTCAGAAGTAAATAAGAGATGCTAAGAATGGAATTACCCCAAAACTCATATCATGTTTAACTTACAACTAAGCCATGCCAGAAGAAGAAAAAGAATAAGTTCTATTTAGTCTGTACTTCCCTTCATGTGGTAATCATGTGTATATTTCATACCCGGCCCAGCCTGGGGCTCGGTGTACAATCATGTCATCATAACCTCATTTTCATACCAAGTATCAAGAGAAAGGAAAGATAGTTTCCCATACGCTACTCTTTAGCATGTAGAAGCCTTAATAGGAAATGCTCAATTCTTGTAGGGGTGTCAACACCTAACTGTAGTCAGGGATTATGAGACGTACCTAGAGTTCTGGGAATGGAATTATCCCCATATTCCACATACAATTCACTTAAGGGTAATACTTTCCAAAAGGAAACAAAGATAGCTGTACGTACTTATACAAAAACATGCCAAGAGAAAGCTTTACATACCTCATACAAGTTACTCTTTGTCATGTTTGCCTCGTCGTTCTTTGAACCTATTCAACATGAAAGTAATATGAATATCAACCACTCTGGACTTTCCATCACATTCAGTTTCACCTTAGTATCCATGGAATCTATTTCCTTGTCCGTTTCCTCGACTAGTCCTTTAATTAGTTAAGGCATTAATGAAAATTGGGCAGCACCTCCCCTATAACGTGCCCTATCCAAATTTTCTAATCACACCCCTAATAACTAAAGCCAACCAACAATAACAACCTGCAACATATATATAAGCAATTCACACCAACATTACACAATACAAACCCCAAATAACTCACTCAAAACTACCAAAATGTGAATTCTGGACAGCTTACTGTCCTGCATTGTCGCTTCGTTTCGAAGGGCTAACTGAGGGAAACAGGATTTATGTCCTCATGAAAGTTATAGACATGTGTATTAAGGTCACATAAAATTTTGAATAACACCTACATCAATTCTATAAAAAAAAATATGCCCAAAATACCAACAGCAGACCGTGTAAGATTTCCTAAACCAAAATCTGGGCAGTACCTCCTCCATACTTCATCACCATTTTTCTAGAAGATAAAGAAAAAATGGATTTTAAAGGCTAAATGAAAGTTATATACCTATGAAATAGATTTCCAAAACATATTGAATCACTCGAAGCGAAGCTGTACACAAGAAGTTATACCAATATTACTAACAACAGTCCCTTCCAAAAACAGGTTTGTTAACTAGTTCTTAACATTTTCTTCTTCAACTTTCTCTTATTTCTTTCCAAGTGTAAACTAAAACCATGGTTTCATAGGCATCCTAAGACACATGTATACACGCCCACATGATTGAAAAACATTGTAGATAATTAATTCACGGAGGAAAATTGAAGAACTCACCTTAAATTTGGCCAAAGTCATATCTAATCCTTTCCTTGCTTCACGTTTCTTCTCTCCTCTTTGGTTTCCTTTTTTCTGAAAATGAATGACTTAAGAGTCATTAACATAGCTTTATGTGCTATTTTGGGAGGTAACACGTGTCATACCCATAGGGGGACACGTGTCCACACCTTATTGGGCCAACATAACCATGTAACTAGTTAGGGGCTGCCACGTATCCTTGGTGGGGCCCACCCCCAAGTATGTGGGTCACCTACTTGACCCCAAGCAGGTGGGTCACCTGCTTTCTTGAGTGATGCCACGTGTCACCTTCCTAGGTTGCCATGTGTCATCTTCTCCTCTTCTTCATGGGTTCGTAATCTCGTTTTATTTTAAGAACCCATGTAATCCATGCTACATAAGCTTGGTATGTCTTTAAGTAACTCAAGTGTATAAGACTTCTAAATTAGTAGCTTACGTAGGTAAATCGAGTCCTGCGACTCATTTCTTGGCCTCCAATTCCTTTCAGATTTCTTATGACTCTATTTCCATCCTTCCCTTTGACGGGGTATCGCACTCTTCTTTCCTTGGAGTCATTTGATGGTGTCGTAGACTATCCAGCTCACATAATAACTTCTAAGAATCTTAAGAGGCATTCTGAGCTCAAGAGTGTGGAGTCTAACAGGACATTCGAGATCTAATAGATTTTTTGTGATATTACTTATGAGTTAGCCCTTCCTTCATCATTCTTTTCAATTCAATCAATTTTCTTTGTTTCTATGCTATGTCGATATGTTTCTGACAAGTCTCATGTGCTCTGGTATGATCAGTTAATATGAGTGACCATTTTACTTTTGCGAAGATTGAGTTCTACACCAATTCATGTTGTAAGGTTTGTTGGAGGCATCGTCTAGTGAAGGAGGCTACTTTGAAGACCAAGAATGAGATGCAAGAGTAGTTCCCTAAATTATTTGCGCCTTTAGGTACTGTTTGACACTTACTTTTACGGACCAAAGACTTTTTTAGTAGTGGATGTTGTAATGAACCTCAGGTCTTTTATATGTTAATGCTTTCTTTCATTTTTTAGAGTATTCCTATAAAAATTCCAAGTCAATTATGAATTGCTGGGACTGAAAGTTCGATCACCTGGCCGTTCATTTGGATTTTGTGCAAGCTTCGACATCTTGGGAGCTTCTGAAAGTTAAACGGTTTATTTCGGTCAAAATTTCAAGAAGACGACCTCAGAATGGAATTTTAATAGTTCTGTAAGCCTCAAAATGCAATTTTAGTCCAAAAGGATATTTCATGCGGTTCCTAAAGGTTCCGGGCTAATCCTGAGTCCCCTTGTCAAATTTGCTAAAATGGAGTTTGGATGTGGGGTTCACTTCATGTAGAGATGACCTCGGTTGGAGGTTTTGACGACTCGATTGAGTTTAAAATGTTGAATTAGATAGGGTAGCATATTTTATTTGCACGTACGCGGTTCTTCACGAATCTCAAGAACCCCCTCAGGGATTTTTATCTTGGCCAAAACCAGCTAATTCACATCAAATGGTATAGGACAAAATCATTCTTTGCATTAGGGGGTGTTCTTCACATTCGTGAGGCCCAAGATATATTCGTGAAGTCCTGGAATTATTGCGTTGCATGTTTGCGAGAAGGCCGCTGCGTTTGTAGTGGCTTGGGAAGTTTCTTTCCACGATCACGGGTAGCTCTCTGCATTTGCGAAGGCCATGTCGAGTTGACCTCCACAATCGCGATGCCTATTTTAACTGGTCCTTTATATAAAAGCCAGTCTCAATTAGCTCTGTCCCAAATAATTCAATACACTATAACTCTAGTTTTAGAAACATTTTTATGGATAAGTTATGATTTGGATGCAAAAAGTGGTTAAATAATAGTTACTATTTTCTTGAAGCCATGTTAAGTATTTGACTAAATCACAATTTTAATAAGTGAATTCTTCTAATATCTATTCGAAAAATAAAATTTTGTATCAATAATGTTTATTAATATAGAAATAAATTAGATAGTAATTTTAACTCAATTAATCCTAAACAATATACAAACAACTTATTTGTGGTATAAAATTATAAATATCTAAATGCATAACTAAAAGGAAAAATCACACCATATATGTATTTAAGAGTCAATATTAAAACTTTTAAATGTAGTTGTAAATAACTACCACTTATAACATTTTATTTAAAAGTTTAAAAATATCTGTATTAATTTCAAACTTACTTTAAAATAATTTATTTTACTATATTAAATTCGAGCATGGTGCCCTCACTTCTGTTATTATCTTTCTATTACTTTTTGTATTTTGATTACTCTATTTTATCTGTGTCTCTTTCGTTATTTGCGTTATGTGTTGTTTGTTTTGCCATAACACTTTGAACTTCTTAGTCTTATTTGACCTCTTTTATACTTCTTTTGAGCCGGGGTTCTCTCGGAAACAGCCGTCCTACCTTGGTAGGAGTACGAACTTCGTACACTTTACCATCAATGGCACAACATAATTAATAGGATTTGTAATCACAACAATGGCACATTTATTGGAACAAACTAATCGTTACAAAATAGATGCTATAACCCACCCAAACACCCAAATTGCCTTACAACCGTCATTTCAATTTCTCTTTCTCTTTCTCCTTCACCGTGTATCTTCAACTTCATTCAAAATGCTTTGTTCTAGACCATTTCAAACCCATTGTTTTTTACACGAATTCAAGAGGTCATTTTTAATGGATTATTAGGATTTATAAATATAATAAATCTTGTTAAACACAAAGGGAGAGTCAAAGATTTGTAGAAGATTAATATGGTGTAGAGATTGATCCAAGAAGCTTCAACATTTTAACCAAGATGCCCTTCTAAAAGAATACCTACCCTACGAAGAAGAATCCAACTCCTTTGAAGAGAGATCAAAATACAACTAAGAAGAAGAAAACCCAAGTCAGGAACAAAGAAACCACATAAAAGGGGAAAAAAGAAAGGAATAGATGTTGGATTCTCAGTCATTTGATTTTTGGAATTTAAATTTTTATTTCGTAAGTGAGAATAAATCAAAAAAGGTAAAGTGTGGAAAACAACAAGCCTTTAAAACCCTCAAAAAAAGACCAAGTAGTTCAACATTGAAAGGAGATTCAAAAATCCTCAAATTAGGAAAGGTCAAACATAGTGTAAAGGTATTTTTTGAACATATTCTTTTTAATTTTTTATGCATACCCTTGTTATGAAAGTGTTATTAAATAACTATGAAATTGGTATAATTTATGTCTTGGCATTTTTGGAAAAACATGAATGATGTTGGTATACCTTATTTATATTTTTAGATTCTCTATTGTGATTATAGACTTAATATTTTTGTGTGTCTTACAGTTGCCCTAAATTGGCATATATTTGACATTTTTTGTATGAAATTTGTATATAGAAGGCATGTAACTAATATGAATTACAGATTATGTAGCATAGACCTACTTTTTCCTTGTTTGATATTTACCCAAAATTGGGTTAAATTGAACTAAGTTTGATAATATTTTTTGCATTTGTCATGATATCGATATGATTTTTTTAGTTTGATATGAATTTTCCCTATTTTTGAGTTTTTAAAACTTGAGAAGTTAACTTCGGTAATAACTATAGGAAAAGAACATTACAACAGAATTCTGATAGTTCAATCAGCTCCAGAATAGCCAAATTGGGCTAGTTGTGTGGTCGGCACGAGTACCAAAGTAATTGGTACAAGTTTAGGACTATTTGATGTTTTTGCCTTTGAAATTTGGCATGTAGTTGACTTTGGTTAATATTTTTGGAACACACACTTGGATGAAAATTCTGACAGCGCGGTTAGTTCCGTCATGTTGAGTTTGGTCTAGAGTGACCCTCCATTCACTTTCTGAGGCTTCCGGTCTAATCCGTGGCCCATTGTGGATTTTGGCTCTAAATGGCCCTTAGGTGTGGGACCCACTTTTAGTCGTAACAATCTGTATGAAAATTTTGAGTGTGCCATTAAGTCTGAAATATAGAATTTAGTGGGGTAGCCTATATCGTTTGCATGCACAAGATTATGAACAAATTCTGAGCACCCCATCGAAACATTTTAACTTGAAAAATATCAGCTTTTGAGCTGGTGCAGCCAATATTATTCTTTACGATTGCGGGCCCCTGGACACTTTCTTGGAGGTCCAGGAAATTATTCAACACATTCGCGAGCCTCTAGCCACGTTCTTAAAGGCCAAACTTGCTGGACTTCGCGTTCGCGGGCCACATAGGAGACGTTTATGAAGGCCAAAGTCAAGGACGATTTCAACATCACTTCTAAAATTCCAACTTCGATTACTCCTCCATTTCTCAACCAAAATTGAAGATTTAAAAGTCCAAATTTAAGAGAATTTCATGGGGAATCCAGTGGTGAGCTCAGAAATTTGAGAAGAAGCTTTGTTTGAGGTGAATTTATGTAATTGGCTACTATTCTAGTTATTTTTGGATTGAATTTTTGTTGTACTTTGGAGGATTGAAACTTGATCATCCTAGCTCCATTTTTAGTGATTCTGAGGATAACTTGCGAGTGTTTCTACAAGGAACATCGTAGTATAGTGTGCTTAGTTTGAGTTGTAGGGGTTCTATTTTTGAGATTTTTTCTGCTTTTAGAAGCTGCCATAGATGCTCTTTTAGCTTGATTATGGGATTTTTGTTGCTTTCCCCTTTCATGTCGTTTCCCAACCCGTATTGTTTATCAAATTAATTTGTGACCTTGGGTTGCTACTTTGGACTAGGTTTTGGGGTCAATTCTGGAATTCTGTATGTGGGTCCCATATTTCCCATCTTTACCATAAAATTGGCCCATCTCCTTATTCCATAATTTTATTATCATAATTACCATATTAATATTGTGATTCTATTGGTTATAACATGGAAAAATTGGGAGGCTGCTCAAAAGGGAAAAGTTATAGTATTTTGAGTTGTAGTGTGCGTGGTTGGCCTATAAGTAGGCTATGATTTTCTCCTCATTAGAATAAGCATGTGTTGGGCAATTGTATATAGAGTTTTTTGATTTTGGAGGGGTTGTGTGTAAAGCAAGCTAAATTCCTAGATTACATGCCCTAGGTGTTATTTTTGGGAAATTGTTGGACTGTGTAAGCATGATTCCTGCTCTTATCGTTATGTCTCTCCTTATGTGGTATGATTTGCCTATGGTTATATGTTTGGAAGCATGTTGAACCTTAGTCTAGGCTTAGACTAATTATTTCCTTTGACTTGCACGATTTTGGTACCTTTGAGCCTTAGAGTTTCTACGGCGTCGTTTTTGACGGTTAGCTCCCTATAGATTGATATAGAAGATTTGAGTCTGATTGTCCAACCCTTAACTAGGTAGTAACATAATTTGTAACCTTACCTCTATTTTACCCTATTGTCCAATCGGTCCTATATCACTTGGTTCTTGATTCTTGGTAGTCTTCTCGATGATTCGAGGTTATATTTTATTCAGGATGAAGTAGTGCATTGATGACATTCGGGTTGGAGGTACTCCCCGTGGTGAACGGTTGGTCGTTGATTCAAATTTGTTTCACTCCCCTAGCTATAGTTACAAGTTAAAGTTTGTGGTCCAGCTTACTTGCGTTCATCTCCTTACATACAGTTACCCGGTTGATGTCTGTAGCTTACTTATGATCAAGATCCTTAGCTACAGTTACCCACTTGAAGTATGTGGTCAAGCTTACCCATGTTTGACCCTTGGCTGGAGTAACTCGGTCGAAGTTTATGGTCTAACTTAGTCATGTCGACTTATTAGCTACAGTAACTCAATCAAAGTCCATGGTCTAACTTACACGTGGTTCAATTCCTAATTCCTTGATGAATCTTCAGTTCAGTGTCTTCATCTACTCTTAGTCTTGGGTTGAGGTATTAGATTTTTGAAATGGTTCGGTTCAAGTTTGGGAAATAGGGATATTAAATCTTTTAGGTTCCGTTATTTTACTTCAGCTATTCTTTGCTCTAGTTGGGCTTATGGGGGTCCGTTCAAGTTGTTACCTTATACTTGTGCACAAATATACCCATCAGGTTTATGAGAGCCCAACGGATTTAGTTAGATTCTCTCTCTTTGTTTGTTAGTACGCTCGTGTACATACCTATATTTACTTCGTGTCTTGTCTTTGGTTGTGGTCCTTACTTGCATTTCAGGTTACTTTTTCTTATCTTGCTCAGTCGGTCTATAATGCCTACTGGGTACCTCTTATTTTGGTACTCACACTATACCCTACATCTGTTTTTGTGATGCATGTCTGAGTACTAGTTATTATTGTTAATTCAAGCCAGTTGTGGTCGTGATCGAAGGTGAGGGTAAGTACACTGCGACCTAGATTTACTTGTCTCCCTCTGCATATACATTTTTCCTGTCTTTTGATTTTTGAGATATTTCTATTCCCGAGGTCCACTTTTTAGACTTGTACTCTTTTTACTAGTAGCTCTGTACATGTGACTTTCAGGTTCTGGGAAGGAGACTTTTTTTAATATATATTTAGTTACTTCCACCCGTTCATGTATGTTATAATTACTACTTTAATATTTATATTGTCTTTCTTGTTTTCTACCCTAATTTTCCATTACTCACAGTTTTGGATTATGTGTTCACTGGCCTACTTGCGGGTTGTAGTAGGCGCCATCATGACCTGAGTAATATGAGCCCTGGGTTCATCGGTCTCACTTGTACATACCTAACATCTAGTAGAGTCATTCGAATCAGTGCGGAGATATTTGTATCTTATCCTCGGGACGCTATAGGATGTCATTAGGAACGTGTTTCTTTTGTATCATTGTTGTGCAGTTTGTGTCTTGTTGGTTTCTAGAAATCTTACTTGTTCCACTCTTTTACAAGATGGATCACACATGCGCTGGGTGTAGAGGCTAACCTCTGGGTCATTCCAGGGATGTAGCACCAGCTCGGGACCGAAAGGAGACTACAAAGCCATAGGTGGATCCACTAGTAGCTACAGTAGATCAACAGTCAATGGGCCCAGGACCGACCTAGCAAATGCCCGAGCCAACTGCAACTCCAAACTTACAAGCGATCTTCACCCAAATTTTGGCTTCTATCATGAGTATACAGCAGGCCCCAACTCCAATAGCTCTAGTGCCGTATGACCATCCTGCATTAGAGGCACCAGTTATTCAGCATCCACCAACACCAGCCAGTTGAGTCAGATTATTTAGGGGGCGTCATGCTGCTTAGGGAGCAGAAAATGCTTGGGGTGTTCCTTAGACTTTCACCACCGAGGTTTTCTAGGGCTATGGGTGAGGATGCCCATGAGTGTCTACTAACTTGATGAGAGCGGCTATAGACCTTGGGTCTAGTGGAGTCAAGAGGAACCAACTTCACTACTCACTTACTAGATGGTCCTGCTCGATAGTAGTGGCATAGATACTTAGAGACCAGGCCATCTGGGTCCCTATCAGTAGCTTGCACTGAGTTTTTAGAGGCCCTCTTGGCCTTATTTATTCCTAGGAGCCACAGAGATAAGCTCTAAGATAATCTTTCAAGATTACAGCAGGGCCCCATAACAATATCGAAGTACAAGTCCCAATTTCACGAGCTCTCCGGTCATTCTGCCATGATCTTACCCATAGATAAGGAGAGAGTTTGGTGCTTCATCGGAGGATTAAGGCTCCAGTTGCGGATCAAGAGCCAGCCTTTAGTCTTAGAGGGCCACTCATTTCTAGAGGTGGTAGACTATACACACACACTTGAGTTATTCTGTTGCAAGGCACAAGGGTGCAGCGGTAAGAGATCTAGATAGGAGGATAGCCATGATACGCGTCGCTTTAGACCATGGGAGTAATATGATAGATCGCGCCTGAGATTTCAATTGGGTTAGTTTAGTCACCTCTTCCAGGCCTCTTTTTAGACTTTAGAGGATGGCCAACACTATCAAGTTAACTCTAATATTGATCTGAGTTAGGGATGAGTTAGTTCACAAATGGGTTCTTCTAGTTGCGATGGATGACCTTACCAGCTCCATAGAAAGATAGACCTATGCCAGCACTAGCACCTCTAGTTAGAGGCAGATGCTAGGGACAGGACTGCAGGGGTGGTCATTAAGGTGCACGATATGGTCCCTAGGGAGGTAGTTTAGAAGGCAGAGTTGATGCATAGAGTAGAGGATCCTAGGCCCACTTCTATGCAGTCCGAGCTAGAATAGAGGCCGAGGCCTCAAATAATGTGATCACAGGTAAAATTTTATCATGCCATTAGCCTGCATCTGCTTTATTTTTTCCAGGCTCCACTTAATCTTATATATCTATATGTTGTGCCCCGTGTCTGAGAATGATCTGGAGTCATTAGTTGAGTCATTGTATGTTTTAACCCTGTTAGGTTATTCTTTGGTAGTGGATCAGGTCTTTATATCTTGTGTGGTGACTATTGAGGGATGTGACAATAGGTTTAATCTCATTTTGCTTGATATGGTTGATTTTTATATGATTCTAGGCATGGAATGGTTATCCTCTCACTATGCATTCTTGGATTGCTATGCCAACACTATCACCTTAACCATTTCTTGTATTCCGCCGATGGTATGGCAGGGCTCTTGCAGTCGCATGCCAATTAGGCGGATCTCTTTTGTTCGGGACCAAAGGTTAGTGGCTAGCAGGTGTTTGGAATAATTGGCTTGTGTTAGAGATTTAAAAAGGATAGGTCCCTACATATGATTTAGTACCTACAGTCTGAGAGCTTGTAGATGTCTTTTCTATTGATCTACCTGGCCTCCCCCCTAATCGCCATATTGACTTTACTATTGATGTAGAGCCGAGTACTCTTCCTATTTCTATCCTACCATACCATATATCCCCCGACGAGCTCAAGGAGCTTAGTGTCCAGCTTTAAGATCTCTTGGATAAGGGATTTATTCAGCCTAGTGTATAGCCTTAGGGTGCCCTAGTCCTTTTCGTTAAGAAGAAAGATGGTACTATGTGGATGTGTATCTACTATAGGAAGTTGAATAATGTGATGGTGAAGATCCATTACCCTATGCATAGGATTGCTGACCTATTCAACAAGCTTCAGGGTGCCATTATATTTTCTAAGATTGATTTGAGATCTAGCTACGACCAATTAAGGATCAACATAGAAGACGTCCATAAGACCACATTTAGGACTCGTTACAACCACTATGAATTCCTAGTGATGTCTTTTGGATTGACTAACTCTCCTGCCATATTCATGCACTTGATGACCTAGGTGTTTAGGCCGTACCTGGACTCATTTGTATCAGTCTTCATTGATGACATTGTGGTATACTTGTGGAACTAGGAGGAGCATGGGAAGTATTTGAGAGTAGTGCTCCAGACCTTGAAAGATCAGCCACTTTATGCCAAGTTCTCAAAGTATGCATTTTGGCTTGAGTCTATAGAATTCTTGCGGCACATGGTGTCAATGGATGTCATTCTGTTGGATTAGCCAAAGATTGAGGCTATTCATGATTGGTCCAGAAAAACATCTATAACTGAGATTTGTAGCTTCATTGCATTGGTAGGATACTACAGGTGCTTTGTTGGGGGTTTCTACTAAAGCAGCACCTCTAACTTGGTTGACTTTCCATAATATCTTGTTTTTATACTTGGAGGGGTGTGAGAGGAGCTTTATGAAGCTCAAGGTGTTGCTTACCATCGCTCATATATTGACTCTTCTAGTTGAGAATGAGGGATTCACTTTTTATTATGATGCATCAAGTGTTGGTTAGGGTTATGTGTTGATGCAGTAGGGCCGAGTTATTTCTTATATGTTGAGGCAACTTAAATTACACGAGCATTACTGCCCCACTCATGACTTGGACTTGGCAGCGGTAGTGTTTTTCCTAATAATCTGGAGGAACTATCTATTTGGAGTTTGATGTGAGATTTTGCACTGATCACAAGAGCCTTTAGTACATTTTAAGCTATAGGGATCTTAAATTAAGGCACCACCACTGGATTTAGCTCCTGAAGGACTATGACCTCTCTATTCTCTACCATTCAGCAAGGCAAATATATTAGTGTACACCTTGAGTAGGAAGGCGATAAGTATGGGTAGTCTATCCTTCCTTTCTATTTTGGAGAGACCATTAGGTTTGGACATCCAGTCCTTAGCTAAGGTGATGATTCGACTTGACATATCTGATTCTTGGTGTGTGTTAGATTATGTGGGAATTTATTTATCTCTGTTGGACTGGATTTGCAGTTGTTAGTTTGAGGATGAGGAGTTAGTTACACTGCGATATTGGATTTTGAGAGGTGACACTGATCTAGCTATTTTACATTAAGATAGGGTTTTGAGGTTTGGTGGTCATCTTTGTGTTTCGAGAGTTGGAGGTTTAATTCAGATGATCCTTAATGAGGCCAGTGACTCCAGATACTTTATACATCCTAGCCACTCCTAAGATCTATCGTGATATGAGGAAGCACTACTGGCGGTGAGGAATAAGGATAGATTTTGAGAATTATGTGTCACATTATTTGAGTTGTCAACAGGTTAAGACCAAACATTTAAGGTTTGGTGGTGAGCTTCCGAGATTACCCATTCTTGAGTAGAAATGGGAGAGGATCACCATGGATTTCATTATGGGATTTCCTCACACTTTCCACGGTCTTGATAGAATTGAGGTCATCATCGATTGATTGACCAAGTCAATGCACTTCCTTCCCATTCATATTTCCTACAGTGCTGAATGGTTAGCCCAATCTACATTCAGGAGGTTATTTGCCTTCATGGTGTGCCTATTTCTATCATCTCAGACTGGGGCTCATAATTCACATCTAGCTTCTCGAGACTTTTCAGGATAAGTTGGGTACCCAAGTCGACCTTGTCAATGCTTTCCACCCACATACAGATGGTCAGTCAGAGTGCACTATACAAGTTCTCGAAGATATGTTTCAGGCTTGAGGTATGGACTTTGGGGGTCATTGGGATCATTTCTCGCCCTTGGCAGAGTTTGCATACAACAACAACTACCATTCCAGTATTTAAATAGCCCTGTTTGAGGTTTTATATGGTAGGCGTTGTCGCTCTCCGGTTGGTTGGTTTGAGTCTAAAGAGCCTAGGCCACGTGATACTGACGTGATATAGGAGGCCTTAGATCATCTTAGGGTGATTCAGGATAGGCTCCGAACAGCTTAGAGTAGACACCGAAGCTATGCGGATAATAGGTGATGACCATTTAGGTTTTTGGTTGGTGAAAGGGTATTCCTCCGTGTACCACCCATGAAGGGAGGGATGAGATTTGGGAGGGGGGAAAGGCTTAGCCCTAGGTATATTGGCCTTTTCGAGATATTAACGATAGTTGAGAAATTACATATGAGTTAGCTTTGCCTCCGACCTTTTAAGTTATTCATCCAATTTTCCATGTTTTGATGCTCTACCGATATGTTCCAGATGACTCTCATGTCCTTCGGTATGATGCGGATGACTTGGATAATTATTTGAGCTATATTGAGGAGCCAGTTGATATTTTGGCAAGAGATGTCAGGCAGTTGCATTCCAGAGCCATTCCTATGGTTAAGGTCAATTGGAGGCATCTTCCAGTCAAGGAGGCTAGCTAGAAGACTGAGCATGAGATGCTGGCTCTATCTCCCGGCTTATTTGAGCCTTCAGGTACTTCATGACTCTCACTTTTTCGGACGAAAGTTCTTTTAGTACTGGATGTTGTAATTTCCCTCTAGGTCATTTTTGAATTTAAGCATTCATTCCGTCATTTAGAGCATTCTTGTAGCAACCCCAAGTCATTTATGACTTTCTACATTTACTGTTCAGTAGCCTTGACTTTTTTTTGGGATTTAGGCCCGTTTCCCTATTTTGGATCTTTTAAACTTGAAAAGTAGACTTTAGTCATAAGTTTAGGAATATGACCCCAGAACAAATTTTTGATAATTTCATCAGCTCCAGAATGGCCAAATTAGGCTAGCAACATGGTCAACATGAGTACCGTGGCAATCGATACAAGTGTAAGACCATTTGGTGGTTTTACCTTTTCAATTTAGCCTATAGTTGACTTTTGTCAACATTCTTGAAAAATTTGCTTGGATGAAAATTCTGACTGCACGATTAGTTCTAGAATGTCGAGTTTGATCTAGAAGGACCCTTCGATCACTTTCTGAGGTTTCCGATCTAATCTCTAGGCCCATTATGGATTTTGGCTAAAAATAGCCCTTGTATGTGGGACCCACATTCTATCAGAATGACCTCGTATGGAAATATTTACTACACCATTGAGTCCGAAATATCGAATTTGGTGGGTTAGCATATCTCGTTTGCATGCACGGGATTTTGAATGAATTTTCAGTACCCCATCGGAATATTTGAACCTGAGAAATATCAGCTTTTTAGCTTCGTGCAGCCAAAATTGTTATCCGCAATCGTGGTCCCCTTGCTGCATTCGCAGACGTCCAGGAAATTGTTCTGCACATTTGCAAAGGCCAAAGTGTTGGTGTTTTAATAAAAGACCAAGTACGATTTCAGCATAGATTTCTAAAATTTCAACTTCAATTTCTCCTCCATTTCTCAATCAAAATTGACAATTTAAGGGTCCAAATTTAGGAGAATTTCATGGTGAATCCAATGACGAGCTCAAAAACATGAGGGGAAGCATTGTGTGAGGTAATTTTACGTAATTATCTATTATTCTATTCATTTTTTGATTGAATTTTTATTGAACTTTAGAAGATTGTAACATGATTATCCTAGATCCGTTTATAGTGATTATTAAGGCTAACTTGTCAGTTTTTCCACAAAGAACAACGTAGTAATCTTGGTTTGGGTTGTGGGAATTCAGGTTTTGAGAACTGTTCTTCTTTTAAAAGATGCCATAGATGCTCTTTTAGCTTGATTTTGGGATTTTTGTTGCATGCCCATTTCGTGTTGTTTCCCAACCCAGTACTGTGTATCACACTTATTTGTGAGCTTGGGGTGCTGCTTTGGACTAGTTTTTAGGGTCAATTCTGGAATTCTAGATGCAGGTCGCACATTTTCTATTTTGGATCACAAAATTGGCCCATCTTCGGGTTCAATAATTTTAGTGTCATACCGACTTTATTTATTTTGTGATTCTATTGTTGATAGCATGACAACATTTGGAGGTTGCTTGGAACGAAAAAGCTCTAGTTTTGAGAGTTGTAGCATGCGCGGTAGGCCTATAAGTAGGCTACTATTTTCTCTTTATTAGGCTGAGCATGTTTATGTAATTGTATATTAATTTGTTTGAGGTTTGAGGGTTTGGGTATCAAGCATGCTAAATTCCCAGATTCCATGCCCTAGGTGTTATTTTTGGGAAATTGTTGGACTGTATAAGCATGATTGTTGCTCTTATCGTTCAGTCCCGCCTTATGTTGTATGATTTGCATATGATTATATATTTGGAAGCATGTTAGGCCTTAGTATAGGCTTAGACTAGTGATTGCTTTAGACTTGTGCTATTTTGGTACCATTGGGCCATAGAGTTTCTCCAACGTCATTTCAGACAGTTAGCTCCTTATAGACGGATATTGAAGACTTGAATCTGATAGTCCAAGCCTTAACTAGTCATTAACACAAATTGTGACCTTACCTCCATATTGTCCTATTCTTCTATCAATCATGTATCTCTTGGTTCTTTATTCTTGGGAGTCTTCTGGATGATTTGAGTTATATTTGGTTCAGGATGGAGTGTTGCATTGATGACACTCGGTTTGGGGGTACTCTCTGTGGCACACAATTGGTCGCTAATTCTAATTTGGTTCACTCCCCTAACTCCAATTCCCAGGTTAAAGTCTGTGGTCCATCTTACTTGCGTTCGACTCCTTAGCTATAGTTACCCGGTTAACGTTTGTGGTCTAGCTTACCTGTGTTTGACCCTTGGTTGAGGTTACCCGGCCGAAGTCCATGGTCTAGTTTACTCGTGTCGAATCATTAGATAAAGTTACCCGATCGAATTCCGTGGTACAGCTTACACGTGGTTCAATTCCTAATTACCTGATGAATCTTTGGTTCAATGCCCGTATTTACTCTCAGCCTCGGGTTGAGGTATTAGAGTTTGGAAATGGTTCGGTTCAAATCTTTGAAATAGGGATATTATTGGAATCCTTTTTGCTCTTTTCATTTTACTTCAATGTTTCTTTGCTCCTGTTGGCCTTATGTGGTCCGTTTAGGTTGCTAACTTATACTTGTGCACGAGTATACCCATCGGGTTTATGGGAGCCCGACGAATTTAGTTTGATTCTTTCTCTTTGTTTGTTAGTACACTCGTGTACATACCTACATTTACTTCTTACCTTGTCTTTGGTTCTGGTCTTTTACTCGCATTTTAGGTTTCTTTTGCTTAACTTGCTCAGTAGACATATGATGCCTACTGGGTACTTGTTGTTTTGGTACTCATACTACACTCTACATCTGTTTTTGTGATATAGGTCTGAGTACTAGCTACAGGTATTGATTCGAGCCAGCCATGGTCATGATCAGAGGTGAGGGTGAACATACTGCGTCCTAGATTTATCCGTCTACCTCTATATATACATTTTGCCTGTCTTTTGATATTTGTGACAACTCCGTTCCCTTGTTCCTCTTTTGGGACTTGTACTCTTTTTACTAGTAGTTTTGTACAGTTCTGGGAGGGATCCTTTTTGTTTGTATATATTTAGTTGATTCCACCCGTGCATGTATACTCTTATTATTACTTTACTGTTTAGATTGGATTGCGCGTCTTCTACCCTGACATTCCATTACTAACAGTTCCGGGATATGGATTGGCTTGCCTATTGATGGCTTGTAGTAGGCGTCATCATGAATTGAGAAATTGAGTTATGACACTTTCATTACTCTAAACTTGTATAATTTTTATAGTTTTTGTAGTTGTCATAAATTTGGTATGCAATGCATATTATGTGTATTTTATTTAAATGTAAATGGTATGAAATTGACGTAATGTGTTAAGATAAGAATTTCAGGAAACAATGAGATACTCACATTGGAAATCATTCTATACTATGAAGGTTTTCGATGTTTTGAAGACCTTCCTAATTAAAGATGATTTCCAACAAATTTTTGAACTTTCGTTTGGTTTCTTCAATGAAATACCTTTTATCAAGGTGCAGGCCCAACTTCTACATCATCTTTTACTCTTCGAGACCAATAGTCATAGTGACAAAATATTTACTATTAACGTGAATGTTAGCGAGCTTTGTTATGGTATTAAAGAATTTTCTATTGTCACTGGTCTTAAGTGTGTGGAAGACAACAATTTTTTATCGGATCTGGCCATTCCAATGAGGCTAATTGAGCTTTACTTTCCAGGAAAGAAAAAAAAATAAAGAAATCAGAGTTTTGCAAAACTTTATTTAGGGAAATTTATTCAGACTAGATTGAAGTTAGGGGTGGTATACATCATCAACTCCTTTTTATTAGGTTCTGATCCAACAAAAACTGTATTTTGATTTAGTTGAGAGTCGCGAGTTTATCAACTATCTGTGGGGTGATGAATGTGCTCAATTTACGCTAGAACTCTGCAACCACAAATTAAAAAATAATATATAATCATTCAAATTTGCTGGTTTGCACTTACATCTGCAGATATGCTTCTACGAGTGATCGTAGAAGGTTGACACCACAGTTGCAATCAAAGTTTCAACATGCACATCTCGCATCTTCAACTGAAGACATTGAGGGATTCAATTTTCTTTGAATACATGAAAAAGACCATGTTCCAAATATATGGAAATAGGTTTATTTATTTAATTTAAATATTCATTTAATACTTTATCCATCGTTCTATAATATTTAATTATTTGTATTCACTTTCTTTATTTTGTAATTGAAGAATAATTTTAAAAACAAAGTCTGATGTAGGATGAGTTGAATGCTATGGATCAGAACATATTACCCTAGCCAGCCAGTCAACAACAACTCGGAGACCACACTGCATCAGCTCACACTGATGCAGACGTAGAAGATAAATACTTTGAAATGAAGAAAGATATTGTCACTGTTAGTATACTAAAAATTTATTCATCAAATATGTTTTTCATATACAAAGTATTGAATGCTTATTTATTTATTTATTTATCCACACATTCGCCGGTAATTGAAAGATCTTAAGGATAATGTTTGTAATCTTAAACCTTATCTATTACATTTATTATATATTTTTTTAAGGGAACAGACCCTACACGAGGCTCCCACCTCTCGTGCACAGTCAGGGGTTGAGCAGCACCCCCAAGCCTTAACATAAAAAAATAAAATAAAAATACAAGAAGGGGGGAAGGATGTTACACCCCGCACTCTTGAGCTCGGAACGTCTTCTTAAGTTCCTTAGACACTATCATGTGAGTCGGATAAGCTACGACACTATCAAACAACTCTAAGGAAAGAAGATTGTGATACCTCGCGAGAAGGGAGGTTGGAGATAGAGTCATAAGAATCCGGAAAGAGTTGGAGGCTAAGAAATGAGTCGTAGGACTCGATTTACCTACGTAAGACACTAAGTTAAGAGTCTTATACACTTAATTTGCTTAAGGATATATCAAGCTTACGTAGTACGGATTACATAGGCTCTTAAAGTGAGACGAAATTACGAACCCGCGAGGAAGAAAAAAAAATGACGCGTGGCAGCCAATGGAGGAGCGACACGTGGAAGCACCTCAAGCAATCAGGTGATGTACCTACTTAGGGTCAAGTAGGTGATGCAGCTGCTTGGGGGAGGTGGACCCTGCTGCCACGTGGCAGCCCCTAATTGGCAACATAACACGGTGTATTACACACCTTAGGAGCTGCTGGAAGTTGGCTAAAAGTTTTGAAAAGTTCGGCGTTCGAAATAAACGAAGTTAGAATCGCTATAGTTAAGTTGTTGTCGAAATAAGGCGTTGTGCGCATGGGGGCTGCTGATGGTTGTGTTGTGGCGTGTTGCAGGGTCTAAAAGTTCTATAAATGATGTGTGGGAGCTTCTTGTTGCAGTAACATGACCCTCCGCTTTGCAATTAAAGAATTCGCGAAAGAAATATTAAAAACTCTAGTTTTGGTATCTTATTTTCTAGTGAATTGTTGGGGGTTTATATTGTGTAATTTTGGTCGTAGTATGTATATGTATGGTCTGATGGTTGCATTTTTGGTTGGATGCAGGTTCTAAGTACATGGTTGGAAATTCGTATAGGGCACATTATAGGGGAGGTGCTGCCCGATTTTCATTAGAGCCTTAACTAGTTAAGGAACTAGTCGAGAAGGCGAGCGAAGGGATGAATTTCATGAATACTCGTGGGTAGTCTAGGTTGCTGAAAAGTCCAAGGTTGTTAATACTTACATTACTTCCATGTTAAATAGGTTTCGAGGACAACGATGTGGACGTGATTAAGAGAAATCCATACAAGGTATGTGAAGCTTTCCTTTGGCGTGTTTTTGGAATAGATATGTAGAGCTATTCTTCTTTTCTTTTGGCATGTCTTAGATATAGGCTATAAATGATATGTATATGATATTTGGGATTCAATCCATTCGTAAAGCCCTGAGTATGAGTCGAGACTCTCATTTACTTCTGGATATTAGAACTTCTGCAATAGCTGAGTTATTGCCTTTAAGTCTTCTATGTAATGAAAATTAATACATGTAAGGCCCATTTCTCCTTTCCTTTGGAATGGCTTGATTTTAAGGGAAATGGTATATGATATAGGTTTAGAGGTAATTCCATTTACGAGCTCTGAGTGTAACTCGTGACTTGTAGTCACTCCTGAACATCAAGATTCTGAAAGTAGTCAAACTACTATTCTCGAGCCTGCTATATAATGAATAGTAAGTAGAGGTACTAGCTCCTCTTTTTAGAGGCTCTGAAATGATAAATGCCGTTGATTGCATGAGTTGAGTCTTTGACTAGATAAATTGTGCTTCTGATTGCATAGACTATATTTCTGATTGCATAAACTGTGTGGCATTATTCTGATGCATGTTTGTGATCCCTGAAGCCCCAACTAATGTAAGCCCTAATGACATCTAAAGGGATACCTCGGATAATTACTCCCCCAGTCTTCAAGTGACTGTTCACTTGACTGTTTCATTGAGTCTTAGATAATGACTTAGTTGCATGTGGTTTCTCACTACTCTACTCATGCATACTGTAACCCATCCTTCCTTGAGTCCCACTATGGTCCAGGAACGTTATCGTGCACAGTGTTACTACTTCTTTCGCCGCGTCCTGGGTCGGATGTATATAGTTCCACGCACGAGGAGATGATGCCGTACGTGAGGTGTGATATATGTTATATGGTATGATGATACGATTATTCACCATGTCCCGGGCCGGCTGTAATATGATAGTATATATGGTGAAATAAGGAAGGAACACCGAGTCCCTCTTTAGAGGGTCGGGTACGTATGTATATTATGATGGTACGCTATAGACATACACCACTCCATTCACCGAGTCCCTCACTAAAGGGGCTGGATACTTTATGTAGGCATGCATATGAGATTAGAGTGATACAGTGTGACCCTGAGTCCCGTAGTGAACCGGGTATAATACGATAATATACTTGGTAAGATTATACCATATACGATGATATGATACGGTATGTGATGATATAATGAAATAAAATGCATGATGATACGATGATATGTGAATATGAAGAAATGATTATGACACCGAGTTCACTAGAGGTCGGGCATAGTATATGATGATGTATAGGATCACGTGTCCTAAAGTACAGGTACAGTAATTTGTTAATTGTTATACTTGTCCCCTGCATCGCTATTTCAGTTATGGTCTCATTTATGTGTTGTTATGCTTTATATACTCAGTACATATATCATACTGATCCTCCGTACTCCGGGGGGCTGCGTTTCATGCCCGCAGGTACAGATGTTCATTTTGGAAATTCGTCAGCTTAGGAGTTCCTCTCAGCTGTGTCGGAAGTGCTTCACTATTCTGGAGCCTAAATTTTGATGCTGGTTACTTTATGTATACATTTGTACATTCAGAGGTATGGCGGGGGCCTTGTCCCCCCATATGTTGCTGTTACTATTCCTAGAGGTCTGTAGACATATGAATGTGGGATGTTTGTGAGCTCATGTCGATTGTGCCTATATGGCATTTTGTGAGTATTGTTTTTATGTTACAGCAGCCTTGTCGGCTTGCATTCCTTTATGTGTTATGAGACGAGTGAAGGAGGTCATACGTACATGAAAAAGTTTTAACTCATTGGGGTTTTTTTTGTGAGTAGTATCACCTTGTTCATAGTTCAATATGACTACAACTGATAGGTAGGTATACGGGGGTCCAGATCGGACCCCAGCCGCGGCCTATGGGGTTGGGTCGTGACAGAAGTGGTATCAGAGAAGTTCGTCCTTGGAATGTCTACAGACCGTGTCTAGTAGAGTGTTGTTTATCGGTGTGTTGTGCACCACATCAATAGACAGGAGGCTACAGGACATTTAAGATGTTACTTTCTTTCATATCTAAGATCGTGCGATAGAGCCAGGTTATAGGCATTGCAATACAATTGACATATACAATTGAAAAGTGAAAGGAAAGGTAAACAGGAAAGTGTAACAGGTGCAGCTTGAGTGGACATAATAGGTAAGTCCATTTCCATACTGTTAATTGTAGGCACCCTGTGTGGCTGCGAGATAAGATGATATGACTATATGTGTGTGCCCTGGGTGGCTGCGATATGATACGATATGAATATATATTTATGTGCCCTGTGAGGCATTGTTGGCATTTTCTACATGCAGGTGTGGGGATAGTAAGAAATACAGAGGAAACTCTGCCTAAATTTTCGTAGAATCAAGAAGAGAATGAGATATAAGGCTATAGTATGTGTTGAAAGGTTGTTCTCGTAACAATGAAGATATTTGACTAAAAAAGTATGGCCGACCTCGAGGAATGAGTTAGTTGCTGAATTAATGGCAATAGAAATTAGGAGGTCGATATTGATATAGTAGAATGAAGTTGGAAAAGAGCTATAAGCCAAAGAAGATGACTTAGAGAAGACTGATAGATTGGGATAAAATGATATAGTAAGGCATCTCCTGAATTGATACATAGGGATAAACTATGACAAGTTATAATTAAGGGAAGTAACAGTATGATTAAGACAAAAGTATGAGGGATAAAGAATTGTTACGGGTATGAAATATTAATAAGACAGCTTGCGAAACATTAAGGATAATACTAACTAAGAAGGGTAAGTAGCCCATAATAAGAATCGTGAAAAAAGTCAAGCGGTGTTATACTATGGGACTGGTTACGAACAGGGTACCAGGTGAATATAACAAACACCATTATGAGAATAAGTAAAGGGTAATATGGAATTCCTTACGCCTAACCAATAATGGAAATGAGTTGAAGGAATAATACAAATGTTCTAATAGAGGCACTCAAGATAGATGCGATTAATTACATATAAGTATCGAACAAAAAGAGAAATAGACAGTTACGAACCGGAGGTATAATACGATGAAAAAGTATTAAGACAAGGCCACTACTACCACGAAGTTGATATGGTTTTAAGCAGGATTAGAAATGAGCCTTAAGCACACGACAAACATGCAAGCTTAGGAGGCGTAAAGAAGTATGGTGTACACGTGACTCCACTGTAATGATTAGTGGTATCCACTGGAATAAAGTTAGTATAATGACGAAGCTCAAAACATGAGTCATTAAAGTATAAGTACACTCGAGTAGGGAATTTGCACCAATTATGAGCCCTCGCTAATTACTGATTGGGATGAATGGAATATGGCTTTGAATGTACTGCTACATTACGGATATTACTCGAGTATCAATTGTTAGATGAGATTTCATACGATATATTGTGAATACTAAAGCACCCTACGGTTATGCTAGAGTTTCCTAGAAAGGCAACCTAACGTGGGGATGATAGATGTAGATATGGTGCAGCCCGTTAAATATGTTGGAATAGAATCATTCGCGTGTAAATAGCTGAAGATATACGGAGAATGACATAGGTACACCCAAAAAGGGGGGAAGTGGAAAAAAGAAGTACAAGCGTAAAAGAAAATCAACTGACGCTACCGTATGTAAATAGGAACGCTTAAACTTCAAACGAGACCCCATACAGGATGGACGCGATCATACCCGCATTAATGCACCGGATTCCGTCAAAACTCCATAGTTAAGCGTGCTTGGATGAGAGTAGCACTGGGATGGGTGACCCCCTGGGAAGTGAGAAAGGGAACGAAACAAGTATGATAAAAAGAGATTATAAAGGCGTATTAGTACAACGGCACATATAGAACAGAGTAAGCCAAAAGCAGAAAAGATTATGACTGAAATACAATGCACTTCCTGAAAATGGCACAAGAATAGTTGTGCAGCTTACAAACATTGGCATACTAAGAGTGAGGTCAAATGATTATTCGGTAAAAGGGAGTCAGTAATAGCAAGGTGATTTCCATACTTAGAATCTATTAAATAAAAGTGTAAGATGGTTCGAGACAGAACTATTAAGATATAATCGGTATCAAGGAAAAAAGCCATAGCGGAGCCCTGACCTCGACCGAAGGAGGTAAGCTACTAGTATAGCAATGCTAAGGAATTTTCTAGACTGCTCCAAGTCTGTACACACGTTTATGTAAGGATTACAATATGATGTATGGTAAGAAAACTAGAGAGAAGATCTGAGTAAAAGAGAAAGATAGCATACCTAAGGTATTACAAGTTGGATTAAGAGGAGTTGTACAATAGCTTAAGTTAAAAGAAGCATCAGCAGTCTGATAGCCTATCTCAGGGAATGGAAACCCCGACTCAGAGGTGGAAAGCAGTTAATATGTATTATAGTACAAGCTGACCTGGCATTCTAATGAACTGGGAGTTCATACGGGCTATGGTAGATGGGCTGACAGAATCAACTTGTTCCCCTCCAGTTAGAAAGGCATATTCAGCTGAGGGTTCTGCGAAATGACATAGTAGGGAAACAATAAGATTTCACGGAGTCCCCACATCTATTATCTCAGATAGAAAAGTTAAAATTTACAGCTAACTGCTGGAAATCATTTCAAAAGGGATTGAGGAACCCAGATGAATCTTAGTATGACATTTTGCCCTTCGATTAAGCGACAGGCCCAGATGTGATCCACTAAATTATTGATAAAGTAAAGCTTATTCCGGGACAAGATATCGATTAGCAGCCTAAGTCGGCAAGAAGGGGATACATTGATCCTTCACAGGGCATTTTTAGAATAGATAAAGCTGCCTATGAGTGGGACCTACCGTCCGATTTAAAACAATACATTTAGTTTTCACAGATCAATGCTCCGCAAGAATTGGAATGACGCTCCCAGAATATTTCCCATGGAGGAGGTCCACGTAACAGGGAGTTATCCTACGAGGGGCAACCTATCTCCATTCGGGATCAGCAGATTAAACGGGTTGCGAACTAAGGACATAGCTTCCGTCAAGGTACTGTGGCGGAATAAGAATCGTGAAGACATAAACTGGGAGGTTGAAAAGGACATGAAACACAAGTGTCCGTACCTATTCCCGATGTCTACGGATAGCCCCAGTCTTGGAACTCGTATATTAATTACTTGGATGAAAATGTATGTCATTCCAGTAGAAAGGCATCTCCCTATGATCCGTATAAAGTCTTAAGGAAAGTTTTATTCAACATTCGGGGACGAATGTTCTAAAGGGGGGAAGGATGTTACACCCCGCACTCTTGAGCTCGAAAAGTCTTCGTAAGTTCCTTAGACACTATCATGTGAGCCGGATAAGCTACGACACTATCAAACAACTCTAAGGAAAGAAGATTGTGATACCTCGCGAGAAGGGAGGTTGGAGATAGAGTCATAAGAATCCAGAAAGAGTTGGAGGCTAAGAAATGAGTCGTAGGAATCGATTTACCTACGTAAGACACTAAGTTTAGAGTCTTATACACTTAATTTGCTTAAGGATATATCAAGCTTAAGTAGTACGGATTACATAGGCTCTTAAAGTGAGACGAAATTACGAACCCGCGAGGAAGGGAAAAAGACGATGCATGGCAGCCAATGGAGGAGAGACACGTGGCAGCACCTCGATCAATCAGGTGATGCACCTACTTAGGGTCAAGTAGGTGATGCAGCTTCTTGGGGGAGGTGGACCCCGCTGCCATGTGGCAGCCCCTAATTGGCAGCATGACACGGTGGCTAGTCATGGCTTGACACGTGTCATCCTTAGGGGATGACATGTTTCACCCCTTGGGACCACCTATATAAGTTTATATGTATCCTAATGACTTCAGTTCATTAACAAATTTCCAGCAGCAACGTGAGAAAACAAACCCTAAGAGCTAAGGAGAAAATTTCGATGGCTTGGGAGAAAAAAATAGGTAAGTCCCGTTTTCGTTCCATAAATTAATTAATTAGCATATACTACGATGATATGGAAGTATTAGTAGTACAAAATTAGGATTTGGTGCAGCAAAAATCGGACAGCAAGCTGCCACAACGATTCAGCACGTGAAAACAATTCCTAGGCGCGATTTGGGCGAGTTCTAGCCAATTTCGGGAGAGGTAACTTCTTCCCCTCTAATTTGAAGTTTATGATGTTAAATTATGGTGTATTACACACCTTAGTAGCTTCTGGAAGTTGGGTAAAAGGTTTGAAAAGTTTGGCGTTCAAAATAAACGAAGTTAGAATCGGTATAGTTAAGTTGTTGTCGAAATAAGGTGTTGTGCGCGTGGGGGCTGCTGCTGGTTGTGTTGTGGCGTGTTGCAGGGTCTAAAAGTTCTCTAAATGATGTGTTGGAGCTGCTTTTTGCAGCCACATGACCCTCTGCTTTGCAATTAAAGAATTCGCGAAAGAAATATTAAAAACTCTAGTTTTGGTATCTTAGTTTCGAGTGAATTGTTGGGGGTTTATATTGTGTAATTTTGGTCGTAGTATGTATATGTATGGTCTGATGGTTGCATTTTTGGTTGGATGCAGGTTCTAAGTACATGGTTGGAAATTCGTATAGGGCACATTATAGGGGAGGTGCTGCCCGATTTTCATTAGAGCCTTAACTAGTTAAGGAACTAGTCGAGAAGGCGAGCGAAGGGATGAATTTCATGAATACTCGTGGGTAGTCTAGGTTGCTGAAAAGTCCAAGGTTGTTAATACTTACATTACTTCCATGTTAAATAGGTTTCGAGGACAACGATGTGGACGTGATTAAGAGAAATCCATACAAGGTATGTGAAGCTTTCCTTTGGCGTGTTTTTGGAATAGATATGTAGAGCTATTCTTCTTTTCTTTTGGCATGTCTTAGATATAGGCTATAAATGATATGTATATGATATTTGGGATTCAATCCATTCGTAAAGCCCTGAGTATGAGTCGAGACTCTCATTTACTTCTGGATATTAGAACTTCTGCAATAGCTGAGTTATTGCCTTTAAGTCTTCTATGTAATGAAAATTAATACATGTAAGGCCCATTTCTCCTTTCCTTTGGAATGGCTTGATTTTAAGGGAAATGGTATATGATATAGGTTTAGAGGTAATTCCATTTACGAGCTCTGAGTGTAATTCGTGACTTGTAGTCACTCCTGAACATCAAGAGTCTGAAAGTAGTCAAACTACTATTCTCAAGCCTGCTATATAATGAATAGTAAGTAGAGGTACTAGCTCTTCTTTTTAGAGGCTCTGAAATGATAAATACCGTTGATTGCATGAGTTGAGTCTTTGACTAGATAAATTGTGCTTCTGATTGCATAGACTATATTTCTGATTGCATAAACTGTGTGGCACTATTTTGATGCATGTTTGTGATCCCTGAAGCCCCAACTAATGTAAGCCCTAATGACATCTAAAGGGATACCTCAGATAATTACTCCCCTAGTCTTCAAGTGACAGTTCACTTGACTATTTCATTGAGTCTCAGATAATGACTTAGTTGCATATGGTTTCTCACTACTCTACTCGTGCATACTATAACCCATCCTTCCTCAAGTCCACGATGGGCCGGGAACGTTATCGTGCACAGTGTTACTACTTCTTTCACCGCATTCTGGGCCAGATGTATATAGATCTATGCATGAGGAGATGATGCCGTACGTGAGGTGTGATATATGTTATATGGTATGACGATACGATTATTCACCGAGTCCCGGGCCGGCTGTAATATGATAGTATATATGGTGAAATAAGGAAGGAACACCGAGTCCCTATTTAGAGGGCCGGGTACGTATGTATATTATGATGGTACGCTAGAGACGTACATCACTCCATTCACCGAGTCCCTCACTAAAGGGGCCGAATACTTTATGTAGGCATGCATATGAGATTAGAGTGATACAGTATGACCCTGAGTCCCGCAGTGAACCGGGTGTAATACGATAATATATTTGGTAAGATTATACCATATACGATGATATGATACCGTATATGATGATATGATGAAATAAAATGCATGATGATACGATGATATGTGAATATGAAGAAATGATTATGACACCGAGTTCACTAGAGGTCGGGCACAGTATATGATGATGTATAGGATCACGTGTCCTAAAGTGCAGGTACAATAATTTGTTAATTGTTATACTTGTCCCCTGCATCGCTATTTCATTTATGGTCTCAGTTATGTGTTGTTATGCTTTATATACTCAGTACATTTATCGTACGGACCCTCCGTACTCTGGGGGGCTGCATTTCATGCCCGCAGGTACAGATGTTCATTCTGGAAATTTGTCAGCTTAGGAGTTCCTCTCAGTTGTGTCGGCAGTGCTTCACTATTCTGGAGCCTATATTTTGATGCTGGTTACTTCATGTATACATTTGTACATTCAGAGGTACGGCGGGGGCCTTGTCCCGCCATATGTTGTTGTTACTATTCCTAGAGGTCTGTAGACATATGAATGTGGGATATTTGTGAGCTCGTGTCGATTGTGCCTATATGGCATTTTGTGAGTGTTGTTTTTATGTTATAGTAGGCTTGTGGGCTTGCATTCCTTTATGTGTTATGAGACGAGTGAAGGAGGTCATACGTACATGAAAAAAGTTTTAACTCATTGGGGTTTTTTTGTGAGTAGTATCACCTTGTTCATAGTTCAATATGACTACAACTAATAGGTAGGTATACGGGGGTCCAGATCGAACCCCAGTCGCGGCCTACGGGTTGGGTCGTGACAGACATAAACCTTACCTCCGATCCTATATTGGTTCATAAGTCGGCTAACCTATTAAGGTTAGCTAACTCATCCGCGATACAAAAGAGAGGCTAACTATAACTAGAAAGCAGTAAACCTATGAGAGGACTCCTCCCGGTACAAATTGACTAGGAAAGCATAAATGAGGGAGACTCTCCCCTTCCATGAGAAAAAAGAGAGTAAGCTACACTATTCCTATTCAACTATGCTACGTATCAGACATAGCTAAATTGAAGAAGAAAAAAGTATATGAAACTTCTATCTCGCATGGGATGGGGAAATTCTTTTCATCTTTGCCCTTTTTAGTCTTGTCATACCAAGTAAGTCTAAGGAAATATGCAACAACATCAATATAAGGATGAGTAGTTAAGGGGGATGAAAGGATAGGAAGTAAATAGAGCTATAGCAGCTAGTATCCTTGGGGTTGTTGTTGAGGATCATGAAAGATAGAGTAGTTGTGTAGTGCAACTTGTATGTGATGCCTCCCTGACTTGAGCAGCTGATTGGATGTGTACCATTATGTGCCTTGTATTTTGCATAGTTCCAGTATTGTCAAAGCTGATCAGGGGTGTACCTGCACATCCACACATGTACCAAGAAGGAGTTCCAAGAGTCTTGAATGTAAGGGAGCTGTTGTAGGTGTTGAAAGAATGCATCTGGTATGCATGGAGAGGTGATGGGAGTAGGTGAGGCCCTTACTTGTGTGGCTGTTGTCTCCCTTTGTCTGAGACTTTGTGTACCTGCACAACCAAGCAACCAAAGAGCCAAACAAGTATGGGAGGTGTGATGGCTGTTGCAAACCTGCAGGCAGCTTCTTGATACAAGTAGCCAAGGAAGGTTGTTGTATTCCTGTAACTAGCTCATTATTGCCTCTCCCAACAAGCAAATCTGGAAGCTTATGTATGAAGTAGTAATGACTTGTAGTTGCTCATTGAGTGCTGTAAATTGTTGGTACAGATGTTGGATGCTGATGGCTGCTGGTGCTCTGAGAACCCAAGCATTCTCAACTTTGAAGTTGTAGCTGGGGTGCACAAAAGTTGTTGTAGGTATTGAGACCAGGAACCTGGTATGTAGTAGTGTTGCTGTGATGATGAGGTCCAAGTAAGCCAAGTAGTTGTCTCCCTTAGTGTGAGGATTTATGGACCTGCACAGACAAACAAAACAAACAAACCACACAACCAAACAAATCTGCAAACTACTGTAACTAGTACTATTAACTAGTAGTTGTTTCTTATGTGCCTGCACATAATAAGTAAAGGAGCAAGGAGCTTCAGGAGTTTTGGGATGCAAAGGGTCTACTTCAGGTGTTGCAGTGAGGGAATTAGCTTGAGTGGAGAGCTGATGTATTGGTGAAGTCCTAGCTTGTAAGGTTGTTGTCTCTATGTTGATGCCTTTTATTTGCCAAGGTGCCCCATCAGGTGTTGTACTTACATAAAAACCATCAAAGAAAAACGAACAGCCAATCAGACAGAAAAACCTGGATAGGCCTTGTGTAGCAGTCTTGGAGTTTTTATTTGATTCGGTGGTTGTATCTTTGATGTCCTCCATATAGTTGTTGTTAATGCATATTGATGTAGCACTCCAACAACCTGCAACAATACAACAAAAAAACAAAAGCAAGAAAGAACCTACACAGGCTAGCAAAAAGGAAAGGACCTCTAATAGTGATTTGGAGCCTGTTTGCTTTTTCAAGGTCGCTCGCCTAACGTCTCCAATTATCCAATTGAGTTGAAACTCCTTGAGACTTGCACAAACATGCTTTTATTTTGTCCTGGAAGATTTTGAGGCATTTTGCACAGGTTGGAACTTCCAAATAGTAAAATGCTCCCTCTTTAGGCTTAAGACAGCTGACTTTTTTAAGGTCGCTCGCCTAACATCTCCAATTATCCGTTTGATATGAGACTTCTTGGGTTTTACTCCTATAGTATTTGATGTAGTCCTGCAAATTTTGGAGACCTTGGTGCAGGTCCACATTGTCCAAATCACCCTGCACATCATACCCTGCTGCATTTTGGTCATAGTCTGCTGCAGGTACTTGGGTATCTCCATGTTACTTCCATAGTAGAGGGGGTTAAGATGCTTGTTGTTGCAAGCTATTCCCAAGAGGAGACCCTTCCTTATGATCAGGATCAGCTCTTCAGAGTACCTGCACAAGATAGACAAACAAAAGGAGAAATCCCATTGCAGATTCCTGTGCTGCATCTCTAAAGTATTCTTATGTTGTTGTTATTGTATCTCTGTAATGTAGTTGCTGCTGCTGTATCATCTACATGTGATGTTGTTGATATGCTGGTGCAAGAACTTCAAACTTAGGTGCTTCAACTCCAACCCCAGGCTCAAAGTAGCATTAAACCTGCACAATGAGACACACAACAGAAAACAATAATAGAACCAGAGTTTCCTTTTTGATTGTTGTTGAATAGAGTTCCATGTGGTGGATGTTGTGTTGCTGGTTTGGATAGTTGTTGCTGTGGATTGTTGTATGCTGTTGTATTGCTGGTTGACATTTTCCATGTCTGCAACTACCTGCATAAACAAAAGGACAAGAGAAGAGAAGATAGCTACTCTATCCCTTATCTCTAGTGGTATGGTAATTATTCTAGGAAAGCAGTAAACTAGGGAGACTCTCCCTTTTACAATGGTCCTGGATATCATTATATCTATCAGCTAGTATTAAAAAAGTGTGAATAAATGTACTTGAATGGAAACTAACACTAGAGCATGATTAGTGATATCCTTCAAGGTGGTTGGTGGATCTTCTTCATCTTTGTTCTCCTAAAGCTAGCCATGCCAGCTTTGTCCATTTTGTAATATCCCTTGGTCTCTTTTGGAAGTTGTTGAAAACTGTAGTAGTGTTGTGTATGGTCCTTCATGTGGCTTTCTTTTGAGAGTGTATCTGTAGGAAAATTAGCTTCCCTAAAGATATGTCTGCAGTGGAAGCTTTCCATCTTACTAATCAATAACTGCAACTCAGTGAGATAGGTGTGAATATTCCATGGTGGTTTCATCTATTGTTTGAGCCACTTGATCAGTAGCTCAGAGTCTACTTCCAGGGCTACCCTACTGTGGCCATGTTGTAGATACCATTGAATACCAATAAGAGGTGCTTGTACTTCAGCTTGGTTATTAGAATCAAAGCCTAGTGGAGATGCAAAGGCATATATCAGCACTCCATTATGGTCCCTAAGAATGCCCCTGCCCCTATCTTTCCTAGATTGTTAAGGGCACTCCCATCTGTGTTGAGCTTGATCATTGTTGGCTGTGGTTTAGTCCAAAATACTTTGGTTATTCTCAACTCATGTTGGCTTTTTTCAACCATGGTAACCAAATCTGCCCACTTACTTGGCAAATCAATATATGGATACACAGTAGAGATAGGCATATATAGATCTTTGGATATTGAGAATATTACTCTAGTAGCATTGGACTTCTTGCCTCTATACTTGCATGCACATCTATTCTTCCATAGATTCCAGCACACAAAAATGGGGATGGCTTATATTACTAACTTATAAAGCTCATTGTTAGTTTTGATTAGCCACCACCTCATCAATAGGTTTTTTAGAGGAGTGTTGTTGTGTTGTAGACCCCAGTACCCTGAGAAGTGCTTCCAAATATGTTGTGCAAAGTAGCCTGAAACAAGGATATGGTCTACATCATCAAGACCTGCTCTATAGCAGCAAGAGCATGCAGCAGGCTCCTGTCCAAAGGCCACAATTCTGTCATTTGTGGGTAGCTTACGTTTGAAAGCTCTCCACAAAAGAAAAGAGACCTTGAAAGGAATGCTATTGTGCCATATGTTGTTAGTGAGAGATCTTGTCTTTTTCTTTCTTACTAACTCCCAAGTTGATGCACAAGTGAAGTTGCCATGAGAGTTAAACTTCCAGATGGCTTGATCCTGCATATTTGGAATATAGCTGATGGGAGTGCTGAGAATTTTGCACACCAGATGAGGGGGTGCATGTTTCCTTACTTCCTCTGCCTTCCATCCTCCATTCTCCATTAGTTTAGAGACAGTAGTGTTATTCAATCTAGGGAGACTTTCATTGTGGTAAACTAATGGACCTATCCCTAGCCAATCATCCCACCAAAAGCTGCTTGTTCCAAACTTGATTCTCCATTATATATGAGGCTCAATATCTCTTTTATTTCTCATCATGTGCTTCCACATGAGGGACTATCCTGTGTTCCACTTCTTTATGACTGGATGAGCCCTTTGGCAGTATTTTGCTTTAAGGAATTCCCCCCATAGTGTCTTCTTTGATCTGAAAGTCTACCACTGTTTATATTGGAAGGATAATGTTACACCCCGTACTTTGGTACCTTGGAACGCTTCTTAAGCTTTTTAAATTTCTTAGAAGTCGTCATGTGAGTCAGATAATCTATAACGCTATCAAACAACTCTAAGGAAGGGAGAATGTGATACCCCATAAGAGTGAAGGTTGGAAATATGGCTATAAGGATTTGTAACGAGTTGGGGGCAAAAATAACAAGTCGTGGGACTCGACTCACTTGAGTAAGCTACCAACTTGGACGTCTTACGTACTTAAGCTATTCGAGTACGTGTTGAGATAAAGTAGCAAGGAGTGCATATGCTCTTGAAATAAGACGGTATTACGAGCTCACGAAAGAGAAATAAGGAAACGACGCGCCTACTCGAAGCAAGTAGGTGATGCACCTACTTGGACCAGCAGGTGATGCACCTACTTAGGGTCAAGTAGGTGATGTAGCAGCTTGGGGTGGACCCCACTGCCACATGGCAGTATGTGATTGGCCGAATAAGTTGAGGTGGCACCCTAGGAGGCTTCCACATGTCACCCTAGGGGGCTGCCACGTGGAACCTTCTAAAGAGGTGTATATATATGTGTTAAGTGACTCTTAGTCACATTTTTTCATCCAAATCTACAGTCAAATGAAAGGAAAAAACGTGAAGAACACAAGGAACAAGGCAGCCACAATTTTGAGAAATTAAAGGTAAGTTCTTCAATTTTTCCTCCGTGAATTAATTATCTTCGGTGTTCCTCAATTACGTGGAGGTGTATATATGTATATTATGATGCCTACGGAACCATGGTTGCAGTTTACACTTGGAAAGAAATAAGAGAAAGTTGAAGGAGAAAATGTTAAGAACTAATTAACAAACCCGTTTTTGGAAGGGACTGTTGTTAGTAATATTGGTATAACTTCTTGTGTACAGATTCTTTTCGAGTGATTTAATATGTTTTGGAAAGGTATTTCATGGGTATATAACCTTCATTCAGACTCCAAGATCCATTTTTACTTGTATCAGCTCAAACAATGGTGATGAAGTGTAGATGAGGTACTGCTCAGATTTGGTCTTGGAAATTCTACACGGACAGCTGTAAGTATTTTGGTCATATATTTTCGTACAAAATAGCTGTAGGGGTAATTCAAAATTGTTTGCGACCTTGATACACATGTATATAACTTTCATTGACGCCACAAATCTTGTTTCCTTCAATTACCCCTCCGAAGCTAAGCGATAATATAAGGCAGTGGGCTATCCAGATTTCGCGTTTTGATAGTTTTGGCGAGTTTGACAACTTTAACGTAAGGTAAGGTTTTTCCTTTCAATTTGAAGTTTATGGTGTCGTTATATGGTGTATTACACCCCTTGTATGCTGCTGGAAGTTTAAGAATGTCGTAGAAATGCTCGACGTTCGAAATACACTAAATTGGAATCGCTATAGCTATATTGTCGTCGAAGGATAGTGTTGTTCGTGTGAGATGCTGCTGCAGGGGTTTGATGTGTTGTTGCAGGGCCTAAATATGTTCTAATGTGAGTTAGGGTGCTGCTAGTTGAATCCACACGACCCCTGGTTGCATATAATGAAAGGCATTACAAAATAAAGGCTAGACGACCTATTGTGCTACCGTATTTTTGAATAAGTCATTTGGAGTTTGTGTTGTATATTATTGGTGAGAATTGATGCAGGTTGTTGTTATTGGTTGGCTGTAGATCTTAGGGACCTAATTGGAAATTCGTATAGGGAACATTATAGGAGAGGTGTTGCCCAATTTTTGTTAACGCCTTAACAAACTAAAGGACTAGTCGAGGAAACGACTAAGGAAATAGATTCCATTAACATTAAGGCGTAATCCAAGATGCTGGAAAGTTAAGAGTAGTTGATATTCGTATTACTTTCATGTTGAATAGATTCAAAGGACGGCGAGATAAGCAGGATAAGGAATAATTCAGACAAGGTATGTAAAGCTTTCTCTTGGCATGTTTTGATATAAATTCGTACAACTATCTTTCTTTCCTTTTGGCAATGTTTAGCCTTAAGTGAATTGTATATGAAGTGAGGGGATAATTCCATTCCCATAATTCCGAGTATGCCTCATAACCCCTATCCACTGTTCAGTATTAGAGTTTCTGTGATGATTAAGTATTGCCTAGTAGGGCTTCTATGTGTCAGAATATAATGTATGGGAAGCTATCTTTCATTCCTAGTGAGATGTATTTGATACGAAAATGAGATTACGATTCCATAGTGGTTCACCGAGCCCTATGAAGGGCCGAGTACGAAATATGTATATGAAGATCACCTGAAGGAAAGTACATACCATATAGAGCTTATTCTCTTTCTTCTTTTAGCACATCTTAGCTATAAGTTAAACATGATACGATCTCTGAGATAATGATCTAGCTTGCATATGGTTACTTACTACTCTACTTGTGTATATGGTTTACATATCTTTACCGAGTCCCATAGAGGGACGGGTATGACCGAAGTCCCAAAAAGGGGCCGGGTATGATATAAGATGATATAAAAATTCATCGAGTCCCAAAAAGGGCCGGGTATGACTGATCCCCACAAAGGGTCGGGTATTCTATATAAATACGATAATAAGATGACATGATTGTAGACCGAGTCCCTCACTAAAGGGCCAGGCACGATAGATAGGCATGCATATGAAAACATAACGGTGTATTTGTAACGTGTGAGATGATGTCGTATACGATTGTATGATGCCGTATACAAACATGGGGTGACACCAAGTCCCACAGTGGGTCGGGTATGGCATATGAGGATGATATACATGCCTTCATTTTACAAGATGCAGGTACAGTGAGTAGTTAAATGTTATACTTGTTTCCTGCATCCCTACTTCAGCTATTACCTCAGTTATGATATGTATGCTTTATATATTCAGTACATATGTCGTACTGACCCCCCTTTCCTTGGGGGGCTGCGTTTCATGCCCGCAGGCACAAATGTTCATTTCAGATATCCATCAGCTTAGGATTTCCACTTAGCTATACTGGAAGTGCTCCACTATTTCGGATCCTAGATTTTTGGTATTAGTCCACCTATGTATGTATTTGTTTATTCAGGGGTATGGCGGGGGCCCTGTCCTGCCATATGTTGCCGTTACTATTCTTAGAGGTCTATAGACACATATATGTGGGTTGTTGATGAGTTTATTTTGATTGTGCCTATACGGCATATTGCAAATGTTATTACATTGCGGCAGCCTTGTCGGCTTGCGTGCCTTTTCATGATACAATATGAAAGAAGGAGGCTACATGTACATGAAAAAAAAAGTTTTAACCCGTTGAGGTTTTGGTTAGTATCATCACATTATGCATAGTCCAATTTGACTTTAGCTGACAAATAGGTGCACGGGGGTCCAGGTTGGAACCTAATCACCGCCCACGGGGTTGGGTCATGACAGATAAGCAGACATCCTCTAATTTTTTAACACCTATACCACCCTCCTCATAAGGATAACTGAGATTATCCCAAGAGGCCCAGTGATATTTTCTTCTTTCAGTTTCCCATCCCCAAAAGAATTCAGCAATTAGTCTTTTGATTTGATTCATGGTGGTCTTGGTAGGACTGATAGCTGACAGCAGGTGTATAGAAATAGATTGCAACACTGATTTCACCAAGGTGACTCTACCTCCATAGCTTAACATTTTAGTCTGCCATCCCTGATCCTGCTTAGAACCTTAAAAACTATACTAGAGAAATATATGATCTTTTGTCTTCCTATATATAGGGGACAACCTAGGTAAGTGATTGGGCCATGAGTGCAATTGTATCATGTGATCATGCTGACCCTTTCCACCACATCAGAGGGAGTATTCAGTGGCATCATGGTTTGACTCTTATCTTTATTGATAAGTTGTCCTGAAATAGCTTCATACAGTTTAAGAGTTTTGGTAATCAATGTAAGTGAGAAGTTGCTGGTAGATGTGAAAATGATCACATCATCTGCAAAGCTCAAGTGATTTACTTGAGGACCTCTTCTTTCCACCTGGAATCCTGTATATAAATAATGGTGATGAAGATTGTTGAGAAGTATAGACAAAACTTCAGCTCCAATGATGAATAAAGTAGGGGATAGAGGGTCTCCTTGCTTGAGTCCTCTTGTAGAGTGGAAGAATCCATGCCTTGCACCATTAATGATGACTGAGTACCAATTGTTTGACATAATCCTCCAAACCATATCAATCAACACTTCTCCAAACCCCATTTTCCTCATGACCATACAAATGAATGACCAAGAGACCCTATCATAGGCCTTGGCCATATCTAGCTTTATCACCACATTATCCCCAGCCTTTGGTCTCTTAATATTGTGGATGATTTCTTGAGATAACATTATGTTCTCAGAAATACTCCTACCTTTAACAAATCCAAATTGATTATTTGAGATTAGCTAAGGCAATATTGGAGCAATTCTGAGGCTTATCAACTTAGAAATGATCTTGTCAGTGAAATTGCTGCGAGAAATAGGCCTGTATTCTGAGAGGCTGTTAGGATGCTCATTCTTAGGAAGTAGAGCTAAGAATGCATGAGAAATAAACTTGGGAATACCATGTCCATTGAAGAAATACTGGACTAATCTCAGTAGGTTTTCAGAGATGATATCCCAGCATGAATGAAAGAATTTCCCATTCATTCCATCTGGTCCAACAGCTGATGTAGGGCTCATAGACAATATAACTTTCTTCAGCTCATCCATAGTAGGTAAGGATTGCAGGCTCTCATTCTGCTACTCTGTAACCATCTTTGGAATGCATTTAAGAACATCTTCCCTGATCAATCTCTCTTCTCCACTGAATATTTTTTCAAAGTGTGTTGTGGCTGCTCTTGCAATATTGTCTTCACCTTAAATAGTATTGCCATGTTCATCACTAATCTGATGGATGAATAACTTTATTCTTCTTCCTCTGATAATAGCATGAAAATAGCTGGTATTGGCATCTCCATCTTTGAACCAATGAAATTGAGTTTTCTGCTTTAAGATAGCCTTCTCCATCTTCAGATATCTGATGTACTGAGCATTGATCTGATATAGCTTGGACCTGTTCTCTTCAGTATTGTCACTGATTATTTTTTCTTCAGCTTGTCTCACTTGCTCTTCATATTCTTTTACTGAAGCAAAGATGTCCACAAACTCATTTCTTGACCACTTACTAAGAGTATTAGAAACTCTTTTCAGCTTTTGTTGGAAGGTTCTCATTGGATTTCCTTCCACAGGATTGTCCCAACATGGTTTTACAGTGCTAAGGAAATTAACATTGTCTGTCCAGCAGTTTAGAAATTTGAAATACTTGATAACATTACCTTGTTTTGCCATGCTTTCAAGTAGTAGAAGACAGTGGTCAGATCTTGTGGAGGACAAGTGATTGACAGTTGTTACAGGAATGACTTCTAACCAAGATTCATTAACCATGGCCGTGTCAAGTCTTTTCCAAATCCTAGCATCTTTGTCTCTATTGTTGCACCACGTGAACTTCTGCCCACAAACCCCCAGATCAGTGAGTCCACAAGCTTCTATCACACTAATAAACTCAAAGCTCTTGGTCACATTGTATGGCTGGCCCCCCATGTTTTCTTCAACATCTATAATAACATTGAAGTCTCCAATGGTGCACCAAGGTTTCTCCTTACTGGAGAATTGCAGCATCTTATCCCATAAGTCTCTTCTCATATAGTCCTTGCATTTTGCATATACAAAGGTAATGAGGTAGCTATTAGGACAAGCCATATGAGTAATGTCACAAGTCATTTGCTGTTCATCCTGGTCAACAATGTTGCATACAATGTCTTTGTTCCACAATAACCAGATTTTGCTGTTGGAGTTGGACATAACATTATCCATACCTAGTTGAATTCTGTGGAATTCAATTTAGGATTTGTTGGAGAATGGTTCCAGCACTGCTATAATAGACAACTTATGGAGATCTTTCAACTTTTGTAGCCTATCAAGGGCCCCTTTAGTATTAATACTCCTTGTATTCTAGCAAATTATACTAATCATTAAGGTTTGTGAGCTTTGGACCTAGTGTTGATGTTGTTGTTGAGAACAACCTTATCAGAGCTGCTGATGATACTTTTCTTTGTCTTCTTCTTTGTTTGCTTACTTTTAGAGGGTGGATCATTCTCCCCCTTGTCTTGCTGACTTTCCCTCTGCACTAAAGCTGTCATTGTGGATCTGAATGCCTCCAGTTGATCTTCTTGTTATGCCTCTTTCCAATGGTCATGGTCTTCCTCATCTTCAGAATGAGTGACCCTATATTCATCATAGAATCCCTGAGACTTAGCAACCTGTTGGACCTCATCCTCATACACCTTGTCCCTGGATGGGCTGAAAGCCTTAATCAATTATTTACTCACAATATCCTCATCCTCATAGTCAGTCATTGGTTGATAATTACTATCTTCTTCATTCTCAGATACACATACTGCATATTCATCAACCTCAGTGTTGAGAGTATAGTTGGCCTTGGCTACATTAGTATGTGTTTCAGTATTAACACCTGCTGACTGAATGGGAGTTATGAGAATGCAATGGGCTTGGAGGGTAGTGATATCCATTCCCACTTGATCATCATCAATTATAAATTATTGGAAAGGCTGATGATTTTGTTGCATATTCATGCTGTGACAAAACTTAGGAACTCCCTCAGCATAATTTTTTTCATCAATTTTCTTCTTGATAGCATCCCTCCTTTTCTTACTTAACTTGTTCCTCTTTGTAGTAGAGTACTTGTCACTAGAGCTAGCAAGTGACCCCAAGTCTTTAGCCATAGAGCCTTTAGGAGTTGGCAAAGTAGAATCCTGTGCAGTACCATTTCCTTTAGCATTTTCAGGCTGGGCTGGATCATTGATATTGTTGTGCTCAGTGGTTGCAGTGGCTCTAGAGTCACTCCTAGGGTCAGTGTTTTGGTTCTCATACAAAACATGAGACAAATCCCTTCCCCTTATGGTTACCCCTTCCTGCAGGTTAGAGTGTGCTTTCTTTTCACTTCCATCTTGCCCCCCAACAACTTCAACATCAATAATATCAACAGCATTAAAAATTAGGGGCATCCTGGGGATTGGGCTAGTAGAGTCAATATCTGAGTCCCTTGCAACATTTGTCCTTTGAGTAGTACTTGTTAAGATATTACTTGTATATCCAATATGAGGGGAAGGGGTTTGTGGGTGAGATAAGTCAATACCTTGTCTCTGAGTTATAGTACTTGCTTGCCTTACTGATGAACTCTTCACTATTGAGTTCCTCTGGTTTTTTGTATCTCCTGCACCTTGGTTAGTGGGTTGATCTTGCATAACAAGATAAACATGAACATTGGAAGTAGTAGTAGGAGTAGCATTCTTACATGGATCAGCATTGACTTGCTGCAATGGTACATACTTACCTTTGAGTAGCGCTCCTGTGGTTCTGATGTCCTGGTGCTGCTTCACATTGGTAGGTCCTTTGTTCTGTTTTCTTCTTTGAGTTTGGCAGCCATTGTCCTCCTTGCTAGTCATAGTGTTTTGTGGCTGTTGTGGTACTTTGGTTGTTGAAGGATTGTTGTGCACCTGTAGGTTGGCAGGTGGTGGATGAACTTGTTCTCTTTTGTGTTTCTCATCATGGCTCTTGGTTTTCTTTTCATTTTCTGCTTCTTTCCAGTTCTTTTGTTCTTCATCTCTTTTTCTTATGTTGCAGACATGCACCATATGCCCCTGATACTTGCAATACATGCAATATTCCGGGACATTCTCATATAGTAGTTCTTTCCATCTTCCAATAGTTGGATCTCTTTTGTCATAGCAAAGCCAGATATGATGAGGCCTCTCCTGGGTAAGGTTGATTTGAACTCTCACCTTGGCAGTACTTCCTCTTGTATTTTCGATAGAGGCAGCATCCATAAAGAGGACTTTTACAACAGGGGCCAATAGTATAGTAACAAACTCCTTTTCATAGCAATGCCATGGGAGTTTTGGTAGTTCTACCCACACAGAAACTATAGGAGTTTCCTCTTCAGGCCTAAAGGTTGGTGTCCAAGTTTGTATCCTCATAACTTGCCCTTCAATGGTCATCCTTTGCCTGGTCCACACAGTTGTGTAATCCATTTCATTGTCAAGGTCAATGTATACATGCCTTACATTAAAATGGGAAATTTTAACACCTCCCACAAGCTGTGTTTGGAGGATTAAGCTTCTCCTTATGAGTTCCACCTTTGGCATGGTGTTACTAAATTTCCCAACAAGAGTATATTTGCATCTTTGAGCCAATTTAATCATGAAGTCATCATTGTCATATATCACAGCTGGTAACCCTTATCTACTAGTATAGATAGGTGTAGATAGTTCAAGAGGGGTGTCATTCTTAGCTTGGTTTAATCTAAGCTTAGACGCAAAAGTTTGGATCACAGTGTAGGGGGTAGGGTGAGGGACCTGTTCCTTTCTATTGGGGAACTGATTTCTCTGAGGATTTCTGTTGTTTTTTTCAGGTTGTTGAGGTTGGGTACTAACAGGTTTAGGGACTTGATTGTTGGGGCTAGGTTTATCAAAGTTGGAGGATATTTTTAGGAAGGTACTTGGAATACTTGTAGTTTTGTGAGTTTGGAGTATGTTGGTGGTCAGGGTCTCAGTAGTAGAATTAGGCTTGGTAGTGTTATGCTCATTACCCTGCATAAGATTGTTAGAAGAAGTACCAAGGAGTGTATTTACTCTATTGGATTTCAACAAATTAACATCAACATTTATAGAAGTAGAATTATGCCCAGCTGCACTATTCTTATTAGTATGATAATGATGCACATCAGCACTAGGCACCAAATTATTTTCCAAACCTTGCCCACGATTATTAGGAAGATCAATATGATTAAGAGATAGTTGAATGTCATTAGGAGAACACACATACTGACCCTGCATATTGAAATCAAGAGAAGGAGAAAACTTACCTTGTGCTCCTGTGATCGAACTAGTGCTGCGGATATGGTTCAAGTTTTTTGGCATTGGATCATTGCAAGTTATTTTATTATTATGGGATTGACTACAATCATCAAGGTACTGATGGTGATCATTATCCAATGTAGGTTCCTCGATTCGAATACCACTGTGACTGTGATAATCTGCTTCAGAAAAGTCTTGACGACTTTTTGAATTTGAACTATTTGAAGATAATTTGGGGTCAGTGGTTTGTGTAGGAAGTGTCACAACAGCCTTGGGAACATTTTGGCATTGGAGTCTAAGCATTTTGTTCACCGAAGCTCCAGCAGTCTCATCACGATTGTTGCTTTGACGACTTTTCAAATTTGAATATTTTGGTAGTGATTTGAGACTAGCCATATAGCTAGGAAGCTTCTCTACACTGTCGCGCATCTTTTGGCATTGGTCTTGGCTCAATTGGTTAATTGGAGGTTCGGCGACCTCTGCTTGTTCACTAGCGAAATGGATATTCGAAGCCTGTAGTTGAAATTCGAGCTAGTTCTTGATGCCTGAAAGGTTCTCCTCATCGAGCTTAGCATGTTGGCATTGATTTTGATGGGATATACTTGTCGGAGCTCCGGCGCTGACATTGAAGTTTTTGCCGGCGATTCCAACGCCGGTGAAACTTGTACCATTAGACGCGTCTTGACCAGGAGAACAAACCCCAGTGGGTCCGACATCTCGAATATCGCCGAAACTTGTTCGAATTTTAATTTGCTTGTCCTGCAAGACTGTGTTCTTCAGCTCAAATTTTGAAAATTCAGTGCTCACAACTAGTGATGTAATTTGTTCTAATTTTTCGATTGTATGTTGTCCAAGTGATGATGAATCATTTGCACTCACTCTTGAGACTCGAATCAATCCATCTTTGTGCAAAGCAATGATTTTGTGTGCTGCTCGCAGCTCCTCCTTTGATATGTGTACAGTGATCGCATCAGTGTTTGGTGAATTGGAGGAGCTGTGTTTGGACCCTCGGGTCATTGTAACTTGCGATACGTTCGTATCGATAGGATCTACGATTCTATATTTCGAGCAAAATGTTTCAGCATTGGGAGGTGGGTCCCCCTCCTATTTTCGTATTTGTGACTTAAGTGCCCTTATTGGGAGCTTTTTGCTAGAGAGATATTGCTAAAGTTTTTTATTCTTTACTTGTACTCTTACTATTTATTTTTATTTTGATGTTTATAAGTTTGACAATCACATGAAATATTTGAAAGAATACATTGACAATTCGATCAAAGTAATTATCGATGAGATTAGGTCTCCAAAAAACTAGTCCAATGAAATATTGCAGAAAGAGGTAAATTTGAACACACATTGTATTTGTATTTTTTGTATGAAAACTGGTAAAATGCACACTCAATGTGTTGCTTATTTGTTCGTACTAAACTAATATAAAGTTCATGCAGTGATATCAACTTCACACAAGGTATTTAGTATACATTTAGTATTAATCTATTATAAAGCATATATTGTTGATACACTATACTATTTTATGTTTAAAACTGGTCCAAAACTGATATGAATCACATTAAATTGAAAAATCTAATTAGTTGTATATTAGTTTTGTATGAATCCAGTAATAAAACTAGTAAATGAATTATAATATTTCATATTCATGACAGCATGAAGACACTACCAATATTGGAAATGATCGGCCATCATCAACCAAGAAGGATGATATAGTCTATTCAAATGACGATGTTCAATATGATGGTATGATCAATGCTTAGAAATTAGATATAACTTGTATATTCAATTAATATGTTATTTAATATTCATACATTCCACAAGATAGTGGGGTATTGAAAATTGATGCACCTGAATCTTGTCAAGACCCGATTTTTCAGGTCATAATGACACCTACTATACTTCAGTAGTAGGTAATCTAACCCATAATTTGAATACCTAGTAATGGGTTTAATGGTAGAAACTAAAATAAGAATAAGTAATTCTAACATAAATAAGATATATAAGCAGAAGACAAACCAAAATAAATATATATAACTGATCCTTTCTAAAACCTGGAAGTCACTAGCACAAAGCTGACTAAATAAAAGAGTACATATCCAGAAGTGGGCCATAGAAATAAGACTTCTTTCAAAAGCAAAAGATTAGTCTATATATATAAATTGAAATAATAATAGTACAAAGCATCAAGTGCTAACCCACATCTCCAAATCAGACTTCTCCAAGCTCGAATAGACATTGGCCACTAGTGCTCGGACCTGTATCATAAAATCAGATACAGTGTTGTAGAGAGCAAAAACAACAGCTACCTGGCCGAAGACCGGAGGAAGTTTAGAAGAGATGGGGAAACATAGCAGAGGCATCATAGGCCGATAGAGCTTGAAAAGTAAGAAGCAATATGATAAGAAAGAATATGAAAAACATAGGTGAAGAAAGTAAGTCTAAAGTATAGTAATGTGATGAACACGAATGTAAAAAGGTAATGACCCTCCTGGTCATTTTCCTAATATTTCATCCATTTCATTATTTAGAGCACTCCTATAGAGACCTCAGGTCATTTATGACATGCTGACACCGGTAGCTCAGTCTTTTAATCATTCATTTGGGTTTTAGACCCGTTTCCCTATTTTTGAGCTTTTATAACATAGAAAGTTGACATTGGTCATAACTTCATGTTAATAACCTCAGAACATAATTCAAACTCTTCTATTAGCTCTAGAATGACAAAATTACCGAGGCAACTAATATGAGTTTGAGGCCATTTGGCACCTTTTTCTTTGAAATTTTGCCCATAGTTTAGTTTGGTCAACATTCTTCCAGAACATACTTGGATAAAAATTCTGACAGCGCGGTTAGCTCTAAAATGTGGAGTTTGTTCTAGAATAATCCTTCATTCGATTCCCCAAGCTTTCGGTCTAATCTTGAGGCCCATTGTGCAATTTGGCTCAGAATGCCCTTGGGTGTGGGACCCACTTCAAATTATGATGATCTCCTATGGAAAGATTGACTGCATCATTGAATCTAAAAGTCAAATTTCCTAAGGTAGTATATTTTATTTGCATGTACGGGGTTCTGAATGAATTCGGAGTGCTTCATCGGAGATTGGACTTTGCCAAAAAGGTATTGTTGCAGCGGTTGCTGGTGTCTAGTAACTTGGCTTTCGCATTCATATGACCTAGGTCGCGTTCGCAAGGGTATTATTTCTTGTGATTCTAGATCGCGAGGATACCTCGCGATTGGGATGTGTTACTTTCCAGAGTCATGCAATCGCGATGCTTGTGCCGTATGATCGCGATGAGAAATTCTGTCTGGTCTTTATTATCAAATGCTATCATCCATTGCAAATATATTTCAAAGCGTAATTTCTCCTTCAGTAAAATATCAAATTAGGTGATTTAAAGATCTAGATTCAAGAGAATTTTGTGAGAAATCCATTGGTAATTCAGAATATTGTGGGGAGGCTTCATGTGAGGTAAATTTATGAATCTAGCTATCGATCTTAGTCATTTTCAGATTAAAATTGTATTGATTTTTTGAAGATTGTATCTTGGCCGATTTAGCTCAATTTTAATGATTTTTGATGCTTAGTTGTGGGGTCTTTCACAAGGAATATTGTAGTATGTTAGTTTGGATTGTGGGGGGTTTATTTTGTGAGAAATTTCTAATCAAAAAGGCTGCCATTTTTACCTCTTTAGCTCAAATTATGAGAATCTAGTTTCATGATCACCTTGCATTGTTTTTCCATCCTAAATTGTATTGTAATTCGATCATTCAGGTGAGGGTACTGTTTAGAACCTATTTTTAGGGTCAATTTCAAAATTTCGGATGTAGGTTCCTCTTTTCCTGTTTTAGACCCTATAATTGAGCTATCTCCAAAAATTATAAAATTGGTGTCTAAATGACCATAACGACATTGTGATTCTATTTTTGACAGCGAGGCTGCATTCTGAGGTCATTAAGAAAGGAAAAGCTCCGACATAATGATTTGAAGCGCGCGTGTTTAGCCTACTCATAGGCTACAACTTTCCTTTCTTTAGATTGAACTACAATATGTGAAAGCATGTTGTAATTGTTGGAATTTGGGTTGGGTGTCTTGTTTCTATATCTTAGGGGTTACAAATCATGTTTTAGGCTTGTATTGGGGTTTTTGGGTGAATTGAAGCTTGTGTCCAATTTAGTTATTTGCTAGTATTGTAAGAAGAGTGGGATGATTATGTTTTGTAATATGTCGGCCTTAGTATAGGTTTTAAACTTGCTTTATTTTCCCCGGCATCGCTCTGACGGGCTTAGATCATTATAGAATTGTGTAGAGGGCAAGTGCCTAGTAGTTTAGTCTTAGTTAGGCAGTAACCTTGCTTTTAAGAATACCCTTATCCATAACTCGACGTGATTGAGACTATTGATATGTGACAACGATACCAAATTTTGGGAGCATTCGGGTTCAGCTCTGGTCTAAGTTTTGGGTGCTTATCAATTGATTTATTGGGAAGGAAATTCTTAGAATTATTATCATCCAATTGGAAAGGAGAATATTTCGCACCATGGGATAATTTATCTATGAGCATCCAGATATCCAGCCCCAGCCTCCGTTTTGAATTTCAATCGGGGAGCATCTAGCCTCGGCCTTTACTGGCTTGCTAGTATGACAAGCATCCGGGTACCCAGCCCCGGCTTTGATCATATCAAGGTATTGTAGTGAGAATCCAGGTACCCAGCCCCAACCTCAATCATATCGATATATTATAGCGAGTATCCTGGTACCTATCCCCAACTTAGTTCATACTGATGTGTTACGATGAACATTCGGGTACCCCACATTGGCTTCGACCATACCGTTGTATTATTGAAATTATTTGGGGTACCAAGTCCCATCCTTGGCCGCATTGAATATTCGAGTGAGCATCTAGGTCCCAGTGCCACCCTCGACCCCTAAAATATTCCTGGTTCATCGATTCTTAGAGATTCTAGGTTGGGAAATGACATAGTTTTTTGATTCTTAGCATCACAGATTCTTGGTTCCTAGCCTTGGTAGTTGTAGCTATTCTATGTACTCAGCAAGCTTATGGGGTCCATCCGGGTTTTATTTAACCTGCGTATGAGTGTCCTAGTTGGGCTTATAGGGGCCCAGTTGGGTATTGTTAGCGTTGATTCTCTTAGATAAAACACATTTCTCTTTAGATACTTATTAAGACTCCTATTTAGGCTTATTCCTCTTTTTTTATATTGGTTTTACCTTTTCTACTCAATCTGCCTATGATTCCCACTAGTACCTGTTGTCTTCGTACTCATACTACAATCTGCATCTCCTTTCGTAATGTAGGACCCTGCACCAGCTACCATCGTGAATAGATTGATCCTGTTGTAGTCAACTTCGGAGACCAGGGTAAGAACATGACATATTTGGATCATTTCTATCTCCTTTAGTATGGATGACCCATCGTTTTCCTCTTTGAGACTTTCCAATTGTTGTATATATTTTTGGTCCAATTTTGGACCTGTACTCGCATTCTATTTTGTAATAGATCTGTATTTGTGACCTCCAGGTTCTGGGAGGCATCTTATGTTTTATATATCAGGTTTTTGTTTTGTTTCCTCTTATTTATTCTGGTTATTTGGCATTTTCCATTCTTGATTAGTTTTTTCCCTCAAACCTATTACTTTCTGTTCTGAGTTTATAGGTTGGCTTACCAAATAGTGGGATAAGTAGGTGCCATCCTAATCTGAGAAATTGGGTCGTGACAAGTTGGTATCAGGGTCCTAGGTTTGTTGGTCTCACTTACACACAACAAACGTCTAGTGGAATCTCGCGGATGGGTGTAGAGAAGTACGTAACTTATTTTAGGGAGGATACAGGATATCATTAGGAATGTTCTTTATATTGTATCATTTTGTGCAATTTTGTGTCTTATTGTTTTCCTAAAATCTCATTTTTTTAACTCTTTTGCAGGGGTGTTTCATATGCGTGGTACAACTGGAGGTGATGACCCACCAGGGTTGGGAAGGCCTAAAGGCCGGCCCCATGGCATAGGTAAGGGAGAAACACATGCGCCCGACATAAAGATAGTTTCAAAGCATGTAGAGGAGCATCAAGACTCCTCTATTCCTCCTCAGCTAGAGGGGCCACCACCAGTAGCACAGCCTTCAACTACACTAGCTATGACCCCAGCATTACAAGCAGCGATTTGCCAGCTACTCACACCAGATGATAATTATAGAGTAAGAGGCTAGATTTCACTAGCTATCACGGCATGCTACTATGTTTCTACACACTGAGGAACAATGGGTATGATGTTTTGTGAGTGGATTGAGGCCTTACCTAATGTTAGGGACCGAGCACTTGGTTTCTATGGGCCTCTCTTTTCTAGATGTGATAGATTATGCCCACACTATTAAGATTATTCATCGTCAGGCCCAAGAGGCAACGATAAGATACCCATCTATCAGGGCAGCTATAATAGGCCCTAGTGTAGTGGCTATGATTGTTATGACATACCCCACCATCAGTTCTAGTAGGATATGGACTAGGAGGGTTAGTCCAACTGGCTGGTTCAGACCACCATACTAGTAGATAAGGGTAGTTAGCCTCGTTCGGAGGGTTTTACTGTAGGGTAGAGCTCTAGGTGATCGGGTTCACTTCCTTGCAATAATAGACGAGTTATCAAAGGCTGCTCAGCTTTAGGATGTTTTGATTGTGGCTCACAAGAGCTCTGGGCTAGAAAGTGTCCTAGTCAGGTTATATCTGGGCTAGAAGCATAGAGAGGTATACATTGGTTTCAGGGCCATAGCGATGCCTAGCAAAGTTTTAGGGTAGGTCCCCATAGAGGCAGGTCAGGTGGAAGAATAGATGGATGTGACATAGACCGACAAGGCCATTTCTATGCTTCTCTAGCTATGAAAAAGGCTGAGGAATTAGATGATGTCATTACAGGTACAATCCTTATTAGTCAGAAGACTACTTCAACTTTATTCAATCCAAGTTCCATGTATTACTATGTTTCTATATATTTTTCTCCCCTTCTAGCTATTTTTTATAAGTCACTTGAGGTGTCATTGGATGTTTTGACCCAGGTAGTGGATTCTTTAGTAGTAGATAAAGTTTATAGAACTTGTGTAGTGACTATTTAGGGCAATGACACCCAAGCAGATCTTATTTTACTTGATATGCTGAATTTCGATGTTTTCTGGGCATGGATTGGCTATCCCCTCATTATGCTATTTTATACTGTTATGCCTAGGCCGTTACATTAGCCATGCCTAGAATTCCTCTAATCTTGTAGAAGGATACTTATAGTCGCCCAGCGAATGGAATTATATCCTTTATACGCTCTCAACAGCTAGTTACATCTGGGTGTTTGCCATACTTGACATATGTCCATGATGTGTCCAATAAGCTAATTTTTGTCGATTCAGTTCCTGTGGTTTACGAGTTTAGTGATGTCTACCCTACTGACCTACCTGGCCTACCCCTAGAGAGAGATATTGACTTTGCGATAGACTTAGAGGTAGGTACTAAGCCCATTTCTATACCACCTTATCATACTGCCCCCGTAGAGTTCAAGGAGCTTAGTGTGAATCTTAAGGATCTTCTACTTAAAGGATTTATTTGCCCGAGTGTGTCGCTGTGGAGTCTACCCATCCTATTTGTTAAGAAAAAGGTTAGGACTATGCGGTTGTATGTTGATTATAGATAACTTCAGGGTGCCTCAGTGTTTTCTATGATTTACTTGAGGTTCAATTACCTTTAGTTGTGAATTAGGGTAGCTGACATTCTTAAGACTTTTTTTCACACTCGTTATGGCCACTACGAGTTCCTTGTGATGTCTTTTGGGCTTATTAATGCCCTTACAAATTTTATGAACCTTATGAATTGAGTTTTCAGGCCTTATCTTGACTCTTTCGTGATTGTATTCATCAATGATATACTTTAATACTTGCAAAGTAGAGAGGAGCACACGCAACATTTGAGGGTTGTCCTATAGACATTGAGAGATGAACAACTTTTAGCTAAATTCGCAAAGTGTGAGTTAAGGTTGGAGTCTGTGGCATTTTTTGGATATATGGTGTCCAAGGAGGGTATCATGGTAGATCTGGTAAAGATTGAGGCTATCCATGGTTGTACTAGGCCCACATCTTTTATAGAGATTTGGAGATTAATCTAATTTGCTAGCTATTATAGGTACTTCATCGAGGGTTTCTCCACTATTGCTGCCCCATTGACCCATTTTGCCTATCAGGATATTCCCTTTATATGGTCTGAGGTGTGTGAGTCGAGCTTTCATATGCTCAAAAAGGTGCTTATGACCACCCCCATTCTTACTTTTCCGGTTGAGGATGAGAGTTTTTAGTATATTATGATGTTTTGTGTGTGGGTCTTGGGTGTGTTCTAAAAGATAAGAGAACACAATAGTAGCTACCCCACTCATGATTTAAAGTTGGCGGCGGTAGTTTTCACGCTCAAAATTTTGAAGCACTACCTTTACGGGGTCCATTGTGAGATATATACGAATCACCTTAGTATATAGTACATTATATGTTATAGGGACCTTAATTCTAGAGAGAGGCACTAGATTGAGCTATTAGCTGATTATGACATCTCTATTATCTACAATTTGGGCAAGTCAAATATAGTAGCGGATGCCTTAAGATGGAAGGGGGGAGTATGGGTAGTCTAACTTACTTTTCTGTTGTGGAGAAACCCCTAGACTTGGACATCCAATCTTAAGCTAATAGGATGGCCGGTTGGACATCTCAGATTCTCTATCGATTTTGCCTTTTGTGGGAGCTCGATCATCTCTGTTGGATCAAATTTATGGTTGGTAGTTTGAGAATGGATCATTGGTAGAGGTTTGGGGGTTAGTATTGTGAGGCGAATGTGGCCAAGCTTTCATAAATTTAGAAGGGGTACTACGGTTTGATGGTCATCTTTGCATTCCAAGAGTTGAAGACCTTATTCAGTTAACCCTTAGTGAGGCCCACGGTTCTAGGTACTCTATTCATCTGGGCACTATGAGGATTTATTAGGATTTGAGGCAGTAATACTAATGGTATGTCATGAGGAAAGATATAGATGAGTATGTAGTATGTTGCTTAAATTGGCAGTAGATTAAGGCTGGGCATCAGCGGCCTGGTGGATTAATTTAGAGATTACCCATTCCTAAGTAGAAATAGGAGTGTATCACCATAGACTTAGTGATGGTATTGACTTAGACACCTAGATGTAATGATGGTATTTGGGTCATTGTCGATCGATTGAATAAGTCAGCGCACTTCCTGCTAGTGTGAAGTACTTTCAGTGAAGAGTGTCTAGCGCAGATCTATAATAAGGAGGTGGTCTATCTTCACAAGGTACCTGTGTCCATTATATCAGATAGGGGATATCGGTTTACTTCTAATTTTTAGAGGGCCTTTCAGAGTGAATTGGGCACCCAAGTTGATCTTAGCATGATATTTTGACCTCAAACCGTTCGAGGGCTTATATGGTTGGTGTTATTGCACTCTGGTATCTTTAATTTTTATGCCGCACAGTACCGATTTACTTTAGAATGTTGTAGCCAAGGTTTGGGTTATTCAGGATAGGTTAAGGACATCTCAAAGTAAGAGTTATGATTATCGAAGACATCGACCCTTTCACTTTGAAGTTGGAGATCGGGTGTTCTTATGAGTGTCTCCCTTGAAGGGCGTTATGATATTTGGTAGGCGGTGCTAACTTGGCCCTAGGTATATCAAGCTTTTTGAGATCTGAGGGTTGGACAGGTTACTTATGAGCTGCCTTGCGTATAATATTTTTAGCTATTCACCTTATTTTCCATGTTTTGATATTGAGCCAGTACAACTGAGATGAGTCCCATGTAGTCTGATATAATTCAATTGAGTTGAATCACCTACTGACTTTTGTTGAGATGTCGGGTTCTATTCTAGCGAGAGATATTCGCTAGCTTCATTCTTGGTCTATCCCTATGGTTAAGGTTAGTGGCGCCATTATCCGATCGAGAAGGCCACCTTGGAGAGTGAGCAGTTCCCAAAGTTTATTTGAGCCTCTAGGTATATCCTTACCTTTACTTTCGCAGAAAAAAATTCTTTTAGTAGTGGATGTTATAATGACCCTTTAGGTTGATTTCCTAATACTGCATCTATTTCGTTGTTTAGAGCACGCCATAAGTGACCCAAGTCATTTATGAACTACCGGTGCTGGTAGCTCAGTCTCCTGGTCGTTCGTTTGGGTTTTAGACCCATTTCCCTATTTTGGAGCTTTTATAACGTAAAAAGTTGACTTCGGTCATAACTTAAGGTAAACTACGTCAAAAAGGAATTCCGACGGTTCCATCAGCTTTGAAATAGCAAAATTAGGCTAGTAGCATGGTTGACACAAATACTAAGGCAATTAGTACGAGTTTAAGGCCATTTATCGCTTTCGACATTGAAATTTTGCCCATGGTTGACTTTGGCTAACATTCTTGAAAAAATTTCTCAGAAAATTTTGATAATGTGGTTAGCTCTATAATGTCGAGTTTGGTCTAGAATGAGCCTTCGTTTGCTACTTGAGGCTTCCGGTCTAATCTCAAGGCCTGTTGTGCAATTTGTCTCAAAATGGCCTTTGGGTTTGGGATTTACTTTCAGTCCTAATGACTTCGTATGGAAATTTCGATTGCACCATGGACTCCAGAATATTGAATTTTGTGGCGTAGTATATCTTGTTTGCACATATGGGGTTCCGAACAAATCCCGAGCACCCCATAACAGATTGGACTTTGCCAAAAAGGTTGTGTTGCAGCAATTGCTAGTGCCCAACAACTTGTCCTTCACGTTCACTAGGTCCTAGGTCACGATCGCGATGGTCCAGTTCCTTTTACTTTGCGATCGAGAGGAATCGTTCACAATCGCGATGTGTAATTTTCTAGAGTCACGTGATTGCAAGCCTTGTGATCCACAATCCCTATTAAAAATTATGTTTGGTCTTTATTGAAATACCAGACATGATCAACCATTGCCAAAGTATTTCAACGGGCGATTTCTACTTCAATACAAGCTAGGTAACTTAAAGGTCTAGATTAAAGAGAATTTCATGGGGAATTTGTTCGTAAGCTTAGAATCTTGCGTGGAGGATTCGTGTGAGGTAACTTTATTAATCTAGCCACTAATCTTAGTTATTTTCAGATTAAAATTGGGTTGATTTTTGGAAGATTGTATCTTGGAACATTTAGTACCATTTTTAGTGATTTTTTATGCTAAGTTGTGGATGTTTTCGCAAGGAACATCGTAATATGCTTAGTTTGGATAGTGGGGTTTCATTTGTGAGAAATTTCTAATCAAAGAGGCTGCTATTTTCACATTTTTAGCTCGAATTATGAGAATCATGTTGCATGATTTCCTTGTGTTATTTTTCCTCCCCGAATTGTGTTGTAATTCAATCCTTGAGATGAACGTGTTGTTTAGAACCTATTGTTGGGGTCAGTTCCAGAATTTTGGATGCAAGTCCCACTTTTCTTGTTTTAGACCCCAAAATTGGTCCTTTTCTAAAAAAAATTAAATTGGTGTCTAAATGTCACGACCTAACCCCGTGGGACATGACTAGTGTCCGAATTAGACACTCGTATACATACCTATTATGAATAGTCAATCGGCAATTAAACATGATATAGGATTTATATGGGCAGCACATCGTCTCAAACTGTCACTTATATATATACCAAAATTACCTATCTCGTGGGGAGTCTTAATTGTCCAAAATATGATAACATAATACGTAAGGCAACAAGGCTTCCACTTCGAATGTAAATGTCCAAAAACATAAGCCATACTAGTACACCGGACAACATTTATACACAACCCACTCATGTGTCTATAGACCTTTAAGAGGATTAACAATAGCATATGACGGGACAGGGCCCCGCCGTACCCCTAAATACACAAATATATATATTATAAGGATTAGTACCAAAAGTTTAGGCTCCGAGATAATGGAGCACTTCAAACCCGTTGAGTAAAATCCTAAGCTGGTGGCTCTCCAAAATGAGTATCTGTACCTGCGGGCATAAAACGCAGCCCCCCGAAGAAAGGGGGTCAGTACGACATATGTACTAAGTATATAAGCATAAAATACAATAAGAAACATCATAGCTAAAGTAGAGATTTCCCGAGACAAGTATGATACTCAAGAAGTCACTGTACCTATACCTTATGAAATAAAGTCATGCATGCTTATATCATATATCATATCCGGCCCTTTAGGGACTCAGTGAATCTGTCGTATACATATATATCATATTCAGCCCATCATGGACTCATGTCATATCATCATATACATATATACCGTACCCGGCCCTCTAGTGAGGAACTTGGTGAATTATGCAGTGAAACTGTGCATGAATACATACTCGGCCCGGGACTCGGTGAAAGATACATTAATACATGCACGAGTAGAGTAGTGAGTAACCATATGCATTTAAATCATCATTTGAGAATCAATAGAATAATTCAAATGAACAATCATTTGAAAATCAAGACAATATTCAATTCAAGTAACCTCCGATTGACATTATAAATTATTCCAAATATGAATTATACAGAAGTATGATTTATCCTAAAATATGACTTATACAAACTTGGATGGCTGGAATCATACATATGAGTCAATACATAACGATATATATTCTGAAAATTAAGAACATTCGTCATCCTAGTATATCTAAGAATAAGAGCTTCGTTGGATTTTATACATTCGTCGTCCATTTATTTCATAAGATCATGCCAAAAGAAAGAAAGGTTAGCTTTACATACCTTTAGCATTTATACGAATATGTTGCCCAATATTTTCTCAACCTATATTAAAACGTTAAGCACTATAGTTAAGCTATGGACATGAATAAAACGTACTCTACCGTTCCTAGGTTATTTCTAAAAAAATTTGGACAGCACCTCCCCTATACCGCTCACTTTTCCCAGTTTTAAATCAGCCATATAATCATCAAGTAATATCAACAATCCAAAATATTGACATAAAACAAAATTTATTATTGACAATAAGCCTAGAATGTTTCCACCCGAATTATGTTACCCTAAAATAGTAAGTTCGGAAAACCGAGTATCTCAAGTTGTGTCCATATTTTGAAATTGAAAATGACAAAACTGGACTTAATTACCTTCATGAAACTTTTAGATCTATGTCTTAAGGTTTTAACCCAAAAGCAATCAATTCAAAACTCATTTTGTACAAAAATATATCATCAAAACACTAACAGCTATACATGAGGGATTTTTCAATCCAGAATCTGGACAGAATTTGTCTCATGATTCATCCCCTTTTTTCGACATAAAACAATAGATATAGACTATAACATAAACATAAGAGTTGTAGGTACGTGTATTAAATTTCCAAAACATGTTTAATATCTAAAATCAAAGATCTACACAATGAGATATTCCAGAATTACTACCAGCTACACAATCCCTAAAACGGATTTGAACACTCACAATCGTCATACACCTTTTTCCTCCAAATTCAAGAACAACAACTCATCAACAACATCAAAATAATATCAACCATTATTATACATCATTAATAAGCTAATTCCATCAATTTAAGCTACTTAAAACAACCCTTTGACCATAAATCTCAACAAATCATCAAACTAGTTTATAACGCTATTTTCTCTATTCTAATCCGTTAAAACTCTAACTAAACTTGTTAAAAATGAAAAAGGGACTTTAATATTACCTCAAGTGTACAGTAAACAAATTAAATCTTCTCCTTATTGGCTGATATCTAGCTTAAATTGAAGCCAATGCGACGTACAACAATTTTCTCTTCATGAGCTTCGGATTTCGGAACTCAAATTTTGGTCGGATTGGGATTTTTTCTCAAGAACATCCTCTCTCTCTCTCTCTCTGGAAATTTATGGATGCTTTCTTATTTGAGGATGAATATAGAAACTTAAACAAATCCCTTAAGGATGTGGTTATTGGGCCTGACCCGAGTTAGAATCGGGTTGGGCCGAATCTACTATCCAGCTTGACCCCTCTGTCTTAAAACATGCATATCTCTTTATTCCAATATCAACTCCAGACCCACGACCTATGGTTGGAAATATATTTCAATTTTATACAGCTTTCATTTTGAGGGTTTTCCCAAATTACCAAATTATAAAGGGGTTATGGCCTCCCGAAGTCAGCTTACCCATAACGTGACTTTAAGAAAAAAAATATTTGATGGCTTCTATTTTGATTTGGCTCAAGGGTACTTCTTGAGATGTCTTTTACTTCACATAAATTATCCATATAACTAGTCATTTACAACAAATCATGTCATTTTAAAATTCAAAATTAAAAGTTCTTGAATTTATATCCGTTAGCTCACGAATAGTCCAAGGAGCAAAAATACGGAATATAACATTCTTCCCTCCTTTAGAACATTCGTCCTCGAATGTTAAATCCGCCTCATAAAGTATTATAAGGAATTTGGGGAATTTTTTTTTATACAACAACATATAGTTTAATATATAAATCAATATAATTGATCTACAGGTTTAGATTACCTGTAGGCGTAGAGAACAAGTGAGGATGCTTATTCTTCATCTCTTCCTCGACTTCCCAGGTCATCTCTTCTCTATTTTTATTTCTCCACATTACTTTGAAGGAAGTCACATCCTTAGTACGTAACCTTCTGACTTGGCGATCAAGTATAGCTATAGGGTTTTCCTCATAAGACAGCTCCTCCGTCACCTGCATGTCATCCATTGGGAATAATTTAGATGGATCACTAATATATTTACGAAGCATCGACACGTGAAAGACAGGGTGCACTACTTCCAAATTAGATGGTAGGTCCAACTCATAGGCAACCTAGTAAGGGCCAATGTATCGCGGGCTAAGCTTCCCTTTCTTACCGAATCTCATTACCCCCTTCATGGGTGACACCTTCAAGAACACCTAATCATCAACTTGGAACTCTAAAGGTCGACGTCGATTATCTGCATATGATTTTTGTCGACTCTGGGCTGCTAATAATCTCTCCTAAATGAGCTTCACTTTATCCACGGCTTGCTGAATCATATCTGGACCTATTAGTTTAGTCTCACCAACCTCAAACCAACGAATAGGTGACCTACACTTCCTGCCATACAAAGCCTCATACGGGGTCATTTGGATACTAGAATGGTAGCTATTATTATAAGAAAACTCAATAAGTGGCAAATGATCATCCCAGCTACCTTTGAAGTCAATAATACAGGCCCGTAACATATCTTCTAGCGTCTAAATAGTATGTTCAGCCTGTCCGTCAGTCTGAGGGTGAAATGTTGTACTAAGATTTACTTGTGTTCCTAATCCCTTTTGGAATGATCTCCAGAAGCTAGCTGTAAATTGAGCCCCACTGTCTGAGATAATAGATATAGGAATCCCATGAAGTCTTACTATCTCCTTGATGTATAACCTCGCATAATCTTCAGCTGAATATGTGGTTCTAACTGGAAGAAAATAGGTTGATTTTGTCAGCCTATCTACAATAACCCATATGGAATTATACTTCCATGGAGTGTAAGGTAAGCCTGTAATAAAATCCATATTAATTGCTTCCCATTTCCAAGTCGGGATTTCCATCTCCTGTAATAGTCCGCCAGGCTTCTAATGCTCAATCTTAACCTGTTGGCATTTTGGGCCCTGGGCTACGAACTCTGCTATATCCTTCTTCATGCCATTCCACCAGTATAAATATATAAGGTCATGATACATCTTTGTTGACCCTAGATGAAAAGAATATCGGGCACAGTGTGCCTCTCCCATAACCTGCTATCGTAGCCCGGCAATATCAGGTACACATAATCTGCCCTTATATCTTAGCACTCCGTCAAGTGTGATTGAGTGAGATGTTATGTACATACATATGAGTTGAGATCCTGAGTTGATGATTGACGTTTTCTTGATGTTCGTTTCATCCAGCCATTTTACATAATCGTACATTCCATGTACTGATGCTATTTGGCCTGCATCGTTTCAAGATGCAGAGATAGGTACTAGAGATCATCAACTGGCGCTCCGTTGAAGATCCACATTCGCTCTCAGCTAGTTGGTGAGCCCTCCTAGTCTCCGGAGGATATTGTCTAACAAGAAGTGTTCTAGACCGGACCAAATCTCATGCCGCCCAACTCAACTGACTCGGAGTACTAGCAAGACCTAATTAGGACTTTCTCTTATCCGACAACCATCACTTATGAGCCAGCGATAGTACAACAATCAGATATCGTTTCCACATCCGTCCATACCTTTTCAGGGCATGAACGCCTCCCTAATCATGGATACCATCGATTAGTCAAGTCCTATCATGTCAGGACAAATAAATGGAAAACATCCGACTTTAACGGTTTGATCCCATGGGAAGCATCCGACTTTAACGGTTCCATCCCTACCTAGGTTGGCAGCGTTGTTTCTAGGGTTCAAGTATGGACTATACTCTTACCAACTTCGGTGCTCAATACTCCTTCTATGACTCTATGCTCATAAGACTCCCTCCAATTATCTCAAACAAGCCCTCACGGCTAGTTTCATGTGGGTCATTGCCAACTCATCAACTCTATTCTCATTTCAACTCAATTAAGCCTCATTTAGATAAGCATTTATGACAACTCCTCAAGACTCATCACAACTCTATGGCTTTAATTCAATAATTCAAGTAGAATAACACATTTAAGGAATTGACCTATGCAACGTAATCACATGGTTAAGGAAATCAACAAAACATAACAACAAATCATCTCCATCAACTCATACTAACATGAAGGTTTTGGGAACTTCTTATCTCAACAACATCAACACATATAGCATTAATTAAATAGGGGGCAAAACTCACTCAAACATACACCATACCAAGAAACTCTATTTTCATGAACATCTAACCTCAAGGCAAGAATAGGGAACATGGGTGGACTCAACCTATGTTTTGGATAGCCTCACATACCTTAGAATAGACTTGAAGAAAACCTTGGTGTTGGGTCTTCAATAGAGGACTCAAATCTTGAAGCTCTTGGACTCTTTTGTTGGAATGGAGAAGAAGAAGAAGAGAGAGAGAGAGAGAGAGGAACTCCTAGGGTTTTTCTAGAGAGAGAGTGGGAGATGAAAAATGATCCTAAAATGGTCTATTGTGATACATATATAATTTGGGACAATTCCCAAATTGCCCCTTCTTAAAAGTTCTGAAAAATAGGTAAAAATGCACCTGGCGCGATAGTGGCGCGTCGCGCCATTGCAGCGCCAGGCCAATTACGCCTAAAACCTACACATCTCGTAGTGGTGCACCGCGCCAAGGATCAAACTACTGAGGCATGTTTCTGGCGCGATAGTGGCGTGTCGCGCCCTTATAGCGCCAAGGCCAAAGTTTCTGGGTTCTGGAAATTTGGCCTGAAAAACCCTGCACAACTTTTAGTGGCGCGTCGCACCAAGGACCAAACTACTGAGGCATGTTTCTGGCGCGATAGTGGCGCGTCGCGCCCTTACAGTGCCAAGGCCATTTCCCCAGCATTTGTAACCCAGGCCAAAAATGAAATTCCTGCCATGCTAGTTCGTCTTAGGATCTTCATATCTTTCGACTCCGAACTCCAAAATTTACATTCTTGGTGGCGTTGGAAAGAAGACTCGACGACCTTTGATTTAATAGGTCGTAGGCCACCTAGATTGATGTCTTTCAAAAGATAGGGTCGTTAGAAGTCGACCCCTTAAGCAAACTCATCCTAAAACTTAGCCGCGATGGATCTTCTGGACTTAGCTCGGTCTTAGGGGTCCTTGGTGACCCCACATCACCTCTAACACTGCTCAATCTCTCAGAGACTCATCTTAATTTATGAACATACTTCAAAATACTCGGGTTCGACCCTACCCGAATACAAGAAGGGTCCGAATCTTAGGGAAAGAATTTTGAGGGGTGTTACAGATTCTTTGTTTCAGTGCATCTTGCATAGACATGCGGTCCTCTGCATATTTAGCAACTGTTTCCCTTTTGTCACACCCCGAGCCTATATCTTGGATGTGGCCAACACTCGGAAACCATTGCTAGTCCCAAGCGAACTCTTGACCTAGTTGACTATTCAACTGAAGACTAAATATGCTTACAAAAACTTTATAAAGATGAGAATTAAAATCATTTAAATAAACTTCAAATGTCTCAATCTTACTTTATGCAATAGTCTAGTAATAGCTTTGAATATAAGTAGTAAAAATATTTACAACATCATAATACATGCAAAGATTGAACTAACTCTCTAACTTTTAATATCTATGAAGCCTCTACTAACTGAAGATAAGTGTCGAGACAAGACCCACGGCTACTTGACTATAAGCAAATAAAACTCATAAGTAAACATACTGAACTAACTAAATTGGAGCCCTCCGAAAGTGAGGAGGTTCTCACCAACTGTTGATGGATGGACGTCTTATTGAAGTATCTGCAATCATGAGTACCTAAAACTACATCATAAAACGATGCAACGCCAAATAGAGTTAGTATATGAAATATACGGTATGTAATAAGGCTGAATGAAATAATTAACTGAACTAAAAGATCGAATATAACTAAACTGAAGTAAGGCATAAACATGAAGTAAAAACCATTTAATCTTTACAAAAAAATGTGCAATAGAAGCAAAACATTAAAATAATATACTCTACTTTATTGGAGAGTTTCTCTAACAGACAACCATCACTTATGAATTACGTGATGATACAACGAACTACGACCGTTGCCACAACCGTCCAATACTTTACCAGGATAAGGAATGCAAACTTATCTCTGGATCCAATATAAGTCCTCTTTTAGGACTATAAGGGGTCGCTCGAATGAACAATACTATTTTATCCTACGATGGCTACGTAGTTTATGAGATTCAGATTGTTCTATACACTTATCCAAATCGATACCCAAAACTACTCTCACAAATATATTTACTATGCTCATATCTCAAATGAGTGTGTTTACTCAATTAATTCATTTAGTCTCTTTTGGACTTAGTACAAAACTCAACTCTTCTCAACTCATCTCCTCTTTAAAATAGATATAATCTCGACTTAATAAATGCATTTAAAAACATAATTTAACTTCTCAATCTCAAAATATATGTTTCAAATGTATTAATGCTCAACTCATTTATACTCAAAATACTCATGCTCAAAATAATAATTAAGAGACTCCTCAAACTCATGCTCAAAATAATAATTAAGAGACTTCTCAAACTCATGCTCAAAATAATTAAGAGGCTTCTCAAACTCACGCTCAAAATAATAATTAAGGACTTCTCAAACTCATGCTCAAAATAATAATTAAGAGACTTCTCAAACTCAACTTGACTAAATGAAGATGTAGGAAATGTGGGCAAACTTAGTCCATCGTTTTGATAAGTTTACATACCTTAAACACTCCAATTAAAACTCTAACGTTGAAGAGGAATCCCAAAAGTTCCTTCTTGAACCTTGAGGTGAGTTCTTGTTTTCACTAGATATGGGATGAGGATTTGATGTTAAAATATAGTTTAGAATTCACATTAGAGATTGAGAATGTTTAAGAATACTTGAAATACATGGGAGGAACATACCTTGGTGTTGTAAATAGAGGAGAGGAGAGAATCAGCAAGGCGGTTTGGTCCTCCAAGCATTGGCCAGAAATATAATTACAACTGATCAAAAACACCACCAGAATAGTGATGAAAGAAAGCTGTAGCTGGAGTGATGTTTTCATTTTGATTAAGCAATATTATCAATTACATCACTAATGCAATTGCACGATAGGAGGAAAGAACAATGGCATTAACCTGTTACGTTTATCTATTCTACACTCGCTACTCCTTCTGTTTCTAGTCTACGTTGATTTGGCACAACCCGATGATATTGGAAAAAAGTAATATAATCTCTTGATTTACTAAAATAGACAAGTTAAAAAAATATCGAGTATATATTTTTAATATATGCGCCAAGTAAAATACAATTGAGGAAGTACATAATTTCTCCTTTTTTGTAGAAATTAAAAAAATATGTATAATGTATTAAAATATTTTTAATCTTTACCTTATGATATGTCATACAAGAGTTACTAAATATAAAAAATAATATTTTTTTTTCAAATCGATTAAAAGAAAGGTCAAACAAGTAAAACCGGAGAAATTAATATTAATAATTTAAGAGAAGTGCCTAGTACCAACACTCCTCTGAGTTGGTCCAAAATCGCAAGTAAAGCAGAAACTCTTGCTCTAAAGAAAAGTCTTTTTTATTATCCTTAAAGTTTGGCAAATTTTATTCGCATAATACATAAATGTGTTCTTTAATTTAATTTTAATTATTTATATACTTTAATTTTAGGTGTGCATAAGTAAACACTTAGACACATTTATTTTACGGTTCTATATGCAAATTTTATATCCTACATAATATTCTACGTATATTATACCACATAAATGTGTCATCAATTATCATTTTTTTCTTTGTAACTAAAAAGAATAGAAGAAACGTGCGACCTGTAAGATAAAGGTGTACAAAGTATCGAGTTCCTTTTTTTTTATTTTTAAATGAATGGTGCTGAGAGTTCCATGTGTCTTTTGATTTTACGGAAAAGGGCCAAAATTATCCCTAAACTTTGAAAAATAGTTTATTTATGCCCTTCGTTCTACTTTAGGGCCAATTATACCCCTACCGTTATACTTTGGGCCAAATATGTCCTTCAATATAACAGAATGCCACGTGTCAGTTTCTCAGTGGTCAACTTATTTCCCCTTTTAAATATGTTTTTTTATTTTTTTTAAATCTGTTTTTAAAACCATTTTTTAAAAATATTTTTTTAAAAAAAAATCTATTTCGTTTTTTTATCTATTTTTAAATCTGCTTTTTAATTAATGTTTTTAAAATCTGTTTTTTATGTATTTTTTACAATATGTTTATTTTATTTTATTTTAAATTTGTTTTTAAAATAAATTTGCATTCATAGATTTAAAAAAAATATATTTAAAAAGCAGATTTAAAAATAGATTAAAAATGGAATTAAAAAACATATAAAAACAGATTTTAAAAATAAATTTAAAATAAAAATTTTTAAATCTGTTTTTTTATGTATTTTTTACAATATGTTTATTTTATTTTATTTTAAATTTGTTTTTAAAATAAATTTGCATTCACAGATTTTTTTAAAAAAATTATTTAAAAAGCAGATTTAAAAATAGATTAAAAAATGGATATAAAAATAGATTTTAAAAACAAATTTAAATTAAAATAAAATAAAATAAACTGATTTTAAAAAACAGATAAAAAATAGATTTAATCTCAAGGGCATATTTGGCCCAAATTATAACGGTAGGGGTATAATTGGCCCTAAAGTAGAACGAAAGGCATAAATAAACTATTTTTCAAAGTTCAACGGTAATTTAGACCCTTTTCCGTTTATTTTAAATAACTTGTAATGAGAACGGACCCAACAATATCATACAAATTGGATCTTACTATTTAACAATGATTTTTTAATTAATTATTGATGTAGAAATGGTGCAAGCTTGGACAGTCATAGTAATGGGAATGCTTTCTGGAAGCATTCCATGATGATACTCCACAAAAAGTCCACTTTTCTACGGAAGGTACGATAATCGTACTTTAATAATATTCCAAATCTTTTTTTTGTAAACAATATTACTTGTCCTATAGAGTATTTGGCAATTGTGTTCATGTATGGTTGTTGAAATTGAATAGTTTATAGAGAAAATTATGCGGATTGACAAACATTATTACTATATTATGCGATAAGGGTATAGTTTCAATTAATTAGACGAATTGACTATAATTTAATGAAATTTGTTATTATACAAATCAGGGGTTCATACACAAATCTGAAAGCGAATATACAAATTTGAAAGTGAATGTACAAATCTGGAAGCGAATATACAAATTTGGAAACGAATATACAAATCTGGAAGTGAATATATACAATATCTTTAAAAGCCCAATTTGTATAATGCAGCGAGATATACAAAGAGAAAATCCAATTTGTATAATGCAGCAGGATACACAAATGAAAATTGGCATAACAACTAAAACTATAGTTATGAAACTTAATTAAGCAAATTGTAGCTAAGGAGCCTAATTATGATTTAAATCTTTGCTATTTTTGAAAGTTCCCCTAGTTTGTATGTCAAAATAAGTTGATATAACCTATCCAACATCCCCCCTGTCCCTACGGCACTTACCATGTCATACTCTAACGAAGGAGAAAAAAAGTAGGTAAAAATTTAAACAATTTGCCCCCCTCTCCCCCCCCCCCCCCCCCGTTTTTGTTGTTGTTAGTTACATGAGCAAAGTTTATAGTATAATGTTGACTCTATTGAAGATGGAATCACGTGAAGGCCATGTGCTACTCTAACAGAATTAGAGGCTTAACTAATTATTGTTATACAAGTTAGTTACAAAAGATGAGTTAGTTAGAACTCTATATAGTTGTGTAATATTTATTTGTACAGCAATACAAAAATCAGAGTTCATCCTTACTCAACTCTCAATTCTCTCTAAGAACTTTCTTCCGCTACACAATGCATCTAGAATAGATGATAATTTCAACATAATATCAGAGCTAACAGTCATGAATATGGCTTCGATTTACAGAATATGAAGTAGATAATTCACTGAACTCGATTAAGGAATTGATCGAAGAAGAAGTGCAACAATGGCAGTTGTTTCTGATAATACACTACTAGAGAAATTGAGTCACAATCATCCACTGTTCCTGTAGACTAATGATAATTCAGGAACGATACTGGTTTTAATCTAACTTACTGGATCGGAGAATCACTTCGTCTGGACTCGTGCAATGTTGATAGCAATTCTAGGACATAACAAAGTAGGATTTGTCAATGGATCCTCTAAACGAGAATCATTTGGCCCAAACTTAGTGGATATGTGGGATATGTATAATGCGATCGTGTTTTCGAGGATTATGACATGTGTATCATAGAATGACTTAGTGGAATAGTCTATTCTTCAAGTGTGTGTGAGGTGTGGAGAGATTTGAAGGAGCGATTAGACAAAATCAATGGATCTAGAGTCTATCAACTGCACAAGGAGATAACAACGATTACTCAAGGAACTAGAAGTATTGCAACATACTTTTCTAGGATACGATCACTATGGACAGAGTTTGATAGCTTGGCACCAACTCTTATATGTATTTGTGACACATCAATGGACTTTGTTTGATTCATACAGCGGCAAAAACTGTGGCAATTTCTAATGGGACTCAACAAGACCTATGAGCAAGCAAGAGGTCAGTTAATGATGATGGATCCATTTCCCATTGTAAATAGAGCTTATTCAATGTTAATTGAAAGGGAGAATTAGAGAAACATGATGTCAATTCCAAATTTGCCTGGAAATAGAGGACAAAATAAAGTAACAGCCCTAATGACTCCTAGAATTGGATGAGGAGGACAAGGACAGTTTCAAATGTTCAAATAGAGCAGCTATGATCCTAATGCTTACTGTGATCACTACAAGATAAAGGACACTCACAGGCTGGTGGGATATCCACCTGATTACAAGTTCAAAAAAAATCACAAATGTTCATACACACAATGCCATGATGGAGGACAATTGGCAACCTGAAAGAAGAAAGCTAGTGCCTGAGAGGGTTGACAGAAGGATAATAGGCGACAAGACTGACAAAGGAACAATTCCAAGGAATGACACCTTCATCGACCTAGATGTACCACATTTCACACCTTAGCAATACGACAAGATCATGAAGATGTTGGATGAAGAGAACACTACTTCAATTAAAGGACCATCAAGATAAAATATGGCAGGTAATGTACATGCACATGCTTTTTTTAGTATATTCACTAAAAAGGCATGGATAGTTGACTTTGGTGCATCTGATCACATGACCTCTGATGTCAAATTATTGGATGAAAAAGTTGAATTGAGAGGGGCAAATGCTAAGATAGTGCACTTGCCTAATGGTGATATTACACAGGTGACACACATAGGTACATGCAAGATACAAGATACAAGGAAGCTTGAGAATGTTTTGTTCATCCCTGACTTTAAATTTGACTTTCTATCAATGTCTAAAATCACTAAGGAGCTTAAATTCTTGGTATCATTTTTCCCTGACTTTCTTATCTTTCAGTACCTTTACAATGGGACGGTGAAGGGGATTGGTAGAGAGTAAGATGGTTTATACCTACTCCCTAAAAATCCAACCAAAGGTGATATGCACCAGTGCTTTGGACTAATTGTATCTACATGGGAATTAGACATTCAGTTGTGGCAAAGACAACTTGGACATACATCCATTAGAGTTATACAAAAAGTACTTTCTCTATCACATGAAATCTGTAAACAACAGCTACATAATTGTTCTATTTGTCTATTAGCTAAACAAACTAGACTACCATTTACTATTACTACTAGTAGATCTGATGAGATATTTCACTTGATACGCATTGATGTAGGAGGTACATATAATGTTCCACATTTGATAGAAATAAACTATTTGTTACTATTGTTGATGATCACTCCAGAGTGATTTGGCTTTATCTGCTTAAATTCAAAAGTGATGTAATAGTGATATTGAGAAACTTTATTCAACTTGTTCAAACTTAGTTTGAAAGATCTATTAAGATCATTAGAACTAATAATGGGACAGAGTTTGTTAATGAAGGATGTGCTGACTTATTCAGTTCTCATGGGATTATACATCAGAGAACCTGTATATACACTCCCCACCAAAATGGTATTGCAGAAAGGAAGCATAGACATGTGTTGGAGTTTGCCAGAGCTATGAGGTTTCAAGGATCCATACCACTTAAGTTTTGAGGTCATTGTATATTAGTTGCAACTTAGTGTTTAATTGGCTATCCTCTAGTGTCCTCAAAGGATCCTCTCCTTATGTTGTATTCCATAAGAAGAAGCCTAGTCTCACTTATCTTAAAACTCTTGGATGCTTATGCTTTGCTAAAAGGATGAACCTTCATGACAAGTTTGAGGCCAGGGCTATATTTGTTGTGATGATGGGATACTCAGAAGTTACTAAAGGCTATGTTCTATATGATCTTGCTAAACAAGTTTTTTTGTGAATAGAGATGTCATTTTCAAGGAGGATGTATTTTCTTTCAAGGACAAAGAAACACCTAATCCCTTATTTGTCTCATACTCTTATATACCATCTGATTCTTCTCTAGATGTACCTATATCATCGGATTCACCTTCTTGTTCCTCCCACTAATAGTATTGTTTTATATGTTTCTATTCTTGTTTCTCCTACTTCTACTCCTGAGATAAAGAGATCCACCAGACCTAAGAGAGCTCCTATCTGGCTCACTAATTATCAAACTCCTCTTACAGAACATGGACCCTCTCCCTCACATCCAATTAGCCACTCTATATTCTATGCTCATTTGAAACCTCAGTACAAACACTATCTCACTTGTTTTTCAGCCTTATTAGAGCCTCAATCCTTCTACGAAGCTTCCAAAGATAGTAGATGGGTTGATGCTATGAAGGCTGAAATTCAGACCCTTGAGGCCAACAAGACTTGGGAGTTAGTTAATCTACCCCAAGGGAAAGTTCCTATTAGTTCTAAATGGGTTTACAAGATCAAACTCAAAGCCAATAGTGATGTTGAAAGGTTCAAGACATGCTTGGTTGCCAAAGGTTATAATAAGAGAACTCTTAGATTATGGGGAAACCTTCTCTCTGATTGTGAAGATTGTGATTGTGAGATCAGTTATTTCTCTTGTTGCTGCTATAAGTTGGCCTATACATCAACTAGATGTGCATGATGCTTTCCTTCATGGTGATTTATTTGATGAAGTATACATGCACCTTTCAGAAGGCTTCACAAGCTAGGGGGAGTCTACTGGCAAGGTATGCAGACTTGTGAAGTCCCTCTATGGATTGAAGCAAGCGAGTAGGCAATGGAATATGAAGTTAACAGAGGCTCTTATTCAACAAGCATTTACTCAGAGTGTGTTGGATTACTCCTCATTTACTATGAAGAAAGGAGACAACATTGTGATAATCCTATTATATATGGATGATATGCTGGTAACAGGAAACAATCTGACACTGATCCAACAAACCAAGGAATCCCTTCACCAGATTTCAAGCTCAAAGATTTAGGGGAGCTGAAATATTTTCTAGGAATTGAATTCAGTAGATCAGACAAAGGAATTCTTATGAACCAAAGAAAATATACACTTGAGCTTATCTCAGAACTTGGGCTCAATGCAAGGAAGCCAAGCTGGACACCCTTGAAGTGCAATCAGAAATATACTACCAAGGAGCTTGATAAAGTAACTGGTGAATCATAGGATGATATGCTAGTGGACAAGACAAGTATCAAAGATTGATATGGAAACTATTGTATTTGACCATGACCAGGTTGGACATTGCATTTGCATTCCAAACACTAAGTCAGTTCTTGCAAGAACCGAAAAGGTCACATTGGAAAGTTGCTTTGAGAATTGTGAGATACATAAAAAGAGAACCGAGACTTGGAATCCTTATGAGCAGCAAAAGGGGAAACAAGTTGACAGCATATTGTGATGCTGAATGTGCATCATGCCCAAACACAAGGAAGTTAGTGATAGGATTTCTTATTAAGCATGAAGATTCATTAATTTCATGGAAATCAAAGAAGCAGAACACTATATCTCATTCATCTGCAGAATCTGAATACAGAAGTATGGCCACAGCCGTGTCAGAGTTAGTATGGCTTCTAGGACTGTTTAACGAATCGGGAACAAAAGTAGAAGTATCCATTGATCTTTACTGTGATAGTAAGGCTGCTTTGCAAATAACAACAAATCTAGTGTATCATGAGAGGACCAAGCATATTGAAATCGATGGTCACTTTATACGAGAGAAAATTCAACAAAGAATGGTAAGAACCTTGCATACTGGTACAAATGAGCAACTGACAGACATTCTAATAAAAGGATTGCCTAGAACACAACAGGAGTACTTAATGTCCAAGCTGGGAGTGTTGAACATCTTCACACATGCCAGCTTGAGGGGGAGTATTGAAGATGGAATCACATGAAGGCCTGTGCAACTCTAACAAAATTAGAGACTTAACTAATTATTGTTGTACAAGTTAGGTAGGGTAGTTAGTTACAACAGATGAGTTAGTCAGACCTCTATATAGCTGTGTAATATTCATTTGTACATTAATATGAAAATCAGAGTTCATCTCTACTTAACTCTTAGTTCTCTCTAAGACCTTTCTTCCGCTACACAAATCGTCTAGAATAGATGGTAATTTCAACAGACTCTCATGTTGGTGACGTATGCATGGCCCGTTAAATCAATCTTCTAAAATTTGTTTATTTTGGAAAATATTTTTATCATAAGTGTTTTTCAAAAAATTACTTTCTAGGATTAATACTTTGTGTTTGCTTAATCATTTTTGAAAAATGAGTTTATCAATATTAGAGCAGTAATTTGTGTTTGGAGAAGGTTCTAAAAGTGCTTAGGAGGAAAAAAAATTGAACTTCTGAAACACAACTTCTATTACTATTAATATTACTCAAAAACACTTATTTTATCCATAAAAGCTTGGCCAAACACCTTAACTTTCTAAATAAGCACTTTTGATTTCCAAAAGTTGGGCCAAACATGTTATTAGTCGTATTATATGGTTTTGGAGAATCCTCAACTAATGAGCTAAATTTTGAGTTTGTGTTAAACTCAATTTCCATTTTCTTATTACATAAATACTCGTCACATCCCTCTTAATGGTATACTTGCTAGTCCAATGCTAAAGTCTGTTTCAAACACTGGAAAATACTTATCACAATTATCGTGTTTAAGTGATAAAATGAGGTACAAAACAATATTGATTAATTATGGTTTAGCGATAAAATTTTATGCACAAACACATACAAAATAATCATGTACTATAACGTAAAATAATCTACTCATTCCTAATAATAATAATAGGATTTAGCTACTGTACACTACATAGGTAAAAAAAAGTTACATTATTATCAATGTATCTTAAACTGTTGTAGCAGGTTAATTGCCTTATTTTTCTAGTTGCTAACTCAACTTATAATGGACGGTTATCTCTAGTTATATTTTTAGATCGTAACATGATAGTAGTATAAACAAATTCTTTTACGCTGTCAGTGTAGGAGAAAAGTACATCTATTTTGATAACTGAATTCATTGTTGTATAGTAACAGGTGGATGATACACTGGCTCTGTGTGTTTCACACACATGCTGTGGCAGGACTTCTAGGCAGTTTATTAACTGGTCTTCTGGCAGAACCATCTCTCTGTAGTATTGTTCGTCCAGTCACCAACACAAAGGGTGCATTTTATGGTAGAGGTGGTAGAAGTCTTTTCCTTAAGCAAATAGTTGCAGCTCTCTTCATCATCGGTTGGAACATAGTTGCAACGACGTTAGTCCTACTTGCAATAAGGTTGTTCATCCCTTTAAGAATGTTGGATGAGCAGCTAATGATTGGGGATGACGCAGTTCATGGTGAAGAAGCCTATGCCCTTTGGGGTGATGGAGAGAAATATGATCCCGAAAGACATGGTCGACATGAATCAACTTTCCCAACACAAACTGGTTTTGTCAATGGAACTAGAGGAGTGAAAATTAATTTATAACATGTTATAATGTCATACATACATTACACATTATAGGATTAGATTTGTACATTTTATAAGGTGCATTTGGAAATTACTGGAATTTTTAGAGAAGGTGTCTAGTTTGCGAGGTGAGCGCAAGATATCCTGTATATATACTTAAAATTTCCCTCACTTTGTACACTATTCTTTTTTATAGGATATATCATTCTGAACTGATTCAATAATTTATTTTGTGCTTACCAGCAACTCCCTCTTGGCTGAACTGATTCAATAAATTTTATGTTTTATTATTCCCATTCCCTAAGCCTAGTATCATACCATTTTGTCGCCCAAATTAGCAATCATCACATTTAGAATAAGCTGAACTTATGAGACAATTCAGTCATCTTGCGGTTATATGAATAACCAGAGGGTCTATTACAGAAACAGGTAGAGAGTAGAGACCATTAATATTTAGTCGTCTTAGAAGTTAATAGAAAAGTGACCAAGCTTGAGGTATATGAATATACAGAGGGTCTACTACGGGTTCCGGATATGCAAACTCTGTACGAAAGAGAGAAAACCACAAGTGGAATCAGGAATGACATGTTAGCTAGATCTGC